>NC_142213.1:19859275-20168769 GCF_049639895.1 Pseudopodoces humilis | reverse complement strand
CACTCCCTGGGACTCTTTAGAGTGCTCTGACCTCAGCTGGAATGTTGTGACAGGATTCAGGAGACCACTGTTTTACAGTTTAGGTCATATTTTAACTCTCCTTGTTATTTGGTAGGAAAAAGCAGGAGGAAAGTAACCTGGTAGGTTTTTGTATCAGCAGTGAAATTGTTGATCTATATGACCTTGGTCTATATTGAGACCTTAAGAAATCAAGTAAGAGGCAGCCCAAAGAATGGACTTTTGAGTTAATTTGCTGCCTCTGCTCCTTGACTTCTCAAGGGTTTCGCTACAAGGACACTTTCCAGGGAGTTCATGAATTTTTCAGACACCTTTCATCACTGACCTTTCACTTCAATTTGAAGAGAATGGCAAAGTCTGGGCAGAATGACATTGTTACCATTGCCTTTTAATTTGTCTGGTGTCAACTAAACACAACTACCCAGCCTTTGTAATCATGTTGATCTAGCAAGCCTCACTAGTCTGGGCAGAACATTTCTCCCCATCTTAATCTTTACAAATGTGGTATTTCACTTGGTGAAATAAAGCTTGAAAGAGGGTCAGAAAAAATGATGACTAGAGCTGAGAGTGGTTTTTTTTCCATAGCCCAGTTTTCTTGAAGTTGCTCAGGGATTGTTTGCTTTCCTTTTTCTGAAAGAATAAGGTTTGACTCCCATTCATTTTTTGGAAGAATGCAGATAGCTGGATTTTTTTTCCTAATAAAACCAGAGATAATCCTTTTACATAATGGCAGCATGGGCTGAACTGATAAAATGGTGGGAATGAGGAATACAGCCTTGCTAATATGTAAAGCAAGAAATGTGTGGCCATTCCTGGGAGCTGCAATGTTTTTACCACATCATTTAGTCCTAGGTCTTTGCAATACTGGTGCTAATTAAGTAAGATTCCAGTTTACGTCAGGCTGCTACAGCAATAATCATGTCCAGCTAAAGGTCACATTAAATGATTTGGGGCTCAGCTCCATAATGGCTAATTCCAGCAACACCATTTCAAGACAGTGATACTGTTTAAAATTTGTAATGCACTCATATTCTGGCAAGGAAGCTTTTGTGTCTCTATGGTGAACAGCTTGCTTTTATGAAGATAATTATTATTTTTCTACAGATCCCCTATTTTTCTGCTTTTACATTTTCAGAAAAAGTTCAGTGAATTGTAAACTCTGAGTCACCATTTACAGGTTGTAAAGTAGGGTGGTTTGGTGATATCCACACAGAAACATGCAGTGAACAAATACATTAAAAAGCAAAGAAAAAAAGCAAAAGGAATCTGGTTATGTTGTTGTACATTATGCCCTCAGAGTGTTTTGTTGCTACGTGTGCTGTATCCATAGAACTTTGACATGTAAATTAAAGCTACTGAATCCCAGCTAAAGTTTATTACATATTTTTATCAGTTCTGGGTCTTCAGATTTGCCCAATTGTGCTTAAGAACTACCAAAAAAACCCCACTTCTAGTATCAGAATGTGTTTTTTGTTCCTTTAACAATATTTTATGTGCATTTAGAATGTTTTGTAATTCTTAGTGTGTTTTAAAGGGTGCAGAACTTCTCTTTAACCCATTGTCAATCAAGCATATCTCACATCATTATTTTATCCTAATTTAGCATGGTTTTGGAATGTTCTGGGCCATACTATTAAAATAATAGTGAAATAAGAGTGGCTACACACCACCCTTGGGATTAAAACCACCTCTGTATCCATCAGCACAAATCCTGAGAGAACAACTTTCCCACCTGGTGATGTAACTCTGGCCTGTCCTGTGGGCTTGCCTCAGGGAATTCTGAGCCTTCCCTTAGGAGAATATGTAGGAAATGAGATGTCTATATTCAAATTGAGGAAAATATTAAACAGAATGTCTTTACCCGTTCTAATCTCATGCACTCAACTTTGGGGAGCAAAATCCCCAATTCTGTTACACAACAGACTGATTTTTTTTTTCTTCTGTAAAAAAACAAAATCAATTTTCCCCCTTTCTAAATGCAGTTATTTGAGATTTGCTGTGAGTTTCAAACAGTGTTAAATAAACAAAAATGTACCTTGTAAGTATTTCCAGTTTGGACAAAGGTTTGAGTTTTGAGTCTGGGTTTGATGCTAGAAATTTGCTCTTCTCTGACTGATGGGAGCCCTGGGAACTGGGGGTGATGGGAGCTGCTCTTCAATCTGCAGACAGAGAATCAGAGCTGCTATCTTTCACTTTCCATGCATGTGTTTTTTTTAATGTAGAACAGGACAATGACATTTTTCTTCCAAAGTGTATGATGTCAGGAGTGGCTAAAAAATTATGTATGTATATTTTTTTCTTTCTAAGGTACGATTATGAAAGTTTGAAAGTTCCTAAGACACTTAAGGTGAATGGTTCATTATTTTTAAAATTACCAATAAGGAGAAAAAACTTCTTTGCTGAGTACCGGGTATTTTTTCAATGGCATTTTGTTTTGCTTTAAATATTGCTTCTGGCTTGCATTATACTGTTTGCCTACCTAGTGAATTTTCATGGAATTTCTATCTTTCAGCACCTAATTTTTACCTATTAGGTTTGAACAAGATGAAACCATTCTCTGTGTAAGTCATCTGTGGAAAAGCTGCATGTAAGTGGTAGTGGCAATTATGGTGAATGCTGAATGCAACATCTCTGTGCTTGCTTCAAAAATTCTCTATAAAATATTTCATGTTAATGTTAATCACATGGTCTGTGTTGTTTACCTGGATCTCCTTCCATGGAAACAGTCACACAGATCTAAAAAAAATAAGTAAACAGAGTCTTTGCACTTTAAATGTTGTTTGATTTCTGTTACATCAAGGACTGTATTGATATGACAATGGTTAAAGGAAACAACAAGATGCTGTTTGGTTATAGTAGATCATCTATGGGAGAAAAATAATTTGAATCAGTTTTACACTGATTTTAAGATTAAGGTTTTTTTCAGTCAGCACAAATTCCAGTTGTGCTGGTTTTCACACCAGACTGTTCAAGAGCATTCTAAGGTATAATTAATTGACGATGCATGTGTGACATATCACTGCACAGTCATTCAGTCCCTCCAGACTGACAAAATTATGCCTGTTTTATAGATACAATCAGCCTTCTCTTTTCTCCTGAGATCATTGTTCTGGTGACTCTGAGATTTGATTTGTTTCTCTTAGGAAGTGGCATCTTTCCAGTTGACAATTACCTCTTGCTGGTAGTTTAGCAATGGAATATAAACTATATTTTATTTAGAGAGTCTTTCTACAGTGTCCTGGTGATCATACTGAGCTGAAAATGAAGCAGGCTCTGATTTATCCTGCAGCTTATTAATGAACAAAATAATTGCTTGTGTGTTCTTGTGTAGTCTTTAACTTACACATTCAAAAGTGCTCCACACTGGCCAAGCTGCCAAAGCCTGAAAGGCAGGCAGCTCCTTTAATATGAAAAGTTCAAGCAGCTTATTTTTGCATTCTAAAGGAGAAAAACCTTAACTCCTCCTTCTTTAGATTAGCTAGAAGCCTTTTCCTATCAGTTTGTATTGCTTTAGTGTTCATTCCTAACAAACCTTTGTCCTTGCAGTGTGTCCCAGCTGTCAGAACCCATTTCTGGAGCTTGTGAGTTTAATAAATTCAGTGTCTGCTGAAAGTAATAAAACATCATTGAAATTCTGGTTTAAGAAAGTTAATGCACTAACTGCTCCCTGTGTGACTGCAGACAGCTAAACTGTAAGATATGGACTTTCTATTGTAAAGCTCTTTAAAAAAATTGCACTGATATCCTTGCACTTAACTTGGATTAATAGACCTTTAAATTTGAAACCAGCTCATCACCTTGCATTAAATTAAACAAGGCTACTATGGGCAGTTTTTAACAAAGGGTCAAGATAATATTAAAGGTAGATAAAATCAGAAAATTTCAAAACTTACCTGCATGGGCAGCCTGAGGCCTCCATCTCTAGGATTCTACCCCCCACTTCAAATCTTTGGCAGCAAAGTCTCTGTGCAGGTTTTCTGTAGCAGTTCTGGACTAAATCTTCTGCCTTTTTTAGTCTCTGTGTGGTATAAACTTGAACCCTGGAGGGTGTCTCAGCTAGTAGATCACTGCACTGTATTCTTACTGCATGTTATCTTTACTTTTCTGTTGTTACTCTGTTTTGGTTTTTTTAATTCCATGGTACAGCTCACATCATGACATTTATTGGCCAATTTTGTGACCTAAAGAGGGGTCACACAATTTTTTTTTCAGGTGATAAATAGGAGTGGTTTCATCCACCAGCATTAATCAAGCAGGCTGGAAGTGCCACAAGGGGTGTACTGGTAAACTCTAAGGCAAGAGGAAATTTTAAGCTCATGCCAAAAGTCAGAATAGAAGCACTTGATTCTGAAAACCAGCAGTGAAACGAGTTGGTGAATTATAGACCAAACAGCAATAACACAACAACAAAGCTGGCAGGAATTGGGGATGGTAGTTTGCTGGCAATTGGTTGAAAAACCTCTAAACTGCAAGGATTTAGTTAAGGAGATGTGAAAATAACTCACTGAGGCAGTGTCCTGCAAAGTGTATTGACCTTCACACCAGTACATATAAATTACAACATTGCAAATTACAACAATGAAAGAAGTGGGAAGGAAGAAATAGAGGCTAAAATAAAGAAGGAATGCAAATGTGGACAGTGGAAAGCCATCCATTACAGCCTGTGAGTGCCAATCAATAACCTCTTAACTAGGCAATGGAGAGAAAATAACTCCACATGGTGTGTTGTCAGATGGTGGAGGACCTTAGGCTCTTTCAGAAAGTGAGAACAGTTGCAGTGTGCTACAGATTTGCTAATAACTAGGCAGGGTGTTTAAAACCTCTGTGCAATGAATTTCTGACGGAGCACAGAGAATAAGGTACATGGGAGATAGAACTCAGAGCTCAGATTCCATCTGCCTTCATCTCTTGCTGCCTGGAGTGTCAGGTCAGGATAAGGGGCAGAACACTTCAGTCTCATTTCAAATGTTTGAGAGAAGCCCCTGAGAGAGAACCCAGCATGCAAAAGGGAATGAGCCAGGAAGGAGTGCTGGGAAGCTGCACTTGCCACAGGCAGGTCTCTCACTTGTTAAATGGATTTTAGTTGGTTTTTCCCCTCTTTTTCAAAGTATGATCAGAAAGAGATCTGGTAACATAACTTCATGTACTGAAACTGCAGCAGACTGTGGCTATGCTCACCTGCACCAGCCCCCTGCCAAGGCAGGGACATTTGAGCACACTGTACAGGAACACATCCAGTCCAGTGGGGTGGAATATCTTCAGAGAAGGAGCCTCTACAGCTTTGTAGGCCTTATGCTACCTCTGCCTCTGAGATGAAAATGTTTCAAAATATTGAGGCTGTCAGTGCTTAAAAAACTAAAGGAATAACGATAATTGGGAAAAAAATCTTTTTAACTTCTCACTAATCTCACAGGCTTGTCAGAAGATTTAGTTTTTAAGTCCTGTCATGTTTGTAATCGACCTTGTTTTTTTGGCATAGTGGGACACTCAAAACAGCTATAAGGTATATTTATCTCAAAGCCAGATCTTTTTTTATATGTTTTGTGCAAGAAAGACAGTGAATTGCAGCAAGTTTTAAGGAGCTTTGCAATTCTTGCTTTTTATTTTCTATGTTCTTGTCTTTCTTTCGTATATTGTGACAGATAAAATAAAGGCCTTTCATATAGAATGAAAATATAAAACTACATAAGCACCTCTTTCATCAGAGAATGAGAGAATAAACCATTTTGGGATGTTGTTTAATCCACAGAGCACAGTGAGACATGAAAGTGAAGAAATTAAAGTGTTCTCAAATACAATCTTACTCTTCCCTTTCTTTGTTTTTCCAATTTTCCTGACAAAAAACAGCTGATAAGGTGATCAAGGAACTTTGCATGTTTCCCAAATGGTATCAACCGATGGCTACCTAAAACTGGGGAGAAGTTTGCAGACTGTACAAGTCTTAGCTATGTTGAAATTCATGCTGAAAATGTAGTAGTGCTTTTAGGAGTTATTAAGGATGCAGTTCTCTGGAGCTCTTAGCTTGAAGCCTTTCACTAAAACATTTAGAAAATAACACAGAACAGGTAAACAGAAGGAATTGATTTTATTATTTTTTTTTTATTTTTTCTGCACACAAATACTTGGGTTTAAGGTCTTTCTATAGAAACTTCTAACACATCTCGCTGGAGCTTCTCTGGCTCTGTCACTTGGGCCTGCACAGGAGTGGGTCACAGCCCAGGAGCAGGATGACCCCAGGTGTGACTGGAGCACTCGCTTTGCGGCTTTTTGGCTGTCAGTCTGTGCTCTGAGGAGACAAGGATGAGAGGGAGGCCTTTTGCATGGGATAACAGAGGATTTATTGCTCTGGGGAATCTTGGGGGCAAAAGACAGAAAATGCGAGCGTGCAACAGCTGAAATAGGGAGGTGGTTCAAAGGGAGGGTACAAAGCATCAGCTAATCAGAGATATCCTGGGGAGGGTAAAAGGCAGGGTTCACAAAATCATCATCCAATGAGGGAGGTAGGGGGGGAAAGCTGGGTCACATGGATTAATCAAACGTTGAAATTTAGGGGATTTCTGAAGTGGAATTCCAAGCATGCGGGGGGCCTAAGACAGATTGACAGGAGACTCAGGGTGGATTGACAACGTGGGGTGGGAGGGTCTCATTTGGACCAAACCATCAACTTGGGCGATTACAGAACATACCATTAACAAGAAACATACTGCAACAAACTGCTGAGCATTGTGCTTGTAACTCAGCCCATTCCCTTAATATTTTGTCCTCCTCTGTGATGTACGTGATACACAGACACTTCAAACAGGAGGGTTCTATGTTTGCAGCTCTTTTAGCTGTAAGGTACATTACATTATACATTGCTTTCTATCCAGCTATGTATTTGGCTGGCTTACAGATCCACACAGAGCTGAAAATGAATTAAGCATTTAAGATGCTTTGTTATGTTGTGATCACTCCCAGTGAAACACCCAGGTCACCAATAGATAGGAGAGTTACAGCTGAATTCCTGATGAACTTTTCTTGACCTCCTGTGCAGTGTGTCAGTTTTTCCCTGTGGTTGGGTTATGTATAGCTGGGTTAGTGTCCACCACACATTGTGATCATCCTGGCCTTGTCTTTTCTCTCAGATAAAATGGCAGCATAATCACAGAATCCCAGAACTGTTTGGGCTGGAAGGAACCTTAAAGATCATTTTGTTTCAACAACTTCCACTATCCCAGGTTGCTCCAAGCCCTGTCCAACCTAGCCTGGAACACTTCTAGGGATACAGGGGCAGCCACAGCTTCTCTGGACAACCTGGAAGTGCCTAACCATCCTCACAGAGAACTCTTTTTATCCATGAAATAATTCATATGTTTTTTTGAGTTGGACTGGTTTTGTGGTTGCACCTCTCCTATATAAAGCGCTTAATTAAAGCAGTTTTAATTTTGTTTCTTTCAAAAGGATCTTGCTAGATACTGTAGTCAGTTTTGAAGACTGAGGAATAAATTAAGAATCCTCCTCAGACAAAAATATAACTAATTAAACCAAGCTAAACATAATTAGACTCATATCTGGAGTAAAGGTAAGATAAATGATTATATAAATGAAGCCATTCAGCTCAGACTGTGATATTGTTGCTGTAGATTTGAGAATTCCCAATGTTATTGTTTCCAATCCCTGGGAATATCATCCTCCTTGAGAGGCCTTGATGTAGAAAGCCTAAAAATTAAGTGTCCTGAGCCAGTAATTTTGGAAGACAGTGGCAGTTTTTCTCCATCCCAATCTTTAGGCTCTGCAGAATCTTTCTCTTTGCTGTCTGATACATTTTTTCAGGAGTCATTACTGCCGAGAGCTTCTAATGTAGGTAAATTAACAGCTCCAAATGATTTATGAGAAGGTTTCATAGCAAGTGTTGAGGAAGATCTAAACCTCAGAAGAGAGCTGAGGACCCAACAATTTTTGCTTCAACTTCTGAATAAATGACCAGATTTTGAAGAGAGCACAGTGCCAGTTTTCCTCTGTGCCAGCTTCTCTTCATTCTTCTCAGCCAGAACTACTGGTTCTAGGGAGCTTTCATATATTTTGGATAAGTTCATAAATGGCAATGCACATTGTAAATTATTTTATTCTAAGGAAAAGAAAGACAAGCCCACAGTGGAGGTTATGACAGCAGGAAAAAGAAAGCAGAAAATATTATTGAAGCAATATGACAAGATAACGCAGTCTTTAAGCATGGTAAATTTGCACATTTTTCTCTTAATTCTATCCAAGTGCCAGGTCAGTTAAAATCAAAAATATTCCTCAGAAACTGTTTGCTAAACTTTTCTCTCTAAACTAGTTTCAGTTCCACAGGGCAAGGAGCTGAATGTAAAGGATTTCTACTTATGGTCATTAAATATCGAGACTGTTGAAAGCAGTAATGAAATGCCCACGATATTAAATGTTCTTGAAGAGTTACTAGAGCTGATTGTTTTATCAGGTTTGAATATATCTAAGCAAGTTGTTATTTCCTGCAACTGCACCTGTTAGACTTGTGCTCACAAGCAGTTTGTGAGAAGTGATTGCAGTGGAATTGCAGGGAGAAACACCCCATACTGTGGTTTATTTTTGTTTAGATTTGATACTAATCCTCCAAGGACAGCAAAATCTTTTTAACTTGCAATGATGACTGTTTAGTTTAATTCCAAACAGACTTTTCCCTGTGGAAGCAGTTAGTATAGCAAGGGGGTTTGGTAGGTTCTGTTCTGCAAACTATAACCCCTGGGAGGTTTGTCTGCTTTCAGACAAAGTCTTGTCTCCTTAAAGAAGAGTTTGGAGAAACAAGCTCCTCCACAGAATTAAGGAAAAAAGAATTTTTAGTCATCTGTTATGTCTCTGCTGCCTTCCCCTCTTGCTGTGTGCTCAGTCTAATCTTTGTGTCTAGTTAGGAGCCATACATCTTGATGATGGAGCTGTCAGACAGGGAAGTTAACTTGCTTTAATGTTCCTTTCAGTATCTGGTAGCTCCATCTGAGAGCAAAGCTTTGAAAAAGTTCTGGCAGTTCTCTTCCTTGAGCACATCACTGGTGCAAATAACAGCAGGTCCAGTAACCTTGTGGTGGAACAGGATATTGGATGATATATCTCACAGGAAAATCCCCGATCAGGAGATAAAAAAGCTTCCTGGAAACTGCATAAATTAAGACAATTTCAGGCTGGGAATATTCTTATTCTACTCACCTCACTGAGGCTGGTGACATCTGACCTTCTGCTTAGCTGTTATTGCTGCCTTTCATAGATTTTTGGAGAGATTGCTGTTTTACATTTAACACTCCCTCTCTGCCTGCCTAACAACTGAGGACTGATCAAGCCAGCCAGGAAGACCAGGCAAGATAAATTAGATGCTTAATTTGCACATCAGGAACTTCAGACAGCCTAATTTTAAGAGGACATTTTGATAAAGTAAAATGGCACTGTGCATATATTAGTAATTGCCAGTTCCACAAAATTATTAATGATAGATGAGCTCTAGGATTTGAATCTTTGCATAAATTAGTGTTTGAAGACTGTGCCATGAAACAGAGACAACAAAACTCATTAGGAAACTTATCACATAATTGTCAATATTATTTGTAATTTATATTATTTTTCTCTATCTCTCTCCATACTCCCAAATGTCTTATATAAAAAAATATAAACCAACAGTCATAATACAGATTAGTCCCATTCTCAAAAAATAAATTGATTTTAGCAAATCTGAAAACAGAACAACGTACTCCTGGATATGCTACTGCCTCACACTGTTCAGCATCCTTTAAGGGTTCCCATTTTGCTGACATGGCCTGAAAACTGCAGGGTTTTTGGGTGAGTTTATGTTCTTGCATCTCATCTCCTTGGTTCTTCTATCCCTTCAAGACACATTTTGCCTTTCCACACCTTCTATCCTTTATTTACCTTGGGAGCAAGCAGAAATCTAAGAAGAACATCAAAAATATGTGTTCTGCAGGTGGTTTAAATATCTACTTGATTTTGGTCTGTTGTATCACTCTCCCACATACAAATACATGAGGCTGCTTTCTCCAGACCTGCTCCCAGACCCTGGTTCCAAGCTTTTCTCCAAAGTTTTCCAAAGACTGTTGCCAGGCACAGAATTAGCCCTGTGAGGTTCTGTGTGTGTGAATATAATTCAGAGCTGCTTTATCTTTTCCAATAAGCCTTAGAAAAAGTATTCTTGTATATCTTTTATAACAGACAGATTTTCAGATACTTTTCCAGTTTTGTTTTTTTCCAGACTTTTCTCGGTTTGAACTTTCCACTACACATGAAGACAAACCTTCTGTTTGTTTAGTTCTTATCATTGTGAATTTCAGTATCAGTGGAGATGATAGACTGACAAATTTTTGTTGCTTCACTTTTCTGTACACCTTGAACATATATGTCCTATTATGAATAAGAAATTATATGTGGATCTATATTTTTAGTGATGTTACTGATTTCAAAATCTCCTGAAAACTGCCTTGACAACCCTTTGAATCAGATTCTTGTGTGACATTTCCTAAAATGCTGAAGAGATAAAATATTAGCCATCTATAAAATTGTGCACATTCTTCTCTTCTATTTCACAAACAGGTTTTTATTCTTTGCATCTCATTTATACTGTGCTGACAAATGTAGCTGGCAAATGGCAAGGAGGAGCATTCTCCAGAACATTTGCATCCTCTGTGTCAGCTTGGATGAATATAGACACGTGTGAATTTTGAAGTAAAATAATAAAATTGGAAGGAGTAATATAAAAGAAAGAACTTCCCAATGTTTTAGCTCATTATGTAATCTTAATTTCATAACAAATGCTCTGGAATGATTCTGGTTTTTTCTATCAGTAAAATGCTTCAAAATTTGCAATGGATTTGTGGGGACAGACAAAAATCTGAATGCATCCCACTGACCTGGGAGTATCCCAAAAGGTAACACACCCAGGGACAGGGTGTGAACATGAAGAGACCCTGTAGGTGCTGAGCTGGAAAGGAAATCCAGCACCTGCACAAACCTCCTCTTTTCATCATTAAACTGTCATCCTTCAAATCTGCCTTCTACCATTTGGGCTGGAGAAAAATGCTTCCTCTTGATAGGGGTGTCACTCACACTCTGATGGGAAGCTTAGATATCCACAATTTAGTCCTCCCCTCCCATTGCCTTCCCTCCCCCTGTTTTCTCTGCTCAGGTGAGACCCCACCTGCAGAGCTGCCCCAGCCTGGGCCCAGCACAGCAAGGAGCTGGAGCTGCTGCAGAGAGCCCAGAGGAGGCTCCAGGATGAGCAGAGGGATGGAGCAGCTCTGCTGGGAGGAAAGGCTGCCACAGCTGGGATGGTTCAGCCTGGACAGGAGAAGCTTTGGGCTGAGCTCAGGGTGGCCTTGCAGGGCCTGAAGGAGCTGCAGGAAAGATGGAGAGAGACAATTGCCAAGGGCTGGAGGGACAGGACACAGGGAATGGCTCCCAGTGCCAGAGGGCAGGGCTGGATGGGATATTGGGCAGGAATTGTTCCCTGGCAGGGTGGGCAGGCCCTGGCACAGGGTGCCCAGAGCAGCTGGGGCTGCCCCTGGATCCCTGGCAGTGCCCAAGGCCAGGTTGGACACTGGGGCTGGAGCAGCCTGGGACAGTGGGAGGTGTCCCTGGGCATGGCAGGGGTGGGGCTGGATGGGCTTTAAGGTCCTTCCAACTCTACCCAAACCTTTCCACAATTCTGTGATTTTACTTGTCTGCCAGTGGGCCTTGTTTAATATTAATACCCAGAGGCCACATTTGTTTCCCTCTTGAACAGAAATAAAATCCAGTTTTACATGAGATATTGTCTGTTTGCTTCTCCTGTGGATGTAAAGAGGTGTTGTAGTTATTTCAGTACCCTCAGGACATCTTTTTATAATGATTGCTCTTGGGCTGAAGCAATTTTAAAAATCCCACTGCATACACTTGATGTTTAGTATAATGAATGAGGGCAAATGCAAAAAGAATTTCAATAAATAAGCTAAACATTGGATAATATTGGATCTAGTCTACAATTAATAGAAGTGCAGCCATCATACAAAGATTTCATATTTATAAAATACAGCTGTGCTTTGTTCTTTTAACAAATCTTTGGGGCAAGCTTGTCTTGAAAGCTGAAGTTCTAAATTCACAAATTTCCCATCTCACTTCAATTTCTGCCATTCCAATTAATGCATTTTACTAAATGTTAAACTATAAAGCCAGTAAGAATGACAACAGGAGATTGTCTGAGCATCTCTTTCCAGGATGTTGTAAACACAGTGTGCAAGTGAAAGAATTAAACCTCTCCTTTCCCTTTAGCTGCTGTTGGTGTGGTCAAATCCACAGTTCCTCAGCTTTGGGCGTTTCACTCCTTGCATTCCACACTTACTGCTCAGCTCTGCACACTGCTCTTTGAAGATTTCCCATTCTTTTTGTCTCTCTCTCTCTCTCTGGTAGTCTTGGTTTAAGATGGTGAATCCTTTACAATCACATTTTGGTTTTTTTCTTTCCCGCTCCTCACATGTTTTTTGAAGTTTGATTGGCAGCAGCACTGGGCAGCTCAGGAGGCCCGTGGGGATGCAGTGGAGCTCTTCTGTGAGCTGGATGTGTAACCTCAATTATCTCAGTGTTGTTTAGACCCCTAATTCATTGCAAAGCTGTAGTCGATCTGACAGGGCTCTGTCTGTCCCATGCTTCTGTAACCCCAGCCCTCCATCCATCATTTTCAGCTTCATCCCAGCAGGGCACAACCTGCTTATGTGTTCAAGAGATCTTTCTCCAAGGAGAGGATATTAAATGTTCAGCTGCACAGTCAGGATGAGAAGTCTCCTTTATTAGCATGGTTGGATAACCTTTGGTCTTTCCATGGGTATAAAGCCTAAAATGGAACCTACAACTGGTTCCAGTACCAGGCCTTTGTCAGGAGAAATCACATTTTTTAATTAAGATGGTGTGTTGAGCATCATTCTACCACTGACTGAGTTTTAACAGCAATTTTTTGTATTCTTTAGAAAGAAAACAGAATTGAAAAGCAAATTTTTTCTGTGAGCTTTAATAGTGGGAGAAGGAAAGCACATTAGTAAGGAGACAGCACATTGCAAATTAATGTAAACCTTATGGTTTCTCAACAGTTTCTTGGAATTTTAGTGCTCTGACTGTATTTGTATCCACAGTTACACTGAGATTTCTTGAAATATTTAATGCAGTGCTTTATTTATCATTTATATATTTTTAGCCATAATGTGTCTGAGTGGAATAGATTTTTCTTGTGATTACACCACTTCAGGTGAAAATACCAACATTTAAAGGGAGGATGATACGAGCCATTATTTTTTACAGGAATTTAGATTTACATATGAAGAAATACTGAAGTCATAAAGCAGAATAAGGTGATTATTAATTTAAATCTGGTTCAATTTTTAAAATATTTGAATTTGCTCTTCAGAATAAGAAACTATTTGCAGTATGATACAGGCAAAACAAATTCTTTTTTCCCCTAGCCTTCTTTGATAAAATCTTCTAAACTGAAGGAAAGAAGATTTAGATGGGATACAAAGAAGAAATTTTCTACAGCTAAGGTTGGGCAGGCCCTGGCACAGGGTGCCCAGAGCAGCTGGGGCTGCCCCTGGATCCCTGGCAGTGCCCAAGGCCAGGCTGGACATTGGGGCTGGAGCAGCCTGGGACAGTGGGAGGTGTCCCTGCCCATGGCAGGGGTGGCACTGGGTGGGATTTAAGGTCCCTTCCAGCCCAAAACCTTCCATGAGATAAATACAGCTCCTTCAAGAACATTATCTGTGCTGTGATGGCAGTTGTTTTAAATGGCCTCATGCTCTCACAGCCAATTACATTATTCTTTGCCTTTTGGTGACTGACATTGAAGCTGATTTATGAAAGTTGTGCTCATCATGAAAGTTGTTTTTCTGTGAGAAAAAAAAAAACTAAAGAAGACAGAGAAGTATGGTCTAATGGACCATAGGAGGGAGCACTCAATGCATTCATGAAATATCCTACTATTAATCAGTAAACTCAAAGAAGCTGCTGATTCTTTGTTCCCCTTGTTCATTGCTGAACCAGAGATAATTTTGCTGTAGTTGACATGCTGTGGCCAGTCCTGACTTCCCTTTCTCTGCTGGCCCTGCTCCAGGAGCTCCTGTCCCTGCTGTGCTGAGGATCCAGAGCTGGACACAGCACTCCAGAGGTGCCTCCAGGGCTGGGCACAGGGGCAGGATCACCCAGTTAATTCATAAGCTTTTACTGGAGACTTCTCTTTTTACCAGGATTTATATAATTTTTAACGAATTTTTAACATTTTCTATCATTCATTTCTTCTTCACTAACCAGTTGCTATGGAACTGTACTTGCTAAATAGGAAGGTGTCCACTGCACAGATTTTTAGAGCTCTTTTGATTAAGAGCAACATCTAAAACCCTTTGAAATTATTAGGAGTCATAAAATCACAGAATTGTGGAAAGGTTTGGGTAGAGTTGGAAGGACCTTAAAGCCCATCCAGCCCCACCCCTACCATGGCAGGGACACCTCCCACTGTCCCAGGCTGCTCCAGCCCCAGTGTCCAACCTGGCCTTGGGCACTGCCAGGGATCCAGGGGCAGCCCCAGCTGCTCTGGGCACCCTGTGCCAGGGCCTGCCCACCCTGCCAGGGAACAATTCCTGCCCAAGATCCCATCCATCCCTGCCCTCTGGCACTGGGAGCCATTCCCTGTGTCAGACAGCACACAGGGAATGTCCTCCACAGGGACATTCCCTGTGTGCTGTCTGACACAGCCACACAGGGAATGTGTGTGGCTCCACACATTGGAGCCCTTGTCAATTGTCTCTCTCCATCTTTCCTGCAGCTCCTTCAGGCACTGGAAATCCATTAGTTTTTCATCAGACTTTAATGCAAAAATGCTTGGCTTTCTACAGAGGCAAATTATTTGGAGCAGGATGGACAGATATGATCAGCCAAGAATCTGGAGATGTCACTCTTGAGAGTGTTGATGTTGCATCTGTGCTCAGCTTAGTCATGAGTTTTTAGGGTAGGAACATTGTGAGGGGATTTAATGAGATCATTTGGGCTTTCTGCTATGGAAGAGAATATGTTCGTTTAGCAGGTGTTTCCCAGGATTTCTGAGGCCAGACTGTGTGCACTACTGATGAGAGAGCCTTTGGAATGCCCTCTCCCAGTTTGTATGGCTGAAAGAAATTCACCAAAATTAAGTTACACTTGAAATAAAATAAACTAAAACCCAGCCAGGGAGCAACTCAAGGTCTGTTATTTCAAATGTGAAATCTCTAAAAATTCTCTTTGACTTGGATTTAAGGAAAAGAGATTTGAAACTCTTATTTCAGGGTAAATGGTCAGTGTATTAAAATTTCATACTCTCTTCTTTTTTTTCATATTATCCATTTATCTAGATCATGAGTTTCTGTTGTGCATGACATATTAATAGGTATTAATAGTGACTTATCAGAATTTAAGCTGAATTTAAGAGAATTTAAGAGAATTAAGAATTTAAGAGAAGTCAGAACAATCTATTTTAATCATTAAATCTGGACTTTGCTTTGCATGTACAAAAGCATTCTTCTATTCAAGTGACCTCTCATGACTGGTTTTTTAACAAATCAGAATTTATAATTTTATCAAGACCAGATCAAGGTTCAGTTATGAAAAAAATCAGGTGATTTCATAACCTGTCCGAAACAGCCAGGCTTTGTTTATCTGCAGTACTGAAATTTGAACACAATTCTGTGTGAATTCAGTATTAATTCAGGATTAATATTCTAAACACCGAGTATTTGCTCACTTCCTACCTCTAAAGGGAAATGAAATTAAGACACTGTACCAGACCGGCTTTATAAAAAAAGTATATGGGTTTTATGACTCACAGCTCTTGAATCAATTCTCTCAGCATTCCTATTCAAGATGTTAATTTAATGGAACCACTTGAATCACAAGTGTGGTCTTTCCACAAATAAGATAATTAAAGAGTTTGAAAACTAGGATTAATAAATCATTATAGCAAGTTTGGTTTCAATTAACATTATGAATGCAACTATTTTAGTAAGTAATTGACATCTAATTAGCATGTTGTTGGGTATAGCTGTTTAGATATTAATCAAACTTCCAAACCTTGCTTACAAGATCACTGAAAGATGTACATAATTTCCCTTTATTTACATTGTAACTAAACTTATCTTTTATGTGTGTTTGCTCAGGGCCACAACTTGAAGCATATGTTAAGATTGTTATTTATTAATTATAGTTAAAATTGCCAATATGATTCAAAAGTCCATGGGGCAGCACTTCTGCCTTTTTTATATAATTTGTGTTATCTCAACCGTTGCAGAGGTTTTTGGCTCTGTGGCTGTCAGCTCACAGAACTGCTCAACTTTTTGTCTGAATCTGAGCAAAACAGCAGCTTCATTTGGAAAGAATGAATGAAACCAATTTTTTAGCAGCTTTCCTTTGAAAAATGAATGAAACTAATTTGTAAAAAATACAGCAATGAGTCTTTCTGATGAAAAAGGTAATAAAATTGCAAGGCATGAAAACATATTTTGTGCTCAGATCCAGTTAGTTTGTGCTTGAGCAGACTATATTAAATACTATAAATTCTGCCCAAGAAATGTAAATACTAGGAGTTAAATCTGACTAAAATGTCAAGCTAAAAAGGAGAAGCTAGCTTTAACTTCAATCTCTTAGATTTGAAATAATTTGCTCTAACTGAAACGATGCTTGGTCACTGATGTGTACTTGTAAGCATTAAATATTTGTGAAATATGAAAAAAACTTGCTTTAAAGACTGCCACAAAAATGTTTCAGTAATAGAAGAAAAGATTGTTGTTTCTTACATTGGATATGAATCAGAAGGAAAAACCTTGAACTATGAGAAAATGAGTGATTTTTCTGATGGGGTGATGAATGAAAATATCAAATCTCTCTGTCAATTTGCTCTCCTGAGACACCCAGTGCAGTAAACTGGGTGGCAGAGCACGGCCTGAGAGGGCACAGTGCAAAAGTGAGGATCCTGCTGTGTACACTCATGAGAAAGGGAGAGCAGGAGCTCCAACCATTCCTAAGGAAGATCTGCAGCCCTCCATGGGGAGGATTTCACACAGGAACTTCAAATCTAACTTTTTATTTGATAGTGTTTCATTTCTCCACTCCTGTCCCTGACTAGCATGAACGGCTCCACACCAAAAGGCTTTGGCCTCCTTTGAGGAAGATGAGGGCACAGTTCATCCCTCTGCAGGAATTCTACTCAGGAGACTGACTCGAAGTGCTTTGGCAGCCCTTTGAAGCCACTGAGGAGTCAGAGCTCCACATCCAGGGAAGGCAGAACGTGGAAGGTCATTGGGAAGAACTTTGAAGCGCTTTTAGAATCTTGAGAGTTTCATTGAGAGCCTGTCAGGGTTTATTTTGTTGTGAAATCAGTACTGCCCAGGGGATGGCTGTGCTGGCTCTGCATTGGCAAGTTTGGTCCCTCTCAAATCCATCCTGACAGGGGGTTCCCTGCACCCCAGGACCCCTGGAAGGAATGAAAATGACCCAGGAGTGCTATAAAACAAATATTCAACCTTGCTGAGGAGGGGCAGCACCTCCTACCCCAGCAAAGAAAGGAAATTTGCCCCATTTGAATGATTTACAGTGAAACATATCCCACATGTGAGCTTTTATTTGCAGCATTTACAGAAAAAAATGAAGAATTCCAGTAGTTGAACAAATCTCTCATCCTTATTCTTTTGCATAAATGAACAAAAAATAATTTCAAAATTTGAATGAAATGGGAAATGGCGGACAACCAGGCAGTAAGTGAAAGCAAGCTACAGCCTCAAGCACATTTGTAATTAGACAAGTTACAAACACTTCAGTAATGAGAAGGATAATAGAAATTCTGATGGGTCCTGTACTGGAGAGAGCTCGTGGGCACCACTTTAATAAATTAACAGAGATCTATTTGATTTTTTGTTAAAAGTGGGAAGACCCAAGAGTTTTATATTACTTCATTTAGTGCTTGCTGAGGCTGTTTATATGAGACTTTCCCCTACATTTTAAATCACTTATTGCTGCCTTGGCAGTGTCTGTTAGATTCCATTAGATTCATTAGCTCTTCTAAAGAGCATTGCTCTGTGGAAGTAGCTGAAACAGCTGCCCTGTGTAATTTTGTTATTGCTTTAATTTACTCAGAATTCTGTTTTAACACTCCAGCTGTCAAATATAAAGAGAAAAAAACCAATCAATATTAAAGCACTTTCTACTTCAGTATTCTTATGTGTACAGTTTGGGGGAAGATGGCTGAGAAACTAAACAAATATAAGGCTTGTTTTGTTGTTTTTCAGGAGGTTTCTTGGAGCTGCTGGAAGTAGATAGCACTTCTGAAAATATCAGCAATGGAGAACTTCACTGTGAGGTGAGTTCTGCTCCTCTGCCAAATCACTTCTCTCACACCATGAAACGTGTTAGTCTCCAAACCCAGCTGCCTTCTGTCCAGCACCACTTGTTGTTCCCTCTTAGATCTTGGCCAAATTGGTGTCAGAAGATCTAGATATGTGCTGTGCTGCCATCCTCAAAGCCTTTTTTATTTCCTTCAGGAATATGGGATAAGGTTTCACTGAGCATCCAGCTGCAGACCTGCTGCTGGAAACGGGTGAGTCCATTTGTGAAGCTCCTTTGATTTGCTAACAGAACCCTTTACATCTTGTAGTGTATATTCCTGTTGCTTTCAAGAACACAATTGCTTTCTTTTTAAGGTTCCACCCAGATCATCCAGTGAGAAAATTCAGAGATCTCCTGTTGTTGTTAAATACTGATTAGAAGCAAAAAACTGCGGAGCAGGGTATAACAACAACAACCAATCTGGCAGCAGTTCAGGCTCAGTATCTCTCATAGAATTTGACTGAGCAATGCCAACCTAAAACTTTGGGCTTTGTTACCAATATCTTAGAAATACAGCTACAGAAGGATTAAATCCATAAAAGAATGTTTGGTTGGGTTTTTTTTTTTCCCAGGTTAAAAGAGCAGAGCAAGAGGAAAAATGTTACCGCTGAAGATGAATAGATCACACGAACACAGGTTGAGGTGTGGTGAAAGAAAGAGAAGAGTTTATTTTTCCTCCCAGGATTTATAGGCTTCCTACCACGGCCAGGGATGGTCAGGATTGGATGGTCAGGATAACACTTTCTCACTGCACTGGCCATGAGAGATGCCCATTACAAGACGTGTAACAGAAAGAATGTACACATATCTATGTTTATAGTTACTGTCCTGGGAAAGTCCTTAGAAAACTATGTTAGCAAGCTCAGAAGCTGAGTTTTCAGGGCGACATCTCACCCTTTTTGGTTTAACAAAAAGAAAAATGAACAAAGAAACTAGCAACACTATAAACAATCAAAAGATAAATAATAGGAAAATACAATACTCCATACAATCAGAAGGCTGTAATTTCAGGGTGATATCTCACCCTTTCGTTATTACAAAAAAAACAAACGAACAAAAAAACCAGAAAAACAACAGAAACCCCAAAAAATAAATGAAACAAATGTCCAACATCAACACCTGCTTGTGGATGGCTCTCAATTTGGTCACAGAGGCAGAATCCATGGACAAATTGAAAGGTGCCTGGGAAAACTTATGAAATGTTGTGACAGCAGTCTGTAATTTTATCAATTGGGCTGATACAGCCTCATGACTCTTCAAAAAAAAACTAAAAACAAAACAGTGACATCAATGGAAAGATTAATGTAATAAACTTGAGGAGCAGAAACTGCTCACAGAACATCCTCCAGCATCTACTGTGCCTGTGGGGTCAGTGTCAGAGGTGACTTTAAAATCAGAGTCCCCCTTTAATAGACCAAACAAGGGAGACAGTTGTGTCGTGGTCAGTCCCATATAGGGACACAACCATGTAAAAGTCCATTAATATTTGGATATCATTCATGCAGTGTCTGCACTGAATGCAAAAAAAAATAAATAATTGCACCTCCAAATGCAGAACTGTTTGTCCCCAAATCATTTTGACCCTCAAATAATTTCAAGGAGGTTGTAGAGACGAGCAGCAGGAAACTGCTCGCAAACTTCAGAGAGGGCTAGAGCACCATATCATTGGCAAATGCTGGCAAATTTTGCATGCCTTATGGCAAAATCTCCATTGATATCTCTGTGTGGGCTCAGCATTAATGATAGCTGGCACCAGAAAGGTAAGTTTTGGTCTGTCATCGGGATGCAAAGGAATTGCAAAACAATCCTTCAGATCCACAATGAGGACTAGCCAATCAACAGGAAACAAGGCAGGTGGAGGCATGCTAGCCTGCAACATCCCCATGCTTTCCATCATAGCAGTAACTTTCTGGAGGTATTGTAATAACCTCCATTTCCCAGACTTCTTCTTGATACAGAAAACAGGAATGTCCCAGGGATTGGTTGAAATTTCAGATCACTGTGATCCAACTGTTCTTGCATCCAGTCACGGAGGGTGACTAGTCTATCATGAGAGAAGACAACAGAAAATGCTGAACAAAGAGTCAGTCTCAAGTTCTTCTTTGCATAGAATGTGTCAGCATCGGGTCCAAGGGTCACTCCAGGGCCCATCAGCAAACCTGACAATCGTGATGTCCATGCCAGTGTCAAGAACCCACGGAAGCTAATCTCTGACAGCATCTCACCAAGGATGGACCGGGTGCAGACCCATTCAGGATGATCCCTGGCTGTCAGAACAGCAGTCCGTGAACCCAGGGAGGTCCAGGGAACCCGAAGCCACCATCTCCCCGCAGCTGGGTCTCAGCTCTGCGAACATAAAACTCAAAAGGCACAAGGTGAGCAAATCCAGGTCCCGCACGGATAGAAACAGGAGGCAGGAGTATGGAACCCATGGCAGAAATGCACCCCAGGAATTCCGAATCAATGTCCCCTAGGTGAGCAATGGTGCCTTGGGCAGTGATATTCAACCACGCCACAAGAAGAGCACTCAACCCCTCACCCACCGGACCAAAGCATTCGGAAGCACATGGAATGCCTGATACACTCAGCTGCACAGTCATTTCACAGGAGGACAAGGTCCACAGGCCAGCTGAAGAGGCTCCAGCAGCCTGGGACCCCTGGCCCGTCAAGGCCACTGGCTTCTCCCCCGCAGCAGCACCACCCGAGCCAGTGGTCAACAGCTCAGGACCTTGGTCTGCCACAGCCGCCGGAGGCGACGGGAGAGGGCTGGCCCCAGCCGCAGGCTCGGGCGATGCCTGCAAACCCGAGGCGGGGTGGTTTGGAGGCAGTTCTGCACAGCCCGCCTCCAGTGCCGGGAAGGACCGAGGCACCGGTACAGGCACAGCCTGCGAAGCCACGGCACTGTCCTGCTCCGCTGCCAGAGGACAATCCACGCTCGCAGGACGGGAATCCGGCAGCGTGGGGCCGGCAGGACCCGGCCCGGCGTCGGCACCACTCGCATAACCTGTCCCCACGCCCCACGAATCCGGCATGCGGGGGGCAGTGCTCGGAACCACCCCTAACAGCGTTTCTTCAGGGGCGAAAGGTCCAAGAAGCGGTGCCGGCTGCTCCTGCAGGGGAACAGCGTGCGTGGCTGCCGGCGCGGAGCCCGGTCCCGGCCCGTCCCCCACCTGCGGGGCAAGGCACGGCCCAGCCACAGCAGGGACACGGGACAGACCCTGAGGCATCCCCCAGAGGCAGCGCTGCCCCCAGTTCAAGCACTCCCCCCTTGGTCTGTGCCGGGAGGGCGCACAAGAGGCGACCCCGCCCCGGGTTTCCACCGCCGGGGTGTGGGCCGAGGCGGCGTTGCACCCCCCGGGTCCGCGGCGCCCCCGACGGCCCGCTGGCAAGGCCCCAAGGCCGCCCCAGGCCCACACCACCGCGGCGCCGGCCGAGGCGGGGTCACGCCCACCGATCCCGCGGCGTCCCCGTTCAACCTGCTGGGGGCCCCGGCGATCCCAGGGGAGCAGACCTCGGGATCCGACCTCAGAAAGCCGCACCTTCCCCAGATCCCGAGCAGCCGGAGCAGCCGGGGCTGATAACCGACCAGGAGAGACTCGATCAGGGAATCGCCTAAAGCCTCCCAAGCTGACTGCGAAAAAATCGCTTCAGCCACAGGGAAAAACCCCTCAGTTCTCCCATACTCACACAATCACTGGAAGTCAGCATACGAAACATCAATCCCTCTTTGATCAGACACCGCATGCCATATCTCCAGAACCAGGCCCTCCGTAAGAGAAAGCCCAAAACCATCCATAGCCACAGGCTAGACAGTACCCTGTAACACACGTGCAAGACACGGCGGGGTTCACCAGATGTTACCGCTGAAGATCAATAGATCACACGAACACAGGTTGAGGTGTGGTGAAGAAAGAGCAGAGTTTCTTTTTCCTCCCAGGATTTATAGGCTTCCTACCACGGCCAGGGATGGTCAGGATTGGATGGTCAGGATAACACTTTCTCACTGCACTGGCCATGAGAGATGCCCATTACAAGACGTGTAACAGAAAGAATGTACACATATCTATGTTTATAGTTACTGTCCTGGGAAAGTCCTTAGAAAACTATGTTAGCAAGCTCAGAAGCTGAGTTTTCAGGGCAACAGGAAAATAGATTATCTTCCATCTTTGCTTCTGCTCTGATGTCTTTAGTAAAATGAAGCAATCTTCTTAAGTGGGACTTTAGGATGAGATCTAGTGTAGCATTTTCCCACTGCTAGAGGGCAGGGATAGATGGGATATTGGGCAGGAATTGTTCCCTGGCGGGGTGGGCAGGCCCTGGCACAGGGTGCCCAGAGCAGCTGGGGCTGCCCCTGGATCCCTGGCAGTGCCCAAGGCCAGGTTGGACACTGGGGCTTGGAGCAGCCTGGGACAGTGAAAGGTGTCTCTGCCATGGCAGGGGTAGAATGAGATGAACTTTAATGTTCCTTCCAGCCCAAACCATCCTGGAATTCTGTGATTATCTGCATGGGATGACTCTTATGTTCCCCAGCTTTTTTCTGCCAACTTGTGACATTTGCCTGTAGAGATTTGCCTGTAGACAGCAAACACACAAGGTCCATTGCATTCTTTCCAACAGGCAGATCAAATAGTATTTTCTTGAACAAAAATACCAATTTGAGCACGATCAGCCAGTTGTTGTGCTTTAAGTTATTGTGTAGTCTGTAGGGAGGTAGTGAAAATTCTGGAGTTCTACTCTAGAAAAGATACTGTCATTGTTCTTTCCTAGAGGGCTTTGTTCTCAAACACTGTTATCTCCATTACCTGAGTTTTAACCTATTATCTATTACTTAATTTTTTTAAAAAGTCAATTTTTTTTAAACAGTCATGTGATTTCATGTCCCAAATCCAGTGAATTAGGAATGTTACTGTTGTTCCATCTGGTAGTTAAATGTATCTCTTTCAAATTAAGTTCCTTTGAAAGCTGTTTCTGATATCCCAGCAATGCAGAGCACACAGAAAGACCTTTTACATCTCATTGTTAATAATTCTTCAAATGTTAAACTCTAGATTCCTGCTATCAAAGGCAAATGTTTGTTTATATCCTCCTCAACAGCTGTCATGTTAGTGTCACTCTTTCCGTATTTTTTCCTGTAATTGCCTTGCAAAATATAGTCTTGAAGATGAAAGGTCAGGTACTTTCTTTCAAAGGTCAGGCTTAACTGTCATTGATGTTCATTGCTGTTTTCTGAAAGTCAACTCCATTGTCTCAGCTGATGAATATGTTATCATATATATGCATAACACAGGTATGCAGCACATCAAAAATACTATATTTTGTACTGTTCTGCTCTGCAAGTTTCCAGCATGTTATCTTTTAACATTAATTTACAGCCAGAAGACCCACTTAGTCCCAATATACTCAGAATTAAGGTTAAGGTATTTCTAGTGTGGATAATGCAATAATGGATGTGAAGCTCAATCAAGTATTTGCACAGATATAAATGTATTTTTCCCCTGTTAATTTGTTTCTAAACACACTAAGGGTGCCCAGCCTTTGACTGAAGGCAGAGCCTATCTAAGAATTCTGTTGTATTAGGCATATAATATTTTTCTCTGTGCTGTGTATTCCTCTGCTGCCTGCTAGCAGCTAAACAAGCAGGCGATGGTGCAAAAGGAAAACACACCACTGAGAATTAACTGAATATGTTACAACATGGTCCAGTCTTTGCTGTTGGAATAAATCATTAGGAAATCAAGTGGTAAACTAAATACTGATTGAACTGCTTTCCCCAGGACTGCTGTTGCTGATAATCCCGATATTCTTTTCAGCATTAGCTAATCACATCCCTTGTTTGAAATAAACTCCTCTCAGATTGTCAAAGGACAAACTGAGTATGGAAAGTTAAGATATTTAACACTGTAACAGTTCCCTGGTCTGCATTAATTAGGGAATTTGGAGAGTGTTAATTATCAATTTATATTTGCTACAAACTCATCTGTGGCCAGTCCTTTGGGATTCAGGAAGTGCTGATCATATTAATCATGGTATTTTGTCATCACCAGACCAACTAAGGCAAAACTAAAGCCAGAGAGAGCTGCATCTGCTAAACTGAGACTGGAATTTGGCACCTGCAGCCTCATCCTGCTCAGAAAGGAAGCCCTGCACAAAAGGCAGGTGTATGAGAATCCCCCCAGAACAATAAATTTCTGAAGAACTCTTGACCTGAGAGCCTTTTCTTACTTTACTACTACTCACAGGTCTGTTTGGGAAGGACATGGTTGCTTGCATTATTAACAAGGCTGGATTTAAGCAATTTGTCTAGTCACTGGAAACTTAGAATGGATCAGTTCTTTTTTGCAGATATTTCTAGCCACAGCCAAAAATAGCTCAATAATTTGTTATAAAAGTTTTTTGTTTAAAATACAGTAATTAGATTTAATTCTTTAGATGGCTTCTTCATGCAAGGTATCACCAAGGAGTCCCTTTGAGGATAAAAAGCTTTGTTCAGAAAGTTCTTGAGCTTCCATTTCTGGCCACTACAGATATCTTCAAGGGTAATACTTAAAGGATACTTTCACAAAGCCCTTCTCCACATCAGATGTACTGTTAAATGCTTTAATAACATCATTAGCTTTTCCCCAAAGACTTCAGCCACACATGTATAAACACTAACTTTGATGTTCAACAGGTCACCAAGGTGGGAGATGAAATTCCTCTTGCTCACATGTTCCAGGTAGCTTTTCAGGTTTTGTACTTTACTGAGGCAGAGCATTCATATTGTCCAGTGATCTCTGTAAGAATAATTCCACTTCAATGAAAGAAATCTCCATTTAAAAATAATTATCTATTTTAAATACTTTCCAACTGAATAGGATATGACAGAAAAATGAGTGTCCACTTCAGATGTTTTACCATCAGTTCAAAGAGCAATGGTAAGTAGGACATAGGTGTCTTCCAGAAGAACAACAGGACTACCTAAAGACATCCATGACTGAATATTTCAGGAGTGTCAGAAATCCAATTCCATTCTGTACTGGCAGAATGGTGTATTTTGGAAGGTATTTGACTTGGAACCTGCCCCCCAGAAACACCTCTCCAGTGGCCAGCACTCATGGCACTGCCACTCCTCCCCAGGCATGTTCAAAGACCCAGCAGCAATGTTCTGGCAGTTTTCTGCAGTAGATCTTGCTGTGTTGATCTAGCAAATAAATGGAAGAAGTTTCAGACTTGTGATGGTTATGAAGCATTTTCTTCTCGGGAATGTGAAAAATTAAACAAGCAAATGAATCACAAGTGCTGTATTGGGGTGGTGTGGCAAGGGGTTTTTTTTGGGGGGGGTGGGGGTATGCAGGGAGGGGGGTACAGGTGTGGCTTTTGAGAGAAACATCCAGAAGCTTTTCCCATGTCTGACAGAGCCAATGCCAGCTGGCTCGAAGACAGACCCACCCCTGGCCAAGGCTGGGCCCATCAGCAACAGTGGCAGCACCTCTGGAGTAAAGTATTTAAGAACTAGGAAAAATCCCTGCAGAACTGAGGCTGGGAGAG
The DNA here is from genome assembly GCF_049639895.1 of Pseudopodoces humilis. NCBI lineage: Eukaryota > Metazoa > Chordata > Aves > Passeriformes > Paridae > Pseudopodoces > Pseudopodoces humilis. The sequence goes on along the minus strand of NC_142213.1, from coordinate 20,142,807 downwards.
AGGAGTGAGAATATATTAGTGAAACAGCTTTGCAGGCCCTCAACTCAGAGCAGAAGGAGGGCAGGAACATCTCAGTTCTCCATTAGGGCAGTGGTTTAAATAACTTTTTTTCTTTTCTGCTAAACTTGCATTTTTCTTCTGAAGAACTTTGGATATTGTACATAAAAGGAGAATCAGGAACCTGCTGTTTTTCTTAAGCATTCTCAAAATGGAATGGAAATGTTCTTTTGCTGCAAAAGATTGAGACAAATTTTGGAGAAAAGAATTAATCTGAGAATTTTTGAATGATTCTTTCTAATATAACTGAAACTGCATGGAGGACAATTGAGGAGAGGACTGTAATTATTTTAAATAGTGATGTTTTGGAGAAAAATACTGAGCCTGAAGATTATAACCCAAACTGAACTACTTGGCAATTTACATAACTGAAGAGGTGTCTGGGAGATGACAGAGACAACTGGAAAACAGGCTTGTAGAGTTTTATTTTAAAATTATTCTTTTTAATGGCAATTTATTGAAAAAAATTAGTATTTAAAATATTTGAATATGCATTTGATGCTACATATTCTGAGCATGTAAGATGTTCAAGGACTACATTCACACTTTTATCATGTTTTAAAATATGGTTCATCAAATTGTGGTAGTTCATCACAGAAAACAAGGAGCTCATAAAATATGTGATAGATGCAGGTGAAGAAAATAAAAAGACTTGATACTGGCAGTTAAAATCTTACTCTGTGACTGTGAAGAAGAGTTAAAAGATAGATACCAGCAATATTTTGAATTCCATAAGGAAGGTCTTAATTGTACTTGATTCATTTTTCATCAAAGAACGAATCTGACCATAAAACCTCAAAGGTAAGTTACACACCTCTATTTATTTATTTATTTGTATTCCTGGTCTAATTTTTAATTTCTCATATACTCTTCTTCAAAGTATATAATGATTCTACTCACATGGTGTGTGTAAGATACTCCTCAAAGATTTTGAAAACCTTGATTTTGAAAACAAGCCCAAGCTGCTGGTTGCAGTGGAGGGCAGTCAAATATTCCAGTGACTACATGGCTCACGTTATCTTGACAGGAATCCGTCTGGACACAGACCTTTGTTCCCAGATTCTGTGTGTCACAAGGGGAATTGCTTATTCCACTCACCAGAGGTCAGAACACGAACAGGAAGCACAGAGAGGGGCTCCCAGCTCATCAGATTTTTGTTCCCAAAGACCTCACAGGTGATGGTTTATCAAGGATTGGATCACACACCTTCTCATCCCCGTATAACAAAGGCTTTTGTCAGCCGTGAGTCCTGCTGCTGTTTCATCAGAGCTCTCCACACTCACACATGATTCTTGTATCTGATTTATTTCTGCTATGCTGTATTTCAGTAATTTTTCTGTAATTGCATCAGATGGGGGAAATACCAAAATAAAAGGTTTTTATTAACTAACGCACAAATGTTTTTGTCCAGAGTCAGGAGATGTAGCAGGATCATGGATCTGTCAGGATTTTGGAAAAGTGTGTGACCAGGGACAGAATGGTTAATTTATGTGTAAGTTAATATTGTTCACAGAGTCAGCACTCTACATGGATTCAAATACCTTTCCCAAATCTGAAAAAATAGCATCAGCAAAGATATTCCAGCTTCTTCACTTGGATCTGATTTTTCGAAAACCTCAGAATTTGAACTTACCCATTTGGGTTAACCTATAAAAGCAACCAAAGACACCCACAAGGCTAGAAATTTTAAATTCCAGGAGCTTGTGGTTACACTGATGAGTATAGAATTTAGGGATCTTCTTAGTTTTAGGAAATTTTCAGCTTCTAGGTTACTGCAGCTTTCACTAATAATTTTAAACTAATTTAACAATTTTTTCATGCTTAATTGGAAATCTCTGTTAAAAATAATATATTAATTTTCATGTGTTTTTAAATTATATACAAGTCATTGAGATGGATAATAATTGTTAATTAAAATGCTACATTAGCTTAAAACACTTTTAAGGAAGAGGTAATAAATTGCAAATTATGAAGGAAAATGACGTGTATTATTTGGACAGCATTTTTTTTCTTATGCTGCCAATGCAACAACCAGGATCAGCCAAAGGGAAGGGATAGAGACTACAAAAGGTTGAGATGGCACAAATCCAACAAGGTGAATCAAAAAATTGAAAAGTTTTTCCAAATTTTCTTGCTTGGATGGTTCAACTGGTACCCACAGGAAACTGCGAACTTACCATATAATTTCTTTTGTTTGTATCATACAGAGCCATGAAAGCAAATTTAGTTTTTAAACTCAATCAATTTTTTCTCCTAAATGAGCTGAGGTAGGGTCACTCATCAGTAAACCTTTGTGAAATGAGCTTTTTTAAGACTGTCCAGCTCTGCTCTTTAATGGCACCAGTTTGAATTAGACCTTAATGTAATGTCACTTTAAATTAGGGGCTTCAGCTTGAATGTGGCCATAAAGAATATTATTGAGGCAGAGTAAACAGATTCCTATCAAAACAAATCAGTCTAGGCTGGAAATAGCAAAGTCACTGACACTTTGGAGGGCTTGCATTTCATCATGGAACTGGCTGTCTGCTCAAACCAAACAACAGAATGTCTTCAGGTGACACAACTACTGTGTGTTTAATGTAATAAATGCAAAAAATGTACAAAGATACTGTCTGGTGCTGGCTTGAACAGGTCTCTCCTCTGATTAATGCCCCTATTTCAGAGTTCTAAACCAGGTCCCTGCTGTTGCCCTGCAAGCAGGAGCTGTTACATTGCTGTGCTCAGTAAACCTCGAGTAGTTCTCTCCCTTTTGCCCCAAATTCCTTCAGCCCATGCAGCCCTCTGTGCTCTGAGAGGCACTTTGGCTGTGCCAGATGTCACAGGAATCACTGGGGCTTTCTTAATGTCATTATTTAGTTCTGGAAACCTGCTGACATCTTTTTCTTCCCCCAAAATAGCATCTCTATTTATTTCCAGAGGCATGAAAGATGAATGTGTGTGTGCACACATAATCAGATATTGATTTCTGGGCAAAATGTTCAAAATTTACTTATGGGAGAAATAATCTGAAGCACGTTTCACAGGGATAGTTAATTCTAAGGGATGAGTTATTTATTTTGGAATTCTGTACCTTTATGTAGTGAAATCCAGCAGAGAATGGTTGTGGGTGAGTTATTTGCCAGATGGCAAAATTTCTCAGCCTACTCCAAGTAAATTGTTTATGTGCACTTCCTACACACTGCAGGGAAAAAACTCCGTGTAACCTGCACTTGGCAACTGGCAGTCAAGGGAGAAAATCAGCTGAATTGTCATTCGTCCATCTGAATAGTCCCTAGCAAAATAACCATAGCCATTTTGAGCTATTAGATAGCCATTAGATAAATAATAGAAATCAATGGAAATTAAATTAATGTAATTTTGGACTCAACATCTATATGGAATTAAAAATACATACAGGATCTGGTGTTTACTAAGAAAACAAAATCAATGTGAAAATCCAGTTCTTAACTGAATAATTGTCAATTATGGCCTCATCTTGCAGAAGAAGGAGCCAGATGGTGCAGGACTAGTCTTGACCTTCAGCAGCTTATATCACTCTGGGTTCTACCACTGACTTGCAGATTGGAAAAAGTCCATAACACAAATTGTGGGGGAAGAGGTAAACTTGTGAACTTTTAAGTGGAATTATTTAAATTTTTTCCATTTACTATTAAACGTTATGGAGAGTATAAGAGAAGTTTAATACCGAACGAGTTTATATGGGGAAAAAATTAGTGGAGACAATGATAAGAAGCAGAAGTTTTGTCTATAACTCTTTCCTGACGCTGGATCCAGAAGGGTTGGAGTCTGTTTCCCACTATCCTGAGGCCATCCCCATGTGCTCCCTTCAGCTCCAGATCTCCTCCTGGGCTGCTGAAACTGCACAATGATTTTCTGATTCAGGAGATTAAATCCTGCAAGAAAATAATGTTTTTTCTTTCTGAAACTATCATTTATTTTGGCCACATTCAGCAATTAAAATATAGTAAGTAGGTCTGATGTCATTAAATGTCTGAAATTTTTAAATACTTTTAAGATCTGATCTAATTAAACTTTCTAGTGTCAGGATAATAGAAAATTCAGGGGGAAATGTTATTTGTGGTTACTCTGGTAAAATCCAGAACATCCCATTGATTAAACCATATCATTACAGTTTCTGTAGGAATGTGTAACTTTGCAGACTTTGGACCAAGCTGTCTGAGCTGGTGACCTGAGTCAACCAGGGCTTCGAGGTGTTTACAATTTATCTTTTGCCACATTGAATTTCAAAAAAAATTCTGAAGAGCTTTTAAAAGAAACAAAAAATTACACAAAAAATGGGGAGGGGGGTGGGGAGAGAGAAAATAGCATAAGAATATGAATTGAATTGACTGTACAGAGAAAACTCAGCGTGAATGGAATCACAGAAACACAGAATGGTTAGAAGGGTCCTTGAAACCCATCCTGTGCCACCCCAGCCATGGCAGGGACACCTCCCACTGTCCCAGGCTGCTCCAGCCCCAGTGTCCAACCTGGCCTTGGACTCTGCCAGGGATCCAGGGGCAGTCCCAGCTGCTCTGGGCACCCTGTGCCAGGGCCTGCCCACCCTGCCAGGGAAGGGAAATTTATCACAAAAGTCAGGAAGGCTTTTCAGTGTTATAAAGAAGAAGCCACCTTATTGTCACTTTCTAAGTAACAACAACCTGACTGCCACTTTTTTTAATTACCAGAGGAAAAGAGCACCAATAGCAGATGGTTATAAAAAGGCTAAAAGGAAACATAAGCAGCATGAGACCTGTTTTTTCACTAATTCCAGTCGTGCTGGATTTCAAGCAGTGCTGCTTTTTATCTCAGTAAAACTGAAGTGACAAATCACCAAGTGAGAAAAAGGAGAAGGAGAGTTAGTAAATTATGTCACCAATGAACTTTGTGTGGAATATGTTAACATTTTGGAACTGAGATGAATGATTTTATTGAAAGTCTGAGAATGCTTAAAAGCATATTTTAGAGCCTAGTGTTAATATCTCTTGCTATCTTGGGTCTTCAATTTATATTGGTGCTGTGCTTTGCTGTTGTATGCTTAAAAATAACAATAGCATTTTAAATTATAGAAATTTATTTCTCTCTCTCTTTCCTTTTTTTTTTTTTTAATGGTGTTAATATATGAGGACCAGGAATAGTGAACTCTTACCAAAAATTACTTTACAACTCCTGTGACTTTTATAATTTTCACATTTATAACAGCCAAAGCTCATAATTTCTAGGCTACATAAGTAAATGGGAAGGCACACTTGGAGAAAGCTGTGGAAACAAGACACCAGTCCTTGGCATCTTTTCCCAAGTCTGTGATTTACTTGGCAAATGCCAGCCTAAAATACCATGGAGAATTGCATGAAATGGTAAGTGATGGAGATGCGTGTTTGCAAAATATCTTTTCTACAGCAAAGTTGTTAATCCAGCCTTGAATTCTGGATGAGCAACTGGTTTTAATGGCTCATTCTGACAGCAATTTTTTAGTGGTTGATATTAAAGTTAGTGCCCTTTGGTCCAGTATAGTGGCATACAAAACACTGCCTGAGCAATAAAAATTTTGAAAAAAACCCTTTTCTTTTTACTCAGGCTTTCACCTGCTGTTGTTGTTGGGTCCCTTTGCAACTAATTAAGATGTATTGTACATAACAGCTATAATAAATTTGAAAAGTGGAAAACCTTATAATAAACACAACCAAGTAAAAGTCAGAATCATAATATGATTTTTTCAATCATTTGGATAAAATACAAAAACCCCAAACTGTATTGACAGATGCTGAAGGAAGTATCAGAAGTGCTTAATTTTTGTTGTGGTTTTTTTTTTTTTTTTTTTTGGATCAGAGGGGAAATTTCAGTACTCCAGCCTGAACTGTCATGTTTCAATATATTTTTTTTGTGTTTCATTTAAATTATCCAGCATTGAATTGCTGATCCCTAGGATCCCTGGCTAATGGGACCGGTTGTTTAGGTGCACCTGTGAAAATTCCCATTACATGATGGAGATCCTGTTCCTCAAGGATATAAGCTTAAAGGATTAGAGGTATAATTGGTCCATATGGCAATAATAAATTCCAGATTATGAATTTAGTAATAATGTGCAAAAAATAGGGAGAAATTAAGACTTCCATGATGTCTGAACAATGCACAAGTTATTCAATATTACTGTGGATAATTTTATGAGCTACTGTAAACAAAACTGCTTCTGAACTACCAGAATATTGCCACTTTTCACAGGATTTATTTTCACAGACACCTCAGTAAAATTTCAATTGAGCATTTAAACTTGTCTTTGTAGAAACCTTCCAGAAAGTGTAATTTGTCCTTGGACATTTAAGGTTGTCTATTATATCTAACTATAAAGTTGTAATTACAATGTTCAACTTTAATTCTGTGTACTGGTCAGTGTTCACCCCTAAATCTCCATCAAGCTGATTTTGGGTTTGCAATATCAATTTTTTTTTTCAGTATCTGATTTTTGGTTTTTCAGTTTCATCCAAATATATTTTCTGTGTAAGTGAAGAGGTTTTAATTCTTACATCTCCTACAGACCATTGCACAGTCAAGAGATTTCAGATGATGTAGCCTCAGTTCTGGTTTTAATAGATTTTACCAGAAGGTCAGAACTAAAAAACATTTCTTAAAGCACACAAAAAGGCAGAATTTTCTCTGGAAAGGAGTTAGAAGTCTTGCTAGTACATATTTAGTCATAGAGGGAAGACTGGATTTATGTCAGTATCAGGATGAATGGATTCAGTTGGAAATTCCTCAAGTAAAAGGAAATCGTTGCTGAAACACGTTTTGATTTTAGCTCCCTGTCCATGGAGGTAAAGTACCAGGTAATGTGGGAACAACTCTAAAATCCATGATTTAATTTACTGGTTTTAATCTGACCAGCTAAACACATTTAATTAATACCTCTGTGGTTTGTTACATTTCACAGCAGTGGCTTTTATTGCTTGATATCTCCTGATTTCTCTCCCTCTCCGTGCAAACATGCATGGGATTCTCAGTTACAACTCCTTAGCATTAGGTGAAATACGTTGAATTATATGAAAAAGTAGCAAAGCAGTAGCTTTTCTTCTTCCCATTGAACTGATTTTGGTACAAGAGTCTCATCAATATTAACCAAATCATAAACTAAGAAGACTTCTTGAGATGTAATACATTAATGTGAAAAAAGAGGATATTTCTGCAGTGTCCCTGGTTTCCCGAGTTCCAAAATGCTTTTAAATAACTCAAATTGAGTTATCCCACCACTAGCATCTGTAAGGAATGAACGGATTTTATTCTTTTTCATGTATCTTGTAGCAGTTCTTCTTTGCCTTTAAAAACACCAGAATGTTGTAAGAGGTGAGGAGCCCAGCTCCAGGAGGTTCAGGAGTTCACAGGAGGAAAATACTGAGTTGGACTTGCCAGAGCATGTCCAAATCTCTTTTTTCAGCTCAGTATTCTTTGCTACAGTAGACAGAGAAATATGTCCTTTGTTTTTTATAAATTTCAAAGGAAGCTCTATTCTGTTTCATATTTTCACATTCTGGATATTCTCAAAGTCAAAAAAAAATACCACCTGCTTGTATATTTTTACATCACTTTATGGCCATTAATCTAAGCAAACTTCTGTGGCTTTGCTTTCTTTCTACAATGAGTGGCTGCCCCCAGACCAGTTGAACTGAAAGCCAGCAGAGTTGGTTTGTGGTGCTGTTGCTGTGGTGCCTGTTGTCAGGCACAAGAGAACCCATCCGTACAGGGATGTAGGTGCTGAAAATCTCCCTGGCTGTGCTCAGTTCCATCTGGGATAAGGGCTCTGCTGTGGCTGGCAGCCCAGCCCAATTGGCAGGGGGAAGTTGGGTCACTCCTGGTGCTGTTATGGCCAAATTGTAGAATTACAAACAGGTAATTAATTGTCAGAGTTGAAGGAGAGCCATGTGAATTTTTCAGTACATTAATAATCATGGAATAGTTTGGGTGGGAAGGGATTTTAAGCTCATCCAGTGCCACCCCCTGCCATGGCAGGGACACCTCCCACTGTCCCAGGCTGCTCCAGCCCCAGTGTCCAACCTGGCCTTGGGCACTGCCAGGGATCCAGGGGCAGCCCCAGCTGTTCTGGGCACCCTGTGCCAGGGAACACCTCTAAGGCAACTCACACAACGAAACATCTGCCTATGCATAAATTCCTGTGTTTCCTTGATTTGCATCATCCTTTCTAAGCAGGAAATCCTCATTAGGATCACCTGAATGAGAAAGGGAAGCAGCACAACCCATTCAGAGCCCATCTCTCTCATCACGGGAACTGGAAATCGTAAAGTAAATCAGCTTTTTAAAATGGTGAAAGCAGATTGTGGATATGAGATTTGTAATTCCCCTGAGAGTTCTGGGGAGCAACTTCAGGCAAGCAGCAGGACAAATTTATGAGCACTCCCAGGGTAGAATGTACCATCATTAACCGTATTTTAAAATGCACATGGGGGTCTGATAATGTGAAGAATGTGGGTTCATTATCTCAGGATATATAGGTGGTGTTTCCTTTGAAAAGTGGGATGCCTTAGGACCATTGTTTTTCAGGACCTGGAAAGATTCTGAAAAAATCATAGAACAATTATTACTAGGAGATGAATTATAATGGTTTTTCAGACTCCTTGAGGAGAGCTGAAGAGTGTGCATCACAACACAATTCAAATATTTTGTAAACAAACTCATTATAACAAATGCATTAACTTTAGTATAGACTTGGTTTCAATCAGGTTTTCTCTCTTTCCCCATGTCATAAATTGCTGCCTGGCGACTTTTCTTTTACCATGAAGAATTTTTGCCCAAACTATGAGAGTTAATGCTGCACATCAGGTACACCCACAGCCTTGATCCTTTTCCTACACCTTCTAAATGTAGAAGTTTGGTGCTCTGCACCCCTGCACTGTTCTCTCTCTTCTCTCCAAATGCTCCAGCTCTGAGCCTAAAGAGTGGCAACTTTCTTTCTGTGCATCAGCACATTAAACAGTCAGCATAGTCCATTTAAAATAATTAGGATTAATTTTCTCAAGCTTCCATGAAAACAAAAAGAAAATTAATTGCTAGCTACCTGCACAGTGCCAACTTAAGTGGGATAGACTAAAGTCATTATAGGTAATTTAATTTAAACAAATATTAGCCAGGCTTTGTCCATGTGACAAATGATTTTTTTGCAAGTTCAAGTCAAAACATGTCTTTCTGAGAACTTTTCCAAATAGATAATGCACTTATAAAGAGCATTTTTTATTGGGAAAAACCTGGATCTGATCAATTTACAGGTGGGTTTGACAGCCAAAATCTATCCAAAAAATCAAGTCATATTCTGTCCAAAAAGAAAAGGGTTTTAAAAATGAATGATGATGTTTCCAAATATACCTAAGCTACTTATAATGAACTGGGTGATTATTTAAGAATTCCATGCAAGCAAATGAATTGCTGAGTTCAAAAGTTAATGAAGTTCAATTGATATAATCAGGGATATTGAAATAAGGCTTGAAGGGTTTTATTCTTGATTAATGGAAATCTATTTAGTTCATGTATTGTTTTCCTAATGTAATACCTTTGGAATAAAAAAGGGTTTAGGTAAAATTTAATAACAAATAGAAATTACAAAAGGGTTAGAGACTGGAATGTAGGCATCAAACTTGGAAGGTCCCTTCTTTTCTTGTCCTGTAAAATAGGAATAAACACCTTCTGGGGGGAAAAGAAATTATATTCAGTAATAAAAGGAGCTAATTATATATATATATTAATGTATTTTCCCAGAAAATTGAGAAAAAATCCACCATAATTTTTTTAAGAACTGATGAAAATTCACCAACATCTTGTCCCCAAATCTGAAAGTCGTCCAAATTTTAATCTTAATTGTGTAGCAGCAACAGGTGTTGCCCATGAGCTGAAATTTGCTCTGGTTTTCCATGCAATGTACAGGAGAAAATGTGAATGAGAAATGACAGTATAAATGGGCTTGTTAAAAGTGCAAAGCAGACTAATTCATTAATAAACTTGCCTGAAGTTTAAAGTCTGGCATGTCAGTTACAAAGATGAGAGTGAAAATAAACGTTCTCTGTTCCCCACTGCTATAGCTGAGCAGTGTCTAATTGACAACTGAAAATCATTCTTCAGTGGGATTATTTTTCTCAGGATCTGTGCCCAGGACTGCTATGTGCTGTCAGATTTATTAGGTGCCATAATGCCAATTACTTCTTGTGACTCTGTGATCTTTATAAATCTGGAAACACAAAGAAGTCTCCCCAAAGCCTGATTTTATTTCCTCTCTGACCTTTTGTCTGCATTGGGGTGGTGGGGCCTGGGATCAGCAGCCCTGGAGAACAGCCAGAGCCAGCACTGCTCACTTCTCCTGCCTTTCCCTTCCTCTCCCAGCCTCCTCTCCAGAGCCAGACACAAACCTCTGTTTGTCACCAGCCTTGGGTTTGTCCCCTAACGCTGGTGCTTTTTTGCTGCTCTTGTCTCCTTTCCTGCCACTGCCTTTATCATTTGTCACTCACTCCTGTTCCACCACAACTTCACATTCCTGTGTCAGGAGATGTGAGTGGTCCTGTTATTCAGAGTTCTACAAGTATTTCTTGTGTTCTGCTGAGATTTGATTTTTCCCAGAAAGCATGCTAACAATACATTTCAGCCTAACTCAGGAGTCACTGGAGAGACATAGTGGGACTACACATACAAGTTTACTCCGCCTTTAGCTCTTTTACTAGAATTAGCTCTTGGAGAAAGAATCAATCTGTACTGAGAATGAGGCATTTATTAATGCAGGAAGAGATTTTGGGCAGGAAGGAGCCAGGCAGGTATCTGCTGTCAATGATTTATTTATATTCTTGGCTCAAGATATATTTGTAAATAAACCAAGCCATTTTTGCCTTAGCTGCCTGTGACACATGTACTGTGTGTATGCATGGAAAATGTGTCATCTGTGCTCACAGCACTGAATGAAGCAAAATCACTGAATCCCACTGGCAGTGCAGCTCCCACAGAACCAAGACTTTCCAGGACAAAGTTCTTCATTGCTGAGCTGTGTTGCTAAACCCAGAGCTGCTTATCCTGCAGTCTTTCCAAGAGGGAGCAGCAGTGGTGCTGTTGTAAAACCCTCTGTAAAACACTCTAGGCAATTATGGAAGCTTGTGTTGAAGGATGGATAAACAACCACCATAAGGATGGATAAATAACCACCATCAGATTCTGAGCAAAAGAACTCTTGTGCTTGTTGTTTTTTCATGATTATTGTAAGATCCACCCACTGAAAGGAGAGTTTCCAAGGATGCCTGGCCTGTTCCTAGCACATGGCATTAGGGCAGGTGTACACATTTCAGCTGCCTGGTGCCACCCATCCAGTACACTTGTCCCCACTGGGGCACAGCATTCCCTAAAACACAGGCTTCATATTAAAAAAAAAAGCAACAAACCAAATCACTCCTAGAACTGAATTAATATTTTGTATTTTCTTCAAAATCTTTGTTTTCTGTCTCTTTTGTAGTCCCCACCTGTTCCACAGCACTGACTCCTGGCCAGGGTGCAGCAACAGCTTTGGCTTCAGGACATTTGTGTGAACTTGTGCCAGTCTTCAGTTACCCCGTTCTGATTGAGGAATTGATACTGTGATAAAAGAGACTTGGCAGATTTCCTCAGTGAAATCTGTTAGCCTGGAGAAAAGGGGGCCCTTCTGGCTCTGCACAAGTCCCTGGCAGGAGGGGACAGACGGGGGGGTCGGGCTCTGCTCCCAGGGAACAGGGACAGGAGGAGCAGGAATGGCCTCAGGCTGGGCCAGGGGAGGCCCAGGGTGGACAGCAGCAGCAATTTCTGCATAGAAAGGGGGGTCAGGGCTTGGCAGGGTCTGCCCAGGAAAGTTTGGAGTGCCCATCCCTGGAAGAGTCCAAGGAAGGCCTGGACATGGCACTCACAGCTCTGGGCTGAGTGACCAGAGGGATCAGTCATAGGCTGGATTGGATGATCCTGGAGATCTTTTCCAACTTTAATGATTCTCTGTGACCTGAGAAAGGCAGATATGTATAAAATCCTCCTTTTGAATGCCTTAAGCAGTGGCAGCTCTAATCCAGACAGCTCAGTGCGCACCTTTGGGTGCTGTGGGGCCAGTCTGTGCTGGTGTGTGCCTCATGTCACCATCCCAGCCTGGTGGATAGGAGGGAAACTCAGGGCTGGACTTCACTGAGACAACCCCTAAAGTTTTGGGGAGATGGATCTTCTGCCCTCAGTGGAAGAACTTGCCCAGAGCCAGAGGCCAAGCACATGGAGCTGAGGGATTATCCAGACTTTCACTCCTCCCTCCATCCCATGTAGACATTGAGGGTTCCTGAGCTGTGTCCCTGTGAGCTGGGGGTTCATCCTTTACTTCAGCCCAAATTCACAGGACAAAGCACATTCACGGTCACATGATGCAAATCTCGGAGCATGGGAGGGAGGAAACCCCTGGTTTGGGTTGGGCATTTGCCCTCAGTATCCTCAAATCCTTGTGCCCTTGCAGAACTGTTGGATCTCCCTGTCCTTCAGAAGGAGAGCACTGGAAGAAGCAATTTGAACACCAAGTACTGGATATTCTGCATTTGGATGAACCAGCTTTACTCTGCCATCCCTTCTCAGCTCCCTGGGCTATAGGCAACACGGCAAATTATTCTCCATCCCACTTTTAGGTACCTTTTTTTAATGCTGCACAATAACCTGTACAACAGGTTGTACAACAATCAATGTCCAGTTCTGTCGTCTAGCATTTTTCTTTCCTTTTGGAGAATACTATAAATATTAATAGCAGTAACCATGGATATTCTCTTTTATCTGACATCGTACAGAAGAACAAAGTTTCTCCAGATGAAATTGACTATTGATCTTGATGTGTCTCTTTGTGCAACCACTGTCACTGTAATTTCAACACTATAATTAAAAATATATTGAAGCAAGGTGACCTTACTCAAACTCAAGAATGGTAAAAATAGATAAAACTTGACGGACTATGGATGGACTTCTCTCTTACAGAACAAGGGTTAACTAGGAGCCAGAGATGAGACTACAGGGTAAAATCAGTGCTAAAGTAGTATCAGCCCTCTAATTTACTGAAGTGAAAAAAAATTGATGTACTGTGAAAGAAATTACTATTCTGTTAGGATCAGAAGCCTCAACTGTACAAACCTGAAGCAAATGACTTGGAAATGAGTGAAGGCTCAAACCAGACCTAACTTTGGTTATTTTCTCTCTGCATCCATCATGTTTAGTGATTATGCTTTGTTTAATAACAAGGACAAACAGTGGTTTAGCGCAGTTGTTTTCTCACTTGCATTTTCTTACAAATAAAACCATTAAACAGGCTTTTTTTTTCCTGACTACCAGCTCTGTCTATGGCAAGAAGAAATGATTGCCCCCATACACTCCCTTTTCATTCCAAAGCACAATGATCTCCCTTGGCTGCTGAATGGCTGAAAGATGGAACACAATGTTTTTAATGTGACTCTGATTGACCTTTGTGTTCCCCACACTGTCTGGCTTTAATTCTTCTTAGAATGGCATTAACATTTGTTGAATACATATGCAATTATATTTGCTGAAACTGTTGTATACAAAGAATGCTCTGCTACAGACTCTGTTCTTCAATAGAAATGTAATGTCTTTATGCCAGCCATGAGGATTGCAAATCTCTGATTATGGGATTACATTTTCTGCAATCAGGAGGCTTTTGTGGCAGATTATTTTTAGTTTTGTTGCATGTTTTGTCTCCCTGTTCTTCATCAGTATTTTAATAAATTTCCTTCTTTGCTGTGTTTAATGCACAAAGAATTTATGAATGGCTGACACGTCCATTCATAGATTTTAACAGCTTATTCAGGCTCTCTCTTCTCTGTCTTTGTAAGGAGAGACAAATTTTCCACTATTGTGGAATAGTGGAATTAATTCTTAGATTTCTGATTTTTAAGCATTTGTTTTCTGAGAGTAGAGGCACATGAGACAGTTCTGGAAACTGAGCACATCTGGCTGAATATTTTCCTTTGGTCTCCCTTAAAGGGGCATCTTGCTCATAGAACTCACCCTGTACTGATGATAGACTTAACAAGTGGGCAGGGTTTTATTTTCCAGCCGTACAAACTGGGATTTTAATAGTCTTATACTCCTACTCCAGCATTAAATGGGGAAAAAGATATAAGAAGCACAGTGCTCTGGGAGTGGGATGGACAGTGTGGAAATGGAGAGATGGAGATGTTGAGATGTCTGGGTTCATCTTGTGCAGTTGCATTAAGTCACCTGCTGACTCAGCTTGGGAATTGTAACTCATAGGGGGTTTATAGTCCCCTGATGCTGCCTCAGGAAAGTTGTGGAAGATTCCCAGATTCCCACAATGTTGGTTGTGACATTTTGTTGCTTTTTTTTTTTTTTTGGTGGAGAGGTTGTTTACATCTCCAGGTGATCAAATAAAGGTGAAGCTCATAGAGAAAGGTGAGGTGAGAAATGTGACCAATATTACCTATAGATGGAAGATTGATCATTATAAGAGCAGAAAATATAGGGAAGTATACATATTCACACCTTCTGATTCCTAGCCTTAATCTTACATAAATGAGGCAAAATCTTATATAAGCAATAATAAATATCCCAGGAAGCCACCCAACCAGAAAGGTCTTGAAGGGGAGAGAATCTAAACTATCTAAGGGGATCTCAGCTGTGTGGAGCACCTACCACTCCCTCTGCAGCACCCAAAACCTGCTCATAAGGTCAAAGACATCAGTCTTTGGTGCCAAACACTGTAGCTGGCAGTGGGACCTGCAGCTCTGACTTGGTTTATACTTTACCTACTGATGATATGCCCTCCCAGGCAGAGAATTTGCTCAGTGCTCAAAATCACTCCAGAATTTTGTTTCTGTTTTGTGAACTCTGAATCCTAAGCCCGTATGAAGTCTCAATGTTCTTTGTACAGCAAAAATTGGACTTTTATTTTGACTCCAGTGAAAATACGTAGATTTTGCTTTATTTTCACACCTCCATCTTTGACTTCAGTAGACTAGAACAGACTATTTCCATGGTGGGGGAGCACAACCATCACTTACTCCAACTGCATGAGCAGTTCAAGCTAAAGCTTGTTATCAAGTGCATTGTTCAAATGGCTCCTAAACCCTGACAGACCTGAGGCCTCAACCACCTCTCTAAGAAGCCCTTCCAGTGCTTGCTCATCCTCTCTGGAAAGAAATGCTTCCTTGTTGTGATAAGGGTTGTTAGTATGTTACTGGTGTTAGGGACTTCTGTTTGTATTTGTAACTATTGGCTTGGGATTCCCGCCCCAGGCCGCGGCTTTTTCCCCTCTACCCCCGCCGCTCCCTGCCGGGGCCGGGTTTACCGTCGTTGCCGGAGTTTCCTTCCTCCGGACCCCTCTGTTTGCGTCCCTGCCACTGCCGGAGGCGTGTCGGCCCCCCTCCCGGTCTGCCCCGCCGCGGGGATACAGCGGGGAGCCCGAGGGGACGGAGAGAAAGCGCCGCTGTCATTTCCAGCAGTCAGGGCCGCTCCGCGTTTCTCCGGCCCTGAGCCGGGACCGAGCGCGGACTCGGCCTTTCGGTTTATAGTGAAGTGTGACCGCCGGTGGTCCCCGGGGCATTTCCGTTTCCTGTGTCCCATCTAAACGAGGTCGGGTGACTGCCCTCCCCCTTCTCTTTCCCCCCGCGTTCCCAAGTCCCCTCTGTGAGTTCCCTCCTACACCTTTGTAGGTTTACTCTCGACTGTCTAGCATTCGTAGGAGTCTGTGTTTGTTATTTCTTATCTTATTTTGTTTAACCCTGATTTGTAGAAAGTTTGCAAGTTTGCTAGCTGTGAAGAATAATTGGTTCTTTCTGAAACTCCCACCCTCCGAAGAAGTCCTGTTAAAAGAACCAGCCCAGACTCCCAAACCTTTGTCTCTTCCTGGCATTCCCTTTGCAAGAATAAACTGTGAAATATAACCCAGAAGAGTTCCCCCTTCGGCTTCTTTACTTGGTCGATAGACTTGTGCTCAGAGGGAACTGGCATGCTCAAATCCTGGTCTAAACCCAGACAGCAGTTCTGGCCAAGACTCCTCCTAGCCTTGGGCCAGAGAGAGAAGAAAACCTATATTTGAGCTAGCTGGAAAACTCTGGCCTGAGTCACTTCCGAACGTATGGTAAAACCTCATCTGGAGGAGCTCTGAGCTATTCCCATGTCCCATCAGTAGATACCATGTTCCTCCCTCTGTAGAGAGCAGTAAGGTCACCCTCATCCTCATGTTTCCCATGTTTACCAAGCTCGGAGTCCTCAGCTCCTCACAGGACATCCCTTCCAGCCCTGTCAGCAGCTCTGCCTCCTTCTGAGTGTATCAAGGACTGGAGAGACACTGCATGTCACTGACTTTGATCAGACTCATTAATGTCCTGTGTTTGCATTTAGAAAAGGAAAATAATTTTGGAAGACTTTTTTTGCTTAGTCTTCACCCTCACCAACATCTTGCTGAAAATGGAAACAATGAAGAGGTGACTTCATTGCCAGAAATGTGGTGTGGGGGCAGCAGTAGTGACAGCTCTGCAGCAAATCCCTCACAAACGACATTAATGTAGGTCAGAGTAGCAATAGATATTAGACAAGGTCCAGAAAACACCCAAGAAGCCTTTATTTTTCATGTTTTGTTTATCTTTTTATTTTTTTTCCTCTCAAATATCAATCATCACTTCTTGTTCTGTTCTTGTTCTTGTCTTAAGGACTCCTGATGAGTGAATGTCTGAATATCTCAAGGTCCAGCCATTCTACTTGATTTTCTTTCCCTTTTCTATTGTGACTTGAATGAGTGCCAAGATAATCTTTGCTGTAATTTGGGGCACTTCATCTCAATATTCTTTATTGCTGGTGTCACCAGAATGAACCTGTGGCTGGAAGGACCATGACATATTCAATATTTTAAAACACTCTCCTAACTAGAACTTTTGACCTGTACTTCTGGACTTATTTTTCTTGGGAAGACACTCACTTATCTTTTCCAAGTACCCTTATATAAAATGAATATATTTCATGGAGGCAAGTTCTCAAACTTAGAGCATTCTGAAGAAGATTTAGAAGTCAGCAGATTTGAACGATTCAAAACTTAAGTGACCTCTAGTGACTACAGAATTCAGTAGGTCTTCCAGAACAAGCTTAAATTTCTTGTAAACACAGTATTTTATAAAAATGGCATTATATTATTTAAGAGAGGGAATTTTTGCTTTTATGTCTTTTTTCAGCTGAAATCCATGATTTTTAGCTAGAACTGGTATCTGCTTGAATGTTTCTTTCTTAATAGTCCTTGAAGATATTTTAATACCTTTATTCTAGTCTAGAAGTAATTAGACCTTATTTGAAGCACATCTGAACTTAGCTGTGTTTTCTCTGGCACATAGAGGAGAAAATGAGAGTATTCCAAATTACTTCACACCTCATCTCAGACTCTGCATGGGTTTAATTTTACAGATGCTGTCTCCTGTGGTCTGAGTCTCCATCTAGGTTTTACTAAGAACTTCTTACATGGCTTTTTGATTTATCTGGAGATAATGTTGATTAAAAAACACAAAATATTGTGTTTTTAATGCCATTTTCTCTAAGAGTTAATATCTCCCTGCTGGAAATACTTTGGATTTCATGATGCTCTGTCCTGACCTCACTCAGAGCACCCAGTGCTCAGGTATAGAAAAGTCATGGAATTGTTTGGGTTGGAAGAGACCTTCAAAGGTTTTCTAGTCCAGCCCTCCCCAGTCACTGACACCTCTTTTTCTTGGCACTGGATGGCAGATGTAAATTTGATTTTATTCCTACTATTCAAATAAATGTGACACAGGTCAGAGGTGGCTGTGATGGGTTATCAGTGGGACTTGATGATCTTAAAGGCCTTTTCCAGCCAAAATGATTCTATGATGGTGCATAGAGTAATTTATTACCCAGTTACCTTCTAACATTCCCCCACAATTGTATTCTCCCACACAATTACTGCAACAACTGCACTAAATAGTACCTGTTTATTTCTTTTACTGATATGCACTGAAATTTTTTTATATTTTTTTTTGTTAAATATGCAATTTTACTTAAGGGGTACAATACAGTATTACAAGGACACAACAGAATATTATTTAAGGGATAGGGGATGAAAAAATTTGGAAAATGATGAAAAGAAGTGCATATTATATTTAAAGCTCACCTCCACCAAGAGAAATTGCATTAAAACATTACCCAAATGAAAAGAGTAAGTCTTGCACTTGTCTTTCTCACTGTTTCATCTAGATATTACTGAAATGAAAAGGTTTTTTGGTTTTGCTTTTGTTTTGTTTTTCTTTTCTTTTTGGAGGAAATTAACTGAATAATACAAGGAGCTGGAAATATGACAGGTCAGCAGGAAGTAGTGCCAGAACACCACGTCAGCCCTCAGTGAGACCCTCAGAGAGCAATTTCCATTAAGTTTCAAGGAGGTGCTGCAGACTAAAAAATCTGCTCAAAGATGCTGATCAGGTTTTTATGTAATCAAAGGCATCTGGCTTGCTGACAGAAGCTTGGGATGCAAATGTTCTGCTGTGCTGTAACCTCAATGAGGTTATATCAGACACACCTTTTATCGGGCTTACAAATCCATATATTGAGTGTAACTACAGCTCTTGTCAAGCAGGGAGTTTAATCTTGCTGCTTATGAATAGCCTTGTTCATTACTAAGCCAGTCTTTATTCAGATGAGGTAAATTTTCTAAAATATTTGGAGCCATTTAGATTTAAAATCACTAAGAATCTTAGTCTCTTTAACCTTTGACATGCACAACTCATAACACAAATCCATGATTCATTGTTCTGTTCATATTTGACAGATACAGTGTTTTCCTGGTTTGCTAAAGAGATTTGCTCTTGATAAGTTTTTCATATCCTTCCTGTGCTCTGATATTAAAAACTCTGCAGAGATATTGTTTCAGGACGATTTCAGTGTCTGGTAGGAGAGAAATGTTGGCTTATTTACTGTTAGATTCTGTACTTTTATGTAATTGCTAAACTGAGACCAGACCTCTCATTTGTGAGAAGAGGTGGTTGCTTGATTTAGTGTTTTGGTTGTGGATCCTTTTGCAGGAGGTTATTTTGATTGTATGGTAAAGAGATTTATGTGATGGTGTTGTGGTTCTATAGCAAAATTTACTACCAACAGCAAAACTCTTCATTTGTTTTGTGGGTTGATTTTTGTTTTCGGTTTTTTTTTTTTAATTTGAGAATGATATTAAAAGCAACACCATATTTTCCAGAGAGTGAGTCTTTAACAGAAGTTACAGTGCTGCTATGGTGAAAAGCTATGGAAAAACACATACTTTTGAAATTGTTTGCCTCCACTGAAAACTTAGGATTTGAATTTCAAAAGCTTTGTTCTCATTTAGAAAACAGACATTTCAAAAGCAAGCAAGATTGTCCAAACTTTCTTGCTATCCAGCACCTTAAAAATTCAACCCTTCGAGGGTTCCTCTTGCAGGCTGTGGAACTCTGCAGCAACATGGGCTGTTCTCACCCCTATCCTCAAACAATGAACCTTGATTGATATTTTTCCCTTATTTGACTTCAATACCATCTCTTAAATCTTGTTTGGGGGAATAAAACTCAGCCATTGATTTATATCCATGGTGTTACCTCTGTTACCAAGGTTGGGCAGGGTTTGGAGCAGACTGGGACAGTGGAAGATGCCTCTGCCCATGGCAGCAGTTGGGACTGGATGGGCTGTAAGGTCCTTTCCAGCCCAAACCATTCTGAGATTCTATGATCATAGAACATTTTCCAAATTATATCAGGGAAAAATATATCTAGAAAACCCTGATGAAATTTTAAAAATGGAATAATTAAAATGTATATCCTAGAATAATTGTGTCAATGGGAAATCTTGGAATAAACTGTGGTCAAAAGGGGCTTTTTTTTGGACAAACTACCTGAAATTTAACTCTGAGGTTTTATTTTTAACTCTTAGCTTTAAGCACCATTAATGATATGATACAAATTGTTTTAAGAAAATGGTGTTGCAGATACCTAAATTACAGAAGTAGATAAAATGTGAGGCATCTGCCTCTGTTGTGTGGGGTTTTTTCTGAGCACTCTCCCAAAGCCAGAGTCAGTGCTGATAGCAGCACTCCCCCCTTTCTGTTGTACCCCTTTTATTTATTCATTTGTTTGTTTGTTTCTGTTCATTTGTTTGTTTGTTTATTTCTGTTCATTTTTGACCTCTACTGAGTTGTTTGGGGTAGCAAAGCTTAGGGGGAAATGCAGGCTGATGCTTCAGATGTGGAGAATTGCAAAGGAAAATTTTTGCCACCTTTCAACGTTATTTACACCTCTCATTCTGAATTCAGTATCATCATTTTGAGGGTGAATTATAGGGGGTGATGCTCATCCTATGAACTTCCAGCTTTAATTGAAGGCTCAGATGTGTCACATACTGGCAGGGGGCAAGGCACCTCCTCTTTGCGGTGTGCAGGGATTCCTCTAACAAATATTGAGGTAGAGAGTGAGTGCTCCATGTCCTGCATGTCCTATTTGTAGATTGTAGCTGCAAGCAGAGCGCTCCCTGGCAGAACCTATTTAGAGATCACAACCTCACTAGCCTGGAGTTGAAAAATACATAGTGCTGCTCTCTATTTGAATTTTCTGCTGTTCATCCCTGAGGTGACACACAGTTGCTGGAACAAGGCCTCGGATTAGACCCTGTAGGCAGGATCTGGACTAATAAGATGTTGTGCTATGATTATTTCAAACTCTGCTTTGCCTGTCTCCGTTACTTTTGTATTTTTCTGCTGCATGTAAAAGGAGAGCCAGATTTGAAGGTTATATTCACTTATCCAAATGTCAAGTTCTGTATGAACATCTCAGCTGACATTTTTCTCTCTGCTTGGTGAGGAATGATCCAAAAGTCTGACAGTAGTGCTGCACCACCTGCATCCCACTCACCATGTTCAGACATGAAAGTTCAATTTGGTCTTTGTCTCAGAGAGCTGATAAAGACCTGAGGTTGGAAAATGTTAACATAATCGCTTGACATTTTGCTTCTTTTTGTTCAGCTTGGGTTGAAAGGGACTTCATGTGTTTAATCTAAGGGAAATACACTGTGTGTGAAATATTTAATGGAGTGATTACTTCTACTTCAGCCTTTGCTTGCACACACATCTTTCAGCACAGTACAACCCCCCTAGCACCAGCAGTTAATGCTTCCAAAATGAGAGAGGTGATTCCATTTTTGTCATACTCAGAAGTTTCTGGTGTGTATTTGATGTCAGTTTCAGAAAGGGCATGAGAGTCAGTAGTGTCTAATTAGACACCTAATTAGTGGCTGTGACTTTCTCTGTATAGCCATGTAAGCTTAAGGCTGACCATATCTGTTTTATCTGAGGTTACTTTATGGGAAGCATGTGAGGCAGTGCGCAAGGGAAACTTCTTGTCTGGGTGCACCAGTTCCAAATATTATCTCAGGCAGACACCAAGCAATACTTCCCAGGAACAGCAGCAATGGTCTGAGCTGTGTCAGCTGTTGTACACAGCAGCTGCTGCTCCCAGGAGATTAAATGGATTTATGCAGAACTGGAATCCTGCTCTGAAGCTGAGCCAGGCCTGTAGGCTCCTGAAAAAAAAGGAAGTGTCAGTGTCTCACTCCAGCTGGAGGAACACTGAAGGTCTCAGGGAGACTCCCTGGCCTGGGACAGGGCTGCTGCTGGCTGGGAATAGAATCAAAAAACAGGGCAAAAAGCCAGACTGAAAACTACCTTGTCATGTGTTTCTTTTAAAATACCAACAAGGGCTTTCTCTCTCCCCTCTACCCTCTCTCTCACTCCCCTTCCAGGGTGTGCAAATCCAGCACAGCCAAAATGGGATATTCTGTTTAATGGTGTGTACAGTGAAAAGCTACACTAGGTTAGGAACCTTGGAAATGATGCTTCATATTCCTTCCTTATGAGCAAGACTTTGTGCCAATTCTTGGTTTAACAAAAGTTGCAAAATAATGTACATTCCTTGATGGATTTTTTTCTCCCATTTTCTCAATATTGTTTTTATTTTTCCAGGTTAACTTAAGCATGTTGAGAAATTGTACACAAATTACTGAAAAAGTCTGGAAAAGTTAGAGGCTGTTAAATAGAAATAAACCCAAGTTTATTGAGTCAGACTTTGATAACAATCTGCTGGACATTTTATCCAGGCAAAGGAAGCCACTGGCACCAGATCAAGCTTTTCAGAACCTTCTCTTTACATTTGAAGTATTATCTATTATATGTGATCCAAAGTCTTATTGAAGAAGAAAAGGATGTTAAAATTGTTTGGAAGGAATTTATCCCTGATGCTGTTGCAAAACAAATGACAGGAAGAATCAATCCTCAGGAATTAACTTATTTTAGAGCTCTGCTTGGGAGAAAATTCACTGAGTGAAAGTCTGCTGTTAAAATAAAAATATTAAATATATATATATATATATAAAATGTCCACAGAAAAACTCTTGCACTTCTATCAACTTTAAAGAAAGCCTGTAAATAGGAAACACTTGGAACAGATTTCAATGCTGGACTGAAAGTAAGAGTGTGGACAAATACATTTTAAATGTTGATTTTTATTTTTTCTTAAAGAAAATGTGAAAGAATTTTTTTCCCCTCCATTTGTGAGACTCACAAGGGAAAATTATGTGATCCAAAGATGATCATTGCATTGTTGGGATATCAGTCAGAGGATATTCAAATAATGACTTTCACAAAATTGGTAGTTGAGCAATCTCTTTTGACATGATCATATTTTGCTGTTTAAAGCCTGCTTGTACTAATGATATACTCAATTCATACAACTGACAATGGTTATTTCCTTCCTTTAAAATCTAAGCACACAGTTCAACAAAAACGGAATGAAACTAATTCATACTTTCTGTTGTTATGATTATGAAAACCAGGTTGCAAATATATAAAGGGTTCAGACAAGTTATAGCTTACCTGATAATTCAACTGAGATCTTTTTGGACTGTTTCCATGGACTATATTGCTGGAATTAACTGTGCTTCTATTCAGAAATTACCCACATATGATTCCACTTTTTACTTTTATTTCTTCAGTTAATGTTTAAAAGTTATGTAACTGGAGCTTTAGATTTTGGAAAGACTCATTGTAGAAGTTACTTTGATTCTGCTTCTGTTTGGTATTCTTTTTCTTTCTGTCATTGTTGTGTAGGTTTTTCAAGCAAGGCAAGCACCCTAGTTCAGAAGCCAGCACGGTGGCCCCTCCTTGGCCACTTGGACCACTCTACCCACAAGACATCAATGTGATGGATGGCGAAGCAATGGCGTTTATTGCAGGAGAATCTGACCTTTTATAACCTCGGGTCATTGTGTTACTCCCATCTGCTCACGTCACACTTAAGTGCTATTGGCTAATTACAGAAGGTTTTACTATCCTAAAGAGAGGGGTTTTTGCTAACTTTCCATTACATCCTGAAATCTTCTGCAGCGCCAGGCCTTAAACTACAACATATTCCCCCCTCTTTATGAATAATTAATTTGCTAAAATATAAAAGTATTAAAAATGGATAATATAAAATTGTATAACTTTTTCTAGTCGGCTCTTAACAAAGGACACAAGCTTATTTAAAACACATGGTCTAAAGATCAGCACAAGTAAGATCATCACAACTGGTCTAATCAGGATAGACACTAGGGTGGTTAGCCATGGAGATTGATCGAACCAGGACTGGAACCAGCTTTGCTGAGCTTCTCTCTCTGCCTTTCGTTGAGACAGTTTGTCTCGTAGCTCTGCCATGCTGTCTCTCACTACTCCGGTGTGGTCTGCATAGAAGCAGCATTCCTCTTTCAGGGCGATGCAGAGGCCTCCCTGCTGCATGAATAGAACGTCGAGACTTGTTCTGCAAAACAACTTCAGAGAGTGAGGAGACTGATTTTTCTAGAAAGGATATGATTTCTCAGTTCTCTGTAGATCTTCATCTACAGTCTTCTGTAGCTAAAACAGTCTCTGTTGTTGGGTCACGATGGCAGAGACACCTGTGGCAGCACCAGTTGCTCTCAGGTTAAGCAGCATCGCTATGGTTACACCTGTCACCAGTTCTCTTTTCTGAAGTCAGGTGAGTCTCTCCACTTGCAGGCTCAACTCTTCATCCAGGTGGTATAGAACTCTGGGGATGATAACAGCTAATACACAAAAGTCAACAGAGGAGTTAAAGCTTGGGTATAAATACAAGGGCTAGGCTATTAAATCATGGGTTCTCAGCTTGTACCGCAAGGTTGGGGCTCACTGCTTCAGGTGTTATGACTATAAACAGCACAATTACTATAAGCAGCTTACCATGTAAATGACACTATGCTTATAAACTTACAGCTAAAACTTTAACATTAAATGAACTTTCAAAAATACTTACACTGCTTCTTAAAGGGAAAATACTTATACTTTATACTAACATAACAATTACTACACAGGCTAAACACTTTACCTTAAACTATTATTTAACTACTTTTAACACACATGTTCTGGTATATATATAGTCTAAGCGTGAAAGCAATTTGCTAAAAGGATAAACACACAACTACAATTTGCTTTATATACAGTTAGATGGAGTCTCTACACCTCCCAAATCTTCTACAGAATTTCTCCAACACGATTCAGTCCTGGAATGTTCACTGCTCCCGTGATGTCAGCTGACAGCTGATCGGTGACTGAGGGCTTTGATGTTCAAGTTGTTCTTCAAACCCTTCTAAATCTTAAAACAAAGAATAACTGAGAAATTGATAGAGACACCACATCATAATAATAATATAAAATTTCTGTTGGCAACTGTCTGTGTAGTGTTCAGACACAACTGTGTCTTGACAGGTCCACTTCTGATCCATGTCTGGAGTACCAAAGCTGTGTGATGACCTCTCTGTTCACTGCATCTCATGTGTTCAGAGGCAGACAGTCTGGTCAGATGAACAGGTGACCTTTCTGAACCTGCCAACAAAACACAGGCACTTCTCTCCTTGAAGTTAATGAATTACACTAATCAAATACTTTTAGGGTATCAATTTCCCCCCTTTTCTTAAAAAAAATAAAAATGAGATGTATTTTTGTTCAACATTAACACAAACCTTATATACAATTAGTAAGAACTTATAACAGTTGAAAATCAATTAATATAAAAGTACTGTTAATTATTAAAACACTGCACCAGCATCTCATAGTTAATAAACAAACAAAACTAAAAATTATCAGTGAAGGATTGGACAATCAGTCCGGAAATGATTCTCAAGCTCACTTCAAAACTGATCCAGCTGTCATATTAATAGGGTCAAATTGTTGAATCAAAAAGCGATTCAAATACTGATTTGGTACAAGAACATCTGGATCTATTGATAAACATTCTGTCCAGGTAAAGTTAAGACTTGGCCAGGGCCTTAGACTTTAAACTGGAAAGATGCTTTAACCATGACATGCTTCTTAACATATTTTTAAAACAAGGTTTTCAATAACAACAGCTATGAGATGCTTACAGCACAGCAAACTGTTAAAATGCATTTGTACAAAGCAAATAATTAAAAGCTTTAGGTACCAGACCAATTAAATCATTCAGCAGTTGGTTTAATTTGAAGCCTCTTCTATGGCAGCTGATCTTCAGCAATGCTACATCTTTTTAAAATTCTGGAAACACTGAAAAATAAGAAAGTTATAGCAAACAAAACTGCAAAAATTGCAACAACTGAATAGAACTCTCAGTGAAGTCTAGGGTGTCACAGACTGCATTCATTTCTGTCCACAAGCAGGTGTTCATCTGTTTCAGTTGTGGCTATCTTCGTATTTCTAGGAAAACAACTATATTTTGCAATTTAAACAAGTGTTTCCAATAAAACATAAAACAATGTAAATTAAACAATATTTAAACTTAACAATAATTATTTATAACAAAAAGAAATAACAAAACTTAACTTTTAAAAGGCTATCTAAATTATACAACTTAACTTAAAAACATTCAAGCCAACGGTAACATGGATTCACTATAAAAATTATAAAAATGTAACAAATACATCACAATTCCATGTTATCTAACTTTGAGAATAACTCACAATAACTGCAAATGTTACCAAAAACACTCATTCACAACAAGAATTTGCCTAGTATATGTTCAAATTAGTTAAAATTTCAAAATGCAGCTTCTTTTAAAAAAAAAGCCACAACAACACAGGATTGGGCAAGTTGTCATTTAGCTTTTGTAGCACTTTTCAAAAACATCAAGTCCAATTTTTAAACTAAAATCTAAAATTTAAATTGAAATATATGCAGTTATATGTGTTTTATATAACAAAAAGATTCACATTAGAATTTCTTTATTAAAACTGTCAAAAACTCAGCAAATGGGTAATATATGATTACTAAAACAAAACAAAAATCTTCTAAGTTTCTTGGGATGCAAAAATACAACATTTAAACTTTTTAATCTATTTTCAAAGGCACTTCATTCAATAGAAACTTATTTTTAAATCTCAATTTTAATTGCAACAATTTGCTGATTTACAAACAATACAATTTATAAAGCTTTTAATTTTTGAATTGTCCAATTAAAATTCTTTCTTTTTTATCTCTCTCTAAAATGTCCAGCTTTTTGTTGGTTTTCTTTTGTTTTGTTGCTTTGGTTTCTGCGGTTTCACTGAAGTTGTTGTTACTTGTTTCACCGGTGGTTGCCATGGCGACAGCGTTGGGCCCTGTGTGTTATCATGACTTTGTAACAAACTCGCAATTATCCCAGCGCTTCTTCCCAGAGAGGGAGTGGGGGGGGAAGGGGGGCTGCTGAACCGCTGGTGTCTCGGTCGGAGTCAGAACTGGCTGGTTACTTCCTGTTTGCCGTGCCTTTTTCTTGGGCTCCGGCCCTTCCTACCCCCCTGTGGGTGGGCTCTTCCCTCCCCCCTGGTTCCACTCCGCCTCCATCCCACCTTTCCCTCCGCCCCTCACTCCGGGCTCCATTCTGGCTCCTGCCCTCCCCCCTTTCTTGCATTCCAATCTCTGTGCCTCCGTACCCATCTCCGCTGTCCTTCACACATTCCTTATCTTTCCCAACTCCACGACCACGTTCCTCTTTCAATGCCAGCCTTTGTTTTTACTTAAGATACTTTCTCGCTGTATGTCTTTTTGTTCAGCACCATTTTTAGACACCAGGGAAAATGTTTCTCTCTGGGCTTTTCCCAGGGCACTCCTGGCTCTTTTTGTTAACTTTTGCCAAAAATCTCTTGCTTTCTGTTGCCCTTCTGAGGACAGCTCAGGGTTTGGGGTTTTAGGAGGCATATCGTCCTCCTGTGTCCCCTTCTGCTCAGCTGAGCGGCTCTCATCTGGGGGCTCTAAAGTTTGCGTTGTAGCGCTAACTCCTAGTTTTGGAGTGACCAACAGAGAGCTTTTTGCTGCTGTCCAGGTTTCTTGCTTTTGTCTAGCTTTTTTCAAGGCCTTAACGACCTTCCCCCACGACTTAAAATGTTTCATATTACCAGAATCTACAGTTTCATTAGCCAGAGCTCTGGTACATTTCTCCCACACCTCAGGGTGAAGAATGTCCACTGGCTGTTCTATAATACCCATTTGTAAAAGCTGCGTGACAGCAAGCACAAAATCCTTAGATTTACAGTCTACCCCCCACTGCTTATATAGTTCAGATACGACCTTTATCAGTGATTCCATTGTCGCTCAAGATGCAGGGACGTCTCCCTCGTCAGGATGGGTCCAGCCTGTCCTGACCGCCACTCCTGTATTCCAGGCAACCCTCGCTTTCTGGGTTTGAATCCTGCTTCCTCTCGGGCTTCGGCACCACTTGTAGGTTTTTCAAGCAAGGCAAACAGCCTAGTTCAGAAGCCAGCACGGTGGCCCCTCCTTGGCCACTTGGACCACTCTACCCACAAGACATCAATGTGATGGATGGCGAAGCAATGGCGTTTATTGCAGGAGAATTTGACCTTTTATAACCTCGGGTCATTGTGTTACTCCCATCTGCTCATGTCACACTTAAGTGCTGTTGGCTAATTACAGAAGGTTTTACTATCCTAACAGAGAGGGGTTTTTGCTAACTTTCCATTACATCCTGAAATCTTCCACAGCGCCAGGCCTTAAACTACAACATTGTCCAAGTTGCTCAGTGCTGTTTGAACTTTTACATTCATACATTAACTTTAATAAACTGAGAATCTCAGTGACTGAAAGCCAAGAGACTTAGGGATCAGCAGCTGAGTCATTGGTGTTCAGTGCCATGCTGAGGTCCTGTGACAACAAGAACTTCAACAAGGGTCTGGCAGGACTTAGAGGACACCCATGCCAATCTGGAACACCAACAAGAGGCTGGGCAGGGGACCTCAGGGTATCTGAAATGGCAATAGGCAGGTGAATTTAAAGAATTAAATCCAGCCCTGACATTTTACTGAGAGAAAAATGGGAGTCCAAAATCTCACTCCATGAATTCATAGAATTGTTTGGGGGAGAAGGGACCTTAAAGTTCATCTCATTCCACCCCTGCCATGGCAGGGACACCTCCCACTGTCCCAGGCTGCTCCAGCCCCAGTGTCCAACCTGGCCTTGGGCACTGCCAGGGATCCAGGGGCAGCCCCAGCTGCTCTGGGCACCCTGTGCCAGAGCCTGCCCACCCTGCCAGGGAACAATTCCTGCCCAATATCCCATCCAGCCCTGCCCTCTGGCACTGGGAGCCATTCCCTGTGTCCTGTCCCTCCAGCCCTTGGCAATTGTCTCTCCCCATCTTTCCTGCAGCTCCTTCAGGCCCTGCAAGGCCACCCTGAGCTCAGCCCAAAGCTTCTCCTGTCCAGGCTGAACCATCCCAGCTGTGGCAGCCTTTCCTCCCAGCAGAGCTGCTCCATCCCTCTGCTCATCCTGGAGCCTCCTCTGGGCTCTCTGCAGCAGCTCCAGCTCCTTGCTGTGCTGGGCCCAGGCTGGGGCAGCTCTGCAGGTGGGGTCTCACCTGAGGGCCAGAGGGGCACAATCCCCTCCCCAGGGCAGGGGGCTTTGGGGTCCCAGCGCCCATGGCCAGGGCAGGGCCAGCTCTGCCCCACAGCTCCCCCAGGGCCTTCTCCCAGGGCTGCTGCAGCTGCTCAGCCCCAGCCTGGATGGATCCCAGGCTCTGGGCTGATCTAGGTGCAATTTTGCACTGGATAGAGGAACTTGCTGCTCTGCATGGTTTCTTGAGCCAGAAAGAACAATTCCAGCTCTGCTGAAAGAAGTCAAACTATTGAAAATATAAATCTGGACCAAGTACCATTTTTATTGTCAATCTCTTTTTATCGTGGATAATTTCAACATATTTCTATTAAGAGTAATTCATATCACCATTGTTCCTCTGGGTTTTTGTCTAAGGATATCTGGGCTTCTTTCCTGTATTTTGTCTGCAGCTTTCTGTTTATAAATCCCTTGTTTTGGGCTTGAGCTGCAGGCTTGGGTCACCTGTGCTCTGCTGAAAATGGAGCCACCAGGAGTCAATTAGGATCAACTTCTGTGGGAAGAGTCCAAGGGATGCATAGTTAAAACTTTTGTGACATAAGTAATGGAGCAGCACAACTCCTATGGTATGAGCAGACCTTTTTATACTTATGCTGCTTCAGCACTTTTTAATTAGCTGGCTTTGTTTTCCCAACTGTGTCTTAACCCTCCAGACTGTTTTATCTGTAGCCACAGTCACAATTCCATCTGAAATGTGAAAATTTCAATCAGACAGAACACCCATTAGAACCTGATGCCACAGCCATGTTAAGGAAATTATTCTCTAATCCTCCTAAATGTTTTAACCCATTGGATGAAATAAGAACTAAATGCATTTTCAACCATTTAGCAGTGATCTGTATCTGGAGAGGGAGTGACTCAAAAAAGGAGAGACACCTCCCTAAGAGCTCTGGAGTTTGCTCCCTGCTGAGCTGAGCTGCTGCTGAGGTGAGGGGATTTTTGGAGATCCCTCTCATTCCACAGGCATGGCTGGAAATGATACCCCCCAGTGAATTCAGTACTTATTCAAGTACTTCCCCTATTTTGTTTCCAAAGGAATGGAAGTAACTTCCGCCATCTGGGTTTATTATTTTGATTTCAGGTTATTATTTATGTGCAGAGAGGATATTTTATACAAAATGAAGGCATTTAATATCAACCTAGAACAATTTTATGGCTTCTTATTACAAGTCCTTTGTTCTGGGCTTTTTTTACATACAAGTTCTTTCTCAAAACGAGAAAAAATGTTTCCATTCTTGAGAACTGTTCTGACAATTTACTGAATTAAATAAAACTGGAATCTACATTACATGAACTAATTGTTTTAAATGGAGCTATTTTATTTGCTGACATGTGACACTGCCAATGTGTTTGCTTTGCTAACTGGGATTTCTGTACTCTGTTATACAATATCAAGCCTGATACTGCAATTTTCCAAAGAATCTCTGGGTATCAAACCAAGTTTCTATTGATTTTGAATTGTCTCTGTGATAAAATAGAGACATTATTAAAGTATTTTCTTCCTGGAAGGAGATACCTGTCACTATTTTTCACTGCAGTCATGCTTGAAAAATTGCTTTGCTCCTTGTTCTATCTAATCTGTCTATAATTAATATTCCATAATGTGTAGGAAACCAAAATACCTTTGGTAACAGCTGGATACTGTGTACCTAAATTTCTGCCATCTGGTCCTACAGTCATGGCTAACAACAGGGGCTGAACTTATCACAAAGTCAATATTCAATAGAAATACAAATTAGGAGGGCTGGTGAGCAGAAGAGTAAAGGGAAAGAGATACATATAGCAAGAAGATGGAATTTTACAGTTAATTCTTCACCTAAAACACTTTCTCAGTGTGTCTTTATAGATTAGTTGGATCACAGTTCAGCACCTCAAACAAGAAGCTGAACTAATTTAATATGCCAATGGATTCAAATGCTAATCAATACCCTATCCTTGCCCTCTGTCCTCTCTGCCCTTGTCAATGAAAATGTGCCTGGACTCCTACCCTGACATCCCACCTCTGCCTCCAGCTGGCCCTGCTATTCCTGTTGCCTGAATACAAGTGGAACATGAGGAGGAATGCTCCTGAGCTGCTGTGGGATGGCCACTTTTTCACAGGGATTTATCCATGGATTAGCTGGGAAGATGGTTCAGCCTTTTGCGCAGACACCTGCTGGCGGCAGAGCTGGACTGGGCTGCTCCCACAAGGGGCCTTGCTCTTCTCTTCTTTCACACCAGTGACTGCTGCCAAGGTCAGCAGTCTACTGGAAAGAATTATCCAACTCCCAGGAGCGTTAAATTCCAACTGGATTTATGCACATTGCTCATAGAGTCCTTTGGGGTAATCTGACCACCCTCATCCCAAATCTGTTTTCTTCCAAATTCCCTTTAACAATGGGAAATGAGGACCAACCAAGATAGAAAGGAACTGTTGCAAATGGGCCAGGCTATTTCCTCTTGCCTTCCCAAACCAAGACTGTTTTGAAGTCTATGTTGAGGGACCAACAGGGATCTCACAGGTTCTCACTCTCTTCATTCTCCATATTAGCACAACTTCCCAATTTAATCCCTTGGGGAATGCTCATATCTTGTGCTGCAAGAAAATAACCCAGAACTCTGTGATCAAAATTATCAGTAAGGGTGTTTATTTTCTGAAATTTCCCTAATCTATGAGAATTGCAACCATTTACTTTCACTTTGAGAGCAGGATGGTCACAAGACTTATAAAACAGGGTGTTCTTGAAGTTTTTCTAGGTGAAAGGAAATGCCAGTTTTTATTGCTAGTGAGGAAAGACCATTCTGGTTCCTTCTCTCTACTGTTTGACACTTTCCAGCACAGAAGAAAAAAATTATTTACCAAAGGTAAGGACTGGTGATCAAAACTGGCAAAAAAGTGTCTTTTCTGTTTGTTTATGTGTTTATTCCACATGCATTCAGGACCTTGGGTCATAACAAAGTTATTGTCTTGGTAGCTGATAAAAGGTGTATTTTTTAGACATATCAGTGGTATGAAGCCCATCCCTAAGTAGCAAAATACAAATTTACCTAGTTCTTGCATTTAATCTTTGGAGGGTTTACAAAAACTGAGCCTTTTCCTGTGTATATTACATATAAGGAGCAGTTAGGTTAATGTGTTGGATTTATTTGTTTCTCTGGAACAACACAACAGTTTAAAAACACAAATAGTAAAAAATCCATGTTATGCATTATGCTACTTTAAAAGCTGCCACTGACTCATGTAAGAACTTCTATTGTTATTCCATAAAAAGCAGTGCTGTTTAAAATAATTTAGATAATGGAAGGCTTTCTCACAGAAACTCATTACACCACAGTCTGTCAAAAAATCATGTTTTGCCTTGTAGTGTTTCCTTCTAATTCTCAAAGCCAAGAGGACTACACAATATAGGCTGGCTTTGTATGATTATGCAGAAAGAGTATTTAAGCATTAGGAACTTCAGTTATGCAGAAGCTGTACTGAGGGATTTTAAATAAAGATTTGGGCACATCATATTATAATGAACAAAGTAAATATATTTCTAGCACTTCTATGAAATTTTGCTGTACTGAAGACAGGGCAATTCAATCAATAACAATAAATGGTTTGGGGTTTTTTATTCCTCAGATACCAGAATTTTAAATCTCTGGTAGCTCGACGTAACTTTTCAGAATTTCTCAGAAAGGCTGTGTGGCGTTTCCCTCATTGCCTAAGGAGCCTTGATTACAGCAGGAGTGTTGATGCAGGTAAGTGGCCACATCTGTTTCAGTCTGGTTCTCCATCACCTGCAGTCCATAGTTAGGTGCCAGATGTTCTGCTCAGCTGGGTAAGACCTGCTTGTTAGCAGCTCAAAAACATTTTGAAGAGCAAAAAGATACAAACAACAAAAAAAAAGCCTCTTGAATCTCACTTCTTGAAAAGTCTCAGAAAAATCTTATAAATCCCACAGGAGTGTTTTCTGTTACCTTTCCTAGAATTTAAAAAGGCACTTTAAAATGGCATCTTAGCTGGACTTGTAGCCAAGGCAACAGTTGCAATATTTTGGGTCCCAGCTGTTACGAATGAGCTCAAAATCTGACAAAAAGAAAGTGCTGCTTATTTTAATTTTGGGGGTCACAATAAAGATATGATTGCAATAGGCAACAATTTAGAAACCGATGAGGCAAGGCTCTGGAGGTGAAGAGTGCCACCTTGAAACACCTCACAGTTCACATCACAGTCCCTCGTAAGCCCCTGTCCCTTGAAATTTACATATAAGTAACATGTATGTGTTTCAATCCTAATTCATCAATTTATTAATTTTATGATTGTTATTTAAATGTTGCTGCATGTCCCTTTGTGAAGTGCATTAGGTGTCATTAAACTGAAGTGCTGTGTGTGAAATCCTGTGTCTGTGAGCTGGGGGGAAAAATACATTTATTATTTTAGTGAGATTTTCAGGTTTAATCATGTCTACTAAATGGTGTGAATTTCAGTATGTACTCTTACCTTTTGCATATGGACATTTGAAATTTAGATTTGTGTATTATGAGGAACGATTGACCCACAGCATTCTGAGCAACTTTAACAAACTAGCAAGTAACATTTAAAAATTTTATCTCATACATTCTAAAAAGAGAAAAAGAGTTTATGATGTGTAAGATGGAGAGAGACAATTGCCAAGGGCTGGAGGGACAGGACACAGGGAATGGCTCCCAGTGCCAGAGGGCAGAGATGGATGGGATATTGGTCAGGAATTGTTCCCTGGCAGGGTGGGCAGGCCCTGGCACAGGGTGCCCAGAGCAGCTGGGGCTGCCCCTGGATCCCTGGCAGTGCCCAAGGCCAGGCTGGACATTGGGGCTGGAGCAGCCTGGGACAGTGGGAGGTGTCCCTGCCATGGTAGGGATTGGAATGAGATGAACTTCAAGGTCTTTCAAATCCAAACCATTCCGTGATTCTCTTCAATTCTAAGATACTATAATCAAATATCTGATTGTAGATTGCAATTTAATAAGCACTCACACTATTTCCCACATGACTTCCAGAGAGGAGTCCTGTGCCCCAAACCCATTGATTCGACAAGTAAGTCTGGAAGAACAAGGAGGGGCACACTTGGTTTCTTTGTATGCCTTGACTGTGACCTAGGAAACTATTTTTGACTAAACTATTCATTAAGTTGTTTGAGTGATGACCACAGCACTACAGTTTGTTCCTGTTCCTCACAAAAATAGGGGGGTATGTCCCCAAAAAAGTGCAGCAGTTGCTTTTTAGCTTTGGGTGATGGACACACAAAATAAAGACACACTTCCAGCCTTCTTCTTCCACACTCTCTTTCTGATAAAACTCTATTTTACAGACCTTAACATTTACAAAAGAAAAAAAATATGAGAACAGAAGAGTAAAAGGAAAAGCATTGAAATACATAAAAAAGTACCTCTGTCATAACTCTGGTCTAAAATGAAAAGCCCTAATTACAAAGAAACACTCTTTTTGCTAAGTATAGATTACTACTGAGCCATATTATCAATCATAGGTGTTCTTAGAAAAATATAAAATGCTGAAATAACAGTAATTTCAGAATAAATCTGCTTCTAGCAAGATCTGACTCTGTCCAAGGGAGGAATCAGTAGTCATTCACTATTTCTGGTTTCTCCTTTACAAGTTGCCAGGAGGTTTGGATTTTTTTGCCAAAAACCCCACAAGTGGAACATGAAAGTGGACTTGTTTTGTCAAATAATTTGTTTTAGTCTAGATGAGCAGCATACCTTGTCAATCAGCATTTTGACTTTTGTGTGCTGCTGATACTGAGCACAGCAACAGCAGAAAAACGTGGACTCTGTTGGTTGCTCGTCAAAATGACTGTTTTTATTACCTTCTTGGATTATAATGTATGGATTTAGATAATTACACACACGGACTTGAATCTCAAGTATCTCATTATTACACTTGGACAACACTAAATATTATAGTCAAAAGTTGAAAATCTTACTTCGTAAACTGTATGTAAAATGTAACTGAGTTACATTTTGGCAGTTTCGATTTTTTTTTCTGTATTGTGATGACAATAATATCTGTTTTGGCCCTAAATATGTACACGTAAATCTATTTTGGGGCAATGCTTCATTGAGGTGTGGAGAGCCTGTGGGGACAGCAGTGCTGAGCATTTCTTCCTCCAGACTTCATCAGTTTCTTCTATTTATCTGTACAACATAGGAAAGCTTTTCCAGTACCAAACCTTTTCCAGGAAAATTTATGGATTCGATTTTCCATTGTAGTCTCCTGGCACTGTGAAAGGAACATGAACCGATGGATACAGTTGTTTTCTCAGTCCTTAAGTCTTGAAGAGAGCCCAGGCTTCCTCTTGGCCTATAAGCGATTACCTGGTGTTTCTTCTGGAGTTGTGGATCCTTGTCCAGCCTTTCCACAGCTCCATGTGACATTAAACACTTCAGCTCTTGCTTCTTCTGAAGCAACTCTCTTTCATGAATAATAAAGCTCACAGTAGAAGAGAAGAATTAGTATGAGGCAAATTGGAGGGGGACAGGGGAGAGATGCTTCCTTAAGAAATATGGCATGATTAATACTACAGCACATAAATCATGGGCCTGCTTAACAAAAGGAAAAGTGTCTTACAGTGCCATGTTTGGGATATTGGGAAGGAACTCTAGTAACATGGGCAGGGACACCTTCCACTATCCCAGGCTGCTCCAATCCCCAATGTCCAACCTGGCCTTGGGCACTGCCAGGGATCCAGGGGCAGCCCCAGCTGCTCTGGGCACCCTGTGCCAGGGCCTCCCCAATCTCACAGGGGACAATTTCTGTCAGAGGCAGAGTGATTTATGCCAATAAGCCAGACTCCAGTCTAGCAGCTTTTTTGCTATACAACACTGAAGACCAGTGAAGTACTTTTCAAGTTTCTGTCTCTTTTTCTGAAGGAGAACATTTCAGTCATTGTGGGCCATTTCCACTGCATATTGTCATGTATTAGAACCTTCTCAGAAGAGTTTTGTGGCATGCATTGCAAGCTTAGAATGAAAAGAGAGGCCTGAACCATCCGTTTGTTACAACTGATGCATATTGAGTTGTTCCTATGTTACTTCTGCCTTCAGTGGTACTGTTTACATAGGGTAATGTAGAAGCTGTTGCTTTAAAAGCGCTGTGCAATCTTCTATGCCCATTCCTGTGTGTGCACACACACTTTTCTGCTACAAACAGAAGTGGAGGTATAATTGCCTTTGCTCAGTTTGGCTCCCTTTCAAAAATGATGCAGAAAGTCACTTCTCAAAACTGTCCTTAGCTGAACTTCCAAAAGTCCTGAATCTGACTTTCTGGGAGCCATATGTATGGTTTGGGCACACATTGCTATTTTGCTGTGTGTTGTGGGAGGTATGCACAGGAGGACATAGAAAGAGCTGCATTTCCATATGTAGGATGACTTTTTTGAAAGGCAAAAACACGTAGGACCAGAATTTGTCTCCACAGTTTTGGGGAATGATGCAAAAGGAACATACACAGCAAGATGAGAGACATATGAGCTCAGGCAGGCTCTGAGGAGGGACACGGGGGAATTACTGATTAGAGAAACTTGTTTGTCTGTGCTGGGATCAAAGGGGCAAAATGGCGACACTAGAATTCACCATTTTTTAATTATAAACTCCAATTAAGTGATACAGAATAATCTTCAGCATTCCATCTGGCAGCTATGAAGAGAGAGGGAGAGCAGCAGCTAATGACATTAATCAAGGCTTGAAGCAGACAAGTTCAAGTACTGCATGCTTTTCTTAAAAAAATGAGCTAAAGACATGGTTAGTCATTGAATAACATTCCAAAAAATCTTCATACAGCCCAAGAAAGAGAAGCAACATGAACCTGTGCCTCTTCCATTAACCTTTAGGCTGCTGGCCTGTTCTAACTGCAACCACATGACCAGAATGTTGTCATTGAGTACTGATGGTTCAAATCATACAGGGGGTTAATACTGAAGTGTGAGAAAGATCTTGTAAGAGCACCAATGCCAGGCACTGGCGCCTGGTTAGGGAAAAATTGTGAGTCTGAATGTCACAATGGGCTCAACAAGCAAAACATAATCTTATTAAAAAGAAATAAATTAACAAGTGATACAGGAAATCACCAACCCATTTTAACATGTAATGTAATGGTTGGTATTGGACATTTCTCCCAGACTACAGGTGTCAGGACAAGGGGAAATAGCTTCAGGAAATGTGCCAGGGGAGACTCAGGTTGGACACCAGGAGGAATTTCTGCATTGAAAGGGTGGTCAAGCCTTGGCAGGAGCTGCCCAGGGAGGTTTGGAGTCCCCATCCCTGGAGATGTCCAAGAAAGGGCTGGACGTGGCACTCACTGCTCTGGGTTGGAGGTAAGGGGGGCATTGGGAACTGGCTGGACTCAGCCTTATAGGTCTTTTCTAATTTTTACAATTCTGTGAGATTTTTCCAACAGAATCTTTGATATTGGGAAAGGATGGAACCACAAATCATGGAAGAAAATAAATATTAAAAAAATAGAATGCATTACTTTTCCTTCTATATTTACATACCACTGGTGCTTTTGTATGGTCTGGTTTGTTATGTTTTAAACTACAATAACAAATTTGAATTCTCAGAAAGAGGCTTCATAACTTCTATAGCAATAAGGTGTTTCTATCAAATATTAAGAAATAACAAAAAAAATTATATTAGTATTTGGATGGATAAACGTTCTTTTCACTGCTGAGTTAATAACTTCAATTTCTATTATGCTAAAGTTTTTGAAATTTTTGAAGCTACAAGTTTATATCAGAACTGAGAATGAGCCCTTTTCCAGATCCAATGGGGAACAGTAACAGGCCCTTAGCTGAGGAGGGATTGTTGGGGCTTTTATGTGACTTTCTTCCCTACATGTTTGAGTAAAATCAGATTATTCCCATCAAAATTACTTATAGATTGAAGAATTTTTTGCACAGGCTGAACACCAAGCTTGAGCTAAGATTAAAATTCTCAGAACCTTAATTTTAGACAAAAACATGGAAGTGCCTAATGTCTACCCAGTAAAAATCTGAACTAATCATTTAAGAATTAAGGCATCAAGAAGTTCCTCGGAGAAAGTTATTTTTTATACGTTGCTTCCCAGTGTTTACCCAATCTCACTGCAGAGTTTCTAAAAGCACAGGTTACCTCTGCTTTTATTCCACACAGTTTTCATCATTCAGGAGTAAAACAGCCCAAAAGTTACAGGGACACTTTTATCAAAATATCACCCCATTCCTGGAAGTTTTGGTCTCACTAAATGAGGTCAATAGTAAATATACAATTTCAATATTGTCTTTTACTCTGTTGGGAAGGTTGGATCCACTTAAGCTTTGTTAATGCAATGATATCATTTTAAATACTGCTACATATTTCATGCTTCTAGAGTTGCTGATTCAAAGGAGAAAGAAAATCAGGCTGAATTTGACCAGGAGAAGCAATAACTGATTCTCTCTTTCCACATCAGGGAGTAGGGGGAAAAAGATCATTTGGACTTCCTGAAATCAATACAGAATATCTGTAGATATTAAAGATTGGGATCAATAGAGCATTACCTCAAACATTTGGATTTTTGAGAATTTTATGGACTAAATATAAGTAATATTAAGCCTCTGAGGAAATTCTCAGGCAACTAAGAGGATAACTTGATCCCTGAAAAATGAGAGTTCAGCTGAGGATGGAATGTTTCTCTTTCTCCTGACTTTTGGCAGGTGAAATTTTTCAGTATTTAGAAACTGAAAGGGCAGAAACAATTCTAGTATTTTTTGTCTTTAGATAAATATAAATTATGTTAAACTACATACAGTTTTTTGAATCCTTCTAGTTTGGGGGACTTTGGAGTAATTCTTATGACATGATATCAAGCCAGGATTTCCTTTTTTTAATTATCAGAATGAATTTATGTTTACCAATGGGTTTTTCTTCCTTGTTTCTGGTCAATATGACCACAGGCAGGCCATGGCAGTAAATCATTGACATCAGCTCTGCTGCCTCTGCAGAGTAATTTTCCATTTCCACCTGCCAGAATTCCCAAGGAAACAGCCCAGCAGTTGCACCTGATTTCTTGGGATGCTGCCCCCATTTGTGAGATGTCGTAGTGTGGGACAATCCCCAGGGGGAGAGGTTGCTGTTGTCAGGGCTTCATTTCCATGGTCACTGCTAGCAAACCACCTCCATCCACTCCTCCCTTCCCAGGAACCCTAAATGACCCTTCCCAAGGATAGCACAGCCTGTGGAGGAGGTTTTTTCTAGAAGCATCCAGGGGGATGCAGTGGGAGTGTGATCCTGAATGGTTAAAGGTGGAAGGTTTCACCCCTCTGGCTGTCAGCCATTGTCTCATGCTGGTGCACAGTGCACTTCCATGGTAAATAAGTTGGGAAGAAACAGGAAAGCTGTTCTACCATATGTTTTTTGAAACAGAATCAAAAGTAAAATATTAAGTGTAATACAAAAAAAAAAATTATGCTTTTTCTTTCCTGAGAAGAACAGGGTATAAGAAAGTGATTGATAAGTAAGAGGTTTTTCTCCAGTTTCTGTTAAAGGTTTTTTGAGTACACAACTTCTGTGAAAATTGACAGCAACTCACTGTCTTTACTTTCACTTTTCTTCTTGCCTGGAATCACAGGCCAGCTTTCCTTTGTGACTTCACCATTCAGAGAAGAGCTCTCCATTAAAAATAAGCTCATCTGCTTGGGATTAGATGCATATGGCAGCAGTGGGATCCAAGGAAAGGGATCAGCTGCCCTGTATTCATTACTCTTCAATAATGTCTCTGCAAAAGAGTCAGATAATGCCTAATGAAAAGGCTTTTCCTTAGGATCAGTTAATCTAAAGGTATTGAGCTTCTACTAAATGAACTACCTGGTATGAATTACTGTTATCTCCTGACAAGGCTGATCTGATTTCCTTTCCCAAGCAGAACTTCACCATTGCTTGCTCTTTACTCCAAATGTACACAAGGTATTAGTTTAGATGCTTCTTTATACTCAGACCTAATCTATTAATTTTGCTAGGATATTCAGTTTTCCAAGCCAGATTAAAACATGCACATGAAAAAGAACCAAAAAAGCTCCTTTTGACATTTATGCAAAAGCGTAAAGAGGGAACTCTGAGCAACCTGGTCTAGTTAAGGGGTCCCTGCCCATGGAGTTGGAATGAGATGAGAGTCCCTTCCACCCCCAAATATTCTGTAATTCTATGACTTGATGTTATGTGTTCATTGAAAGGGAAATGTTCCAATACATTACACATAATTATGTTTTCACCCCATAGCTTTTCAGTTTATTTTCGTGAATGAGGCTGATTTCTAAGCATTAACAACACATTAATATTTTTTACAATACACAAGATAAATGCCTTAAATATTATTAAAAATATCTATTAATTGACAAATATGTAGAGAACAAAGAGTTTTCTGTTAACAGAGCTGTGATAATTCTGTACAGGATAAAATAGAAAGACAGTAATTTCCTTAGATAACCAGACTGTTGCTTGCATTTTCTCCTTGCAGGGTACAAGTGCTAATGCTGCATTTGCCTGATGAAACAATGGCTGAGGCAATGAGTTCCTGTCAGTAAAATTCAGCTTAAGGTTTATCATGGAAATCCATTAAAAGTGCTATAGACAGTTACAACTGAACGTAAGGTACACAAAATTATTCTATAAATTATTGATGTGATACTATTTTCACTTTAAGGAATGGAATATCTTAAGGATTTAAGTAAGATAGAATTTACTCATTCCAGAACCAGGCATATCTTCTGATTAGTTGTCACTTTATCTAAACTGGAGTTAAATACAATTTGGGATTAAAAAATCATAGAGAAGCATGGGGACATGGCTCTATAAAGTTCCTGTAGCTCTGATGGAGTGTAAATATAGTATTTTTCAATATTGAACTCATGAGTTTTGGCCTGGATAAGCAAATATTGATTTAGCAGTTGCAAAGGAATTCAAATACTTGGTCTCAGTCACAATTTCATTTTTATTTTATATCCACAGATCTGTTATTGATAGACAGTCAATCTTTCATTTTAATGTGGTTAAGATGAAACGTGGGATAGAGCAGGAAGCTTACTTAGGATGAATTAGAAATTGTCTGCAAAAGCAAAGTTTCCTGAAAGAACTATCAATTTTTTAGCCTATTTCTTTCAAAATATAAAGGATATGACAAATTTCTACCAAACCACTGCAGATTTCCAAAGCAACTCTATTAAGCTACAACAATAATTTTTTGGAACAATGATATGTTGTTGGAATTGGATGATCTTCAAGGTCTCTTCCAATCCAAACTATTTTCTGATCATAAAACCAAAACCAAGGTGCAGATCTATGGTTACTGAAGGGTCTGTTGGCTTCAATTTGGCTCCCCCATTAAGCTCATACTCAGCAATCTCTAACTCTTCCTGGCAGTGTTTTGTGGTTATGTTTGAGGAACATAAACATTATTTAGGTTACTTCTCTCTAGACTACATGGAATTTAAGAACTAATTGAAATCAAGTTATATCTTCCTTTCAAGTACTTTCAATAGTAGCTTCAATGAATTGGTTGGATGTTTTTCCTTTAATGAAGTCTCATTTGGAGGTGGAGGGGAGGGAGCAGGAGTAAAGCAGATTTTAGGATGAAGGCAGGATTGATGATGGGAGCCCCTCTTCCTTTTCTCTGCAAAGGAAATTTCCGACCTATTGCAAACAGTGAACTGACCTAACCTTACGACTTTAACTTGGCAGAGGTTAGAGGTGCTGACAAAGACACTTGAACATAAGAGAGGACTTTAAAATCTTTTCTAAGCTTTGCCTTGACTGTGCCAAGATGCAGGACTGGCTATTCCAGCCATTTGGCAGAGTTTTCCCCAGCCACCTCCAGCAGGAGTTTGAGCTCACAGGGCTGGATCCTGTCTGAAGACGACTGAAGACAATGGTAGAGTCAATGAACTTGGGAGATGGCAGTTAGCAGAGAAATACTCACTGTATTCCTCCAAATCTGATGAACTCCTAGCCCATGGCTGCTCTGGCCACCTGACTCCACAAGGAATAGCCACACCGAGCAGCCCAGGCAAGTCTTGCTAATA
Organism: Pseudopodoces humilis; assembly: GCF_049639895.1. Classification (NCBI taxonomy): domain Eukaryota; kingdom Metazoa; phylum Chordata; class Aves; order Passeriformes; family Paridae; genus Pseudopodoces; species Pseudopodoces humilis. The sequence continues at coordinate 20,100,729 of NC_142213.1, read as the reverse complement.
TGCACAATATTTTGGATATTCAAGGCAGATGAAACAACAATGCTCTGAATACATACCAACTATTAAAACATGTTAAATGATTAAAATGATTAAAACACGTTTGGTCACTGTCCATTATTTGTTTCATTGCATGTTCATTTCCGGAAATTTTAGTTGTAAGTAAAACAAAGGAAAGCAAAAGGTGCTGAGAAGTCACCAACTGCCAATAAAACAGATGTTTCCATAGAAATAGCCCTTCAGCGTTGATCAAGTGGTTTACTAACTCAATCCTATCACCTTAATTTCATAGGCACCACATACTTCTGACTGTGTTTCTGACCGCTTTCCTACATTTCAGTGTCACCTTGAATGCTCCCATTGTGACTCCTGTAGTCATCTGCAGTGGATTTAATAACATTCCTACCAAAGAGCAGGAGCCCTGCCTGCTCAGGAGACAGAATATTCCTTGGCAAACTGCTAGGCCATGGCTAAATTCCGCCCTCAAAATCCTATTATCTTAAAATTACTCTTTAAATGTAAATGAGGGCTTACAAGGTAGAAATGGTTTACACTTTTGTGTTTGCCTGAAATGAAATAATACAGCTCAGCCTACTAAAAAGCTGATGTATTCATTGCATATAAATGTTTCAAATAGGGAGCAATAAAGCCTCAGTCTAAAATTAGAAAGAAATGGAAAATTTTACTTTAATTATATAGACTGTTTTGCCAACTTCTAAAATTTAGCAGCATTTCTTATGGATATGGAAAGAAAGTGATTTAAATATAAATTGATTCTAGGTAACTCTTTCAAGGAATGATACAGCTGACAAACTGTGCTTTTTGCGGTATAATTCCATAAAACATTCCAGCCAAAGACTGAAGATAGTGTAAAAAATTTCATCCTAAAGGTTCGAAGTTGAGTAGTTGTGAAAAAATTCAAATCCAGGGGGTTGGGTATAAATGTCAAAGACTCTTGATATCTCCTGAGATTGTGAGGAGGAGATAAATTCTGTGTCTATCTGAGGCATAATGCAGTGGGAAGCAAGAGAATGAGTTATTTTTTCCAGTGATAATAAAATCTCTTGCAGGAAAATGCTTTCTATAAATTAATTAATAAAAATATATGCATAAATTCTTTACTGAAGAACATCACAGTGATGATCACAGTAATTTCTTTTTCTATACCATAATTACTTTATGAAATTAAATGTTCCTACATGATGATTAGGTTGGATCAGAAGCTGCTTTTCCTATTCCAGTCTTTTGGAATGAGAAGATTCCTGTCATTTTTTGTTGTTTAGTAACATTTGAAGCACATTATGTAGGTTTAATTTTTAGTAGGCTATGGGCAGCCTGACATCCTTCAAAATGATTCAGTAAAGAATCCCAACTATCCCATAATAAAAGCCTTTTTCTGCTTTTGTGTTATGTATGTTTAGAGAGTGTCTGAAAGTGGAAGGAAAATGAAGAATCTATAATTCTTAAATTCAAGTAGAGTGCCTGATGCTAAAACTCATATGGATCAATGTTTCTTATCTTTAACCAGATATTTAGCAATTTTGGAAATCAGATAGCAAGAAGATTTTTTTTTTTACTATAATCTCTTGTTCTTATCCATTAATGACTGTTATAAGGAATTATCTTGACAAGTCAATGAGAAGGGATAGAAAAATGGAGAGTGATCAGAAGAACTAAAATGAATTATCTGTAATAAATGACAGTTTGTTTCTTTTTAAAAAAGAAGGAGTTACACACATCTGTGAAATAACTTCATTGTGAGTAGTGCTTGTGCACAGCAGAGCAAAATCTGACAGTTGAGATAGGTTCAAATGAAATAGTGTTCTTTGTAATATTGTTTTTTTAACTATGAAAGAAAAGCACATGTCTATGACTACTCTTTTGCTTTCAAACAGTATTGTAGCTGCTGGCTCTATTTAGAACTTATAAAAGGTTTCCTATCAGCTGAAAAACCACATCCATGTCATGAAGAAACATCTGGAGAAAAGCCATAATATTCCAGCTGCCACTTGGGAATGAAGGCAGGGACATTCCCAGCTCAACGATGTCCCTCCCTCTGCACATGAGACACCCACGATGTGCTGGAAAACAACCTCCATTTTCCAATAAACACCTGGGGGAGGGACATGTCTGTCAAAAGGTCCTGCAGCAGCTGCCCACACCAAGGGCACCTTTAAGATTATTAGATTATTCCTGTGGCTGCAGAGATGCAGACTCTTGGTGTCAGAAGGCTATGAAATCACCTTGTACTTCCAGCCCAGATCCCAGGACACAACACTCCAAAAACACATCCTGATGTGATAGGTGAACACGTGCCATCATGAAAAATTATTTGAAAGATGCATTTGATGCAAAACTTTTGCCCACTAACATCTGGAGTAGCTGCCAGCCATATCTCTGTCTGCTTTTAGCAGCCTGTGGGCTTGGTTATTCTTGTGAGGGAAGTCATGGCATGAATGGAAGATCAGTGCTTCCAATTCTTCTAGGATTTTTCCCCTTTTGTGAGATAATTTGATAATTTTCTGAACAGACAGTGAAATAAAACCCCTCCCTTCTTTGCCACCGAAGTATCTCAGCTTGTCTCCAGCAATGTAAATCAAAACAATCAGCCACTGGCAGTCAGCCACTGGACTACATTAAAAATGTTTTGATTAAAGTTAAAAGATTAATTATAACAGTAAATAACAGAAATAGTTCTAAAGATACTAATTTATTATATGACAACTGGAGTAATAGCAATCATTTTGCAAGATGGAAAAGTAAATATATATGTGTTTATCTGTAAGGTGCTATGAAAGCTCTGAATGTAAGAGGCTTAAAAAGCAGAGTGCTCAGTAAGTGGAAACATCAAATTTGATAGTTTTGCTTTACCACACACATAAAATAAATCAACAAAAGAAAAATGTTATCACACAGTGATAAGTGAACCACGTGTTCAGGTAGTTCTAAAAATAAAGATAACACTATAGTTTCAGAATATCTTATTTCCTTCAACATTATGATATTATTGAGTTCAGTTATAAAGGAAAGTTTCCATAGCATGGTGGTGTATTAAAGTAAGATATTAGTTGGTGTAGGATGCATGGACAAAAAAGCAGACACATGCTAATGTTTGTTTTATCTGGCACATTTTATTCTCTGCTTTTATTGTGAGAAAAAACCCTTTGAAATTTTGACCCACTTATCAGGTCCCTGTGAGGGAATCCTGAATGCACTGATGAGTTACAAAATGCCTTCAGGAAAGGGAATTAAATAACTCAAGGCAGTTTGTTTCATCCAGCTTTACCCCTCTGCTTCACCACTTTTGCTCCAGGCCCCCAAAGTTCCAGCAAGGTGAGGAAGTAGGGAGGGTACCAGGTGTTTGTGGAACACTCACATTCCCATTTCTACTCGGGGAGGGTCAGTACCTTCCCCAGGAGCAGCAGGCGTGCTGAGAAGGGTGTGTAGGCAGGCAGCCCTGGGACAAGGGCATCCCAGGGCTCGGGTGGGAAATGTGCACAGAGACCCTTTGCATTCACCCTCCTGCCCCCCAGGGCAGCTGAGGCATCAGGGCTGCTTTAACTCCACCAAGCACCAGCAGGCTCTACTGTGCACAATAGTTTTGGAGAAATACTTCTCCAGTCTGGTAGGAAAAGGGAGTTAAGGGAACAGCTCAGTACCAGTGGAAGATACTCTTGTTAGTGCAGGAGAATGAGCTTAAAATCCTCTCTGTCAACCACACTACTGAATTTGGGACATAGCCCAGCTCAGCTGGGCCTGGTCCTAACTCAGTGACCTCAGTGCTGCTTTGCTTCCAATAATTTGTATGAAATCTGTCCATTGACAGCATTGCTTCTGTGGTTCATGTTCAGCTCCTTCTTAAGCAAATAACTAAATCCCACTCTTTAAAGGGAAAAGCACAAGTCATTAATGAAAGTTACATAAGCTGTGAACAACACATTTTGTTATTCAGTATAGCTGACTTTGACTTTTCATTATAAAGTCTCAGGCTCTTGAGTAAATGAGTAAAGAAGGGAGAAAATTGAAAGCTGCCTTCAGATACCTTTTCATTATTTGCACAGGTATAAATAGAATTTATTCAAGAGGTGGTTAAATCACAGAAATCCAGGTTTCTGGTATATCATTCTACAGATGTTAACAATGAGCTTAGAATCTGGGGAGTTAATTACAAGAAAGATAACAAATTCTATTACCGTGACAAATTATTCAGTGATAGAAGTATTTTAACTAATCCAAGTGCAGGAGAAGAACGCCACAGTTTTGAAAATTAGCATGGGATAGCAAACTATTCAATAAAAACATATGGTAGATGTTATGAACGCACTCAAGAGAGTGATATGGTAAAAATTTTATTAATTACAGCAAGCAAGCAATAAGCAAAAAATCAGCGCTGGGCGGCAGGGGAGTCTCTACTCCTTCGGCTGCCGCACGTCCGATTTCCGTGTCTTCCCTTTTAAGTGGTCCGACTTCCGGGTTACGTGTCCTTTCTCGGGTGTCTCTGCGCATGTGCCTCCGGTCACTGGTGGTCGCTTTTTGCCTTCTGGTGGTCGCAGGATGAAGATCAGGAGTCTTCCTCTTTTGACCTTTCCTCACTGTTCTCCTTTTAAGGCTTATCTGAGTGGCTTAACTTTCTGGAATTCAAGAGAGCTTGCAAGGCTGTTCTCATAATTATACAGACGTCAGCAGCAGCCTTCAACCTCATCCCTATTACACAAAGCATAGTTTTGCAAAGCATCGTATCTTACATGTTTAGGCGAACAAAAGGGTCTCTATTTATTACAATTCCCCCCTTTTTCTATTGCTTACTTTTGTTCGTTAAATCTTTGTAGTTCTCTTTTACTTAACTCTAAATAATCTTCTGTCTCTTCTTCATTTAAGGCTTCATATTTGGCTCGTATTAGCATAAGGAGAGCTGCTTCTAACCTGCTTCTCACAATGCTAATGATTTTGTTAAAAATACAAGGTCCAAACATAAGTCCTAAGATTAGTAAAATTAGCGGTCCTGCTATAGTAATTACAGGGTAATTACAATATCCTCTGCCTGGATTAGAAGCTGGGCACATATATAGTACCTTATACCCAGGCGGTTTATAACTAGTACCCTTCCACTCAATGAGAGAGTCTAGTGTAACTTGAAAGCTAGGGGCTTCAGAGGTGATCTGTGATTGGATAACGACCTGGTCTTCCCATCAGATTAAGGACCAATTGAAGGGCTCAGGAGTCTTGCTTGTACTAATATTAAATGTGCTAGTTAAGATTATAACTGTTACTGACTTCTTTAATGAGCATTGGCTTCCCCTACTATAATAGAGGCTTTTCCTTTGTGAGGTGTCAATTTGGATTCCCCAGAAATTACTTCGCTGGGTTGTCTCATTCCCACTCTTGTGGCATTTCCAGAACCATGATCCTTTGGTCTCATGTATATTGGAATGCTTCCCTCCACGGTTTTTTTACTCCTCTGCCTCCCTCGTCGACCCGGTTGCCTCGGGACACGGGGTGTACCATCTTCTCGACAGCAAGAGTACTCTTCAGGAGGGGAATTATTTCCTCTTTTATTAATTCTTTGTATGTATTTTTCTCAACTTTTATGCTTTATTAAAGGGGTATAACACCCTAATTTCTGGAGCCACTGTCTGCACAACCCAGCTACTACATTTGCTACAAAAGGTGTAGGTTCGTTTGGATGATAACAATAATACAAGGGATTGACCCCTTTTGAGTAGATGGCCCACCACTTCTCTGATCCCTTTTCAAATTTTCCTGCTTGTATTCTAGTTACTAGAGCCCAATCAGTGAGATCCCTCTGGGCAGTGTAGCAAAAGTTACACACGTTTCTTGGTGGGTAGCCTCTTTGACAGTGGGTCCACCAGAGTTCTTCACATATTATACATTTAAAACAGACAAAAAGGTAACAATTTTGGCATAACGTACAGCCTATTTTAACACCTCTATTATATATTTCATCACCACTAGATGGAGGTATCTTATATTCTATATAAAAGCCTTTATGGAATTTATTATTCATAAGTTTCTAAGCAAATTAATAGTTCTGGGATGTTATCTTGTTCAGGATATCTTAAGTCTCAAGTCCCAGCCGGGCTACCCACTTCTCAGTTATTAGATTTTGGTGGTTTCACAGGTCCTTTTATTCAACTCGCATGTGTCCAGCCTTTTTTATGCTGTTCGAACTGCAGAGTCAGTTGTTAGTAAGACTTGATACAGCCCCTCCCACTTCGGTGTTAGGGGATTTTCTTTCCAATTTCTTATCAGCACCCACTCTCCGGGTTGTACCTGGTGTAATATAAAATCCAATGGTGGTCTTTGAGCTAGCATCCTTTTTCCCACAATGCCTTTTTAAACTTCATTAATTTTATCAAATACTCATTGATGTATTGATCACTCACATTTGGATGTGTTTGAACTTCTTCTATATTATAGGGCATACTGTATAGCATCTCAAAAGGGGAAATTCCCAAATCTGCCCTTGGCTGGGTTCGAATATTCAGAAGGGCCAGTGGAATACACTTGACCCATGATAGTTTTGTTTCCATTACTAGTTTAGTATGTTGCTTCTTTATTTCTCCATTCATCTTTTCCACCTTTCCACTTTCCCTGAACTTTGAGGGTGCCAAGGGGTGTGTTGTTCTCACTTTATTCCTAATACTTCTGGTATTAACAAAAAAATTCCTCAACTCAATTTTTGACTCTGATTCTATCATCACATTTTTAATAACCCCCACTTCAAAGGGTTCCCCCTTTGCCCCTACTACCATAGTAGTTTCTTTGGATATACTACATCCTTTAGGTAAAAACTGAATTGTTGATCTCTCAGCTCCAGTATCTACCAAGAATGTTATTTCTTGGTGCTGGGGACCCACTTTTAACTTTATCAAGGGCTCTTTCTGATGTTCTCGGGTCCCCATAATAAAGAGCCCCTGACCCCCCCCTAATCTTCTTTAAACATCTTTTCATCCTGGATTCTTACCCTACATTCTTTCTTAAAGTGTCCTTTCTTTCCACAGTAAAAACAAACTTTAGTGTTCTGTCTTTCTTTTGAATCTCTGATTGGTCTCTGTTGTTTCCCTTTCCAGGTTTGATCTCTACTCTCTCTCATAGCAGCCACCATCATCTTAATTTGCCGCTTCTGAGCCTCCTCTTCTCTCCTAACATACACTTTTTGTGCCTCCCGCAACAGCTCATCCAAACCTCTGTCTTGCCACCCATCTAATTTTTCTATCTTCCTCCGAATATCCTCCCAGGCTTTTGCCACAAATTGTGCTTTAAGCAATGCCTGCCCCAATTGGGTGTCTGGATCCATTCCTGAATATAGTTGAAAATTCTTTCTTAGCCTTTCTAACCATTCTGTAGGAGTTTCATCTTTCTTCTGTCCCTCATTAAAAGCTTTATTGATATTATGACCCCTCGGGACTGCTTCCCTAATCCCTTGAATTATAATAGTCCTCAAATCCTGCATATGTACTCTGTGTGCTGGATTTTGATGATCCCAATGGGGATTTTGGAGGGGCCATTTTACATCTGCCAGTGGTCCCTGGGCATGCTGAGCATCCCAAATGCGCATTCCTTCCCTTCTAATCATGTTTTTCTCTTCTGCCGTAAATAAAATATTTAAAATAGATTGTAATTCCTCCCATGTATACATATTGGGTCCTAAGAATTGATCCACTCTTTCTGCAACCCCCAATGGGTCTTCCAGCAAATGCCCCATTTCCTTTTTGAACTCTCTGACATCCCCCGAACTGAGAGGGACAGATATAAACCCTATTCCAGCTTGGGGACCACCCATTGATATTTCCCTTAATGGGAATAGATTCTCCTGTTTCCTTTTAGATCTACTCCTGGTAACAGGTCCCACATCTGGCATGTTTAAATCCTCCTCCTCGGGGTTCGGAGGGGGAGGGGCCCATGGAGGAGGTGGTGGTACAAATGGAGGGGGAATTATCAAAGTATTTTCTTTCCGAGGTTTCTTTTTCTTTCCCTTCCCCTCCTCCGAATTCTCTGTCAGCTTAAATATAAAAACCTCGGGATTTACTACCCAGATCTCTGCATAAGCACTTTCCTCTGAACTAAAGGGGATCTTTGTGTTCACCCAGGAATTTAACTTTTGTCTAACCCAATCTTCGGTTGATCCAAATATAGGCCAAAATACCGTCTTTGAAATTTCCTTTCCTCCCCATACTTCTACACAATAATGAATCATTTTCACCTTATCTTTATTTTCTGTTCCCGGGAAATACTGCCAATTTTCTAACATATAACCTAACGGACTATCTCTAGGTACCGGTGGGAGTTTAATAGATACAGGGGGATTGCTTTTCCCCTGCCCCATTCTTCCGGAGTGCCTTCCAAATCACACAGTCTCTTTCGCTTCCCCTTGTTCGTGGCCCACGCCCTCGCGGGCTAATGGGAGACGCACTAATGAAGGGTCCGCTCTCACTTGGGGAATCTGGCTACCAGTTCCCCTCTCACACACACACCACTTCGCCGCACTCCGGGATCCCGACCCCGACCGAACAGTTCCCCGTTATACTCACGCGTCCCACGTCCCGCGTCTTCGTCCGGACTCTGTGCACAGATTTTAAGGGGTCGACCAGTCTCCCTTTTGCTTATTGCTTTAATTTTAGGTTCGTCGGTGCAATCAAGGCAGAAACCGGCCCCCTCCCGGGCCGCTAAATAATAGCGGGGCGCCCCCCCCCCGGTAGTGCCGAGAATCTGTCCTACAGATTGCATCCGAGTCACGGGCACCAAATTGTTATGAACGCACTCAAGAGAGTGATATGGTAAAAATTTTATTAATTACAGCAAGCAAGCAATAAGCAAAAAATCAGCGCTGGGCGGCAGGGGAGTCTCTGCTCCTTTGGCTGCCGCACGTTCGAATTCCGTGTCTTCCCTTTTAAGTGGTCCGACTTCCGGGTTACGTGTCCTTTCTCGGGTGTCTCTGCGCATGTGCCTCCAGTCACTGGTGGTCGCTTTTTGCCTTCTGGTGGTCGCAGGATGAAGATCAGGAGTCTTCCTCTTTTGACCTTTCCTCACTGTTCTCCTTTTAAGGCTTATCTGAATGGCTTAACTTTCTGGAATTCAAGAGAGCTTGCAAGGTTGTTCTCATAATTATACAGACGTCAGCAGCAGCCTTCAACCTCATCTCTATTACACAAAGCATAGTTTTGCAAAGCATCGTATCTTACATGTTTAGGCGAACAAAAGGGTCTCTATTTATTACAGTAGAGAATTTCCCTTTGTTGCTTTCACTTGTTGCATGGGTATATAAACAACATCTCTTACTAGCCAAGGAAAATCAGCTCTTGGTTCATTTTCTTTTGTGTATTTTTAAAATCTGGAATCAACTAGTTATCATGAACATTTCTATATTCCAACTATGAGAGGCACAGTAATTTTTCATATTCCGGATTTATTCTCTATATAATTTCTTTGAACCCCAGTTGATCTTCTACAAAAGTGCTACTAATAAGCAGCATTATTTACATTATAGTTGCATTACAAATTGCGTAAAATTGGATCTCATTTGTGCCAGCTATGGGATAAAATATCTGGAATACATCTCACATCTGAGAGAAATATCCCCCCTTGCAATAAGGCATGAGTGCTCATACTTTAAAATGTCCATTAACATAAGATTTTGCCCCTAAGATCCATTAGCCAAATGATACTGAGTATAGCTCACTGCTCTTCTGCAGCAGTGATTCAGTTCTTTTCCTCAAAACCACGGATGCCAGGAGCTGTCCTTCATTCCCAGCTTTCTTATGGAAGGAAGTGTTCTACGGTTTGTTAATCTGTGCCTCCTCATGCTGGAGCTTTCATGCTCCAGGAGAAGTTGTGTGACTGCTGGCCAGCTGATGCCACCTGCTGGGGTCTGCCTAAAGAACTGAACTGATTCATCAGATTTTTCTAGGGAAGTCACTTAATTTTAGTTAAAGCCAGTTTAAATTAACATATTTTTTCTTTGGCTCTCAGTTTCTGAGGCAAAGAGTTCATGCAAGAGAACAGCTTTACTCACAAATCTCAGTTGATTTGCTTTGTGTTTTTCTGTGTTGCATTGCTCATTTAGAAAATTTTCAGATCCCTAAAAATTGCTGTCAGGAGCAGCAGAGTCCAAAGGTTTTGAATATGAGTTATAGTTACTGAGACTATTTAAATACTTACTTAAGGAAACTTTATCTTATACATTCAGGTTTAAATGTGTGATTTGTAGTTGTTGCCATCCATAAAATATTTCATAAATGTGTGTAGATATATAGGTAAATCATTTGTTTAACTGGGCTGCTGCTCTGCCAGGTATAACAAGACACAGCTGTAACATAGTTCCATGAGCTGCTGGACTGTCTCAGGAGTTTCAAGTTAAATATTTAATAATAGAAATTTGCTGTGTTGAGCTATTAGAGGGAACTGTTTGGGCTCTGTTGGTTTAGAAGAAAAGGATCCTTATCTTCTCCAAAGTGGAGGAATTGCCATGGGCAGTTCTAAGGGAAGTAGATCCCACCTGAAAATCTCACTGGCCCTGACTCCTCTGGAGCAGCAGATCCCAGATGGAAATTAAAGCATGGAATGAGTCAGTGTGAAGTGGCACTGTCCAGAGGTTCCCATAAAGCCTGAAGCACAGATCCCTTCCACTGGATGGGTGTGATGGTGCTTTTTCCCTTCTTTCATTTTTTCAGTTATCTTTGCTATGCTGACTGAGCCAAAACTGTAGCAACAGAAACATAAAAGCTGTTATTAGAAAACCAAAGTACAGGAAGTGAGACAGGATGTAAATTTTCCTTCCCAAATCAAGTGATTTCTGAAACACAAAGGTAAAGGGCAGAGGGTGACAGAAATTACAGACCAAGAAAAAAAAAAAAGGCTTTATATTTGTTAATCTTGCTACTTTTTCATAAAGATGTGTTATGACTCACCCCACTCAATGACTTGGTACTCTGGTAGTGTTTGTGTAGAAGAGGAGGGAGAGGAGTTGTTAAAATCCCTTTTGAATGTATTCCAGTATTTATGTAATGAGGTCTCCACTTGCCAACGAGACATGGAATTACTCCAGGTGGGGCTAATGTCTCCTAGAGGTCCCAGAGGTAGCACTGTGGATAGCCCACAGAGACACTGGGATATTTCAGGTAATGCCTGGTGGGCCCTTGGGCTGGTACCAGAGCAGGAGGCACACGGTGTGCTCAGCACAGGTGGATTTGGGAATAACCCCACTCACAGAAGTTACCCTGGGTTTACTCTTGTTTAGACATGGCTCTGTTTCTTCTGTAAAACTGCACATGTGATTTCTTTCAGATACTTCCCTAAAATAAACTTTAACTAAGTTTGATGAGACAATTGAGAATTCCTGATCCCTACCTCAGCCCTGTCCCCTCTAGTAGCCTGCACTGTTGAAAATTACTTAGTTTAGTGCGATTTGCTGAAACACTACCAGGGTGAAATTCCTCTAATGGCTGCAACAAGAGACTCTTGCATTTGCTACACTGAAACCTTGTGATTATTGTTAGATCTCTGAAGCACATCATGTAAATGATAATCTGGATTGTCCTTCTGAATTCCACATCATGCAAGAGCTGTGCACTTTAAATGCTTTTAAGGGGAAGAATGAACAACCATTGTGTGATTAGCAAGGCTTTTTTTCAGACATATGATTATCTTTGTCCTAAACCTCCTGACCAGCAATTAATTCCTCTGATCCATTACTGTTTCGAGCATTCAGGGCTGCCCTGAAATGGCAGATGACTCCTCTATTACTATTGAATTATCATTTGCACAATTGTATTTCTGTCACACTCAAGCTTTTCTACTGAAGCTTATTTCAAAGGGTATTTTCTTTATATTTTAAGGTGGTTGGTGACATCTTTTAAATTTAATTGAACAGTTAAGAATCTGTCTGTCTGCCTTGTTCTGAAAGAACACAATAACAAGTTTTGGGGTATACAAAATAATTAATAATTAATACAAATTTAGTATTAATTGCTGTGGTTCTTTTGCCTACTCTGAGAAAGCACTGCACTTTAAAATATTTCATTAAAGAAATAAGCTTGAATATGCTATTTCAGTGTTTCAATAATATTTTTACTGGTATTTCATTCTTAATCTTTATTCTTAGACTAGAATTTTCAAGTTATTCCATGCATCAGTATGTTAGACAGGCACATGTATTCTGTCTGTGGAATTTAGGAAAATATATCCCTTCTCTTAATTGAAAAGAAGCTGGAACTAGACTTCTAAATATTTCCATAAAACTGAATTCCTTTGTTTCTATCTCAATCCAGCAAGTCAGTAAGGTATATGAGAGAGGAAATTATAAAGTAAGTAAATTCTAGAAAAATAAAAAATCAGAGTGAATAAGCTGCCCATGTACAGATCTGAGAGGATTTCCCTCCTCCTGTCATTTCAGCTGCAGATGCATCATGGGCACACAACTTCTAGGCCTGAGTTTTCATATTTCTGCCTGATAAGTTCAGATCTGTGTGGGGCACCTTATTTTCCTCATTTATGATAAATATAAAAATACAAATAATGTGAAAATTGAAGTAACTGGGTTGGAGAGTCCTCTCATAAGGATTACAGAATAACTTAAATCCCTTCTCCTTGTGACTGGATGAGCTGGACTTGTCACTCTGCAGTTATTCCTTTCTGTCAGTAGCTGATTTTAACTGCTTCAAAGCAGGTCCAGGAATTGTTTTTGTAAAAAAGAGGATTTCAGGACATCATTAATTGCATCATATCACACAATACAGGAGATAAAGCAGGAGTATTTAGCCCTAATGATGGTACAATAGGTGATTTGGATTTGCAAGAAATTCCAGTTAAATTATTATAAATTTCTTTAGAAGTGAAAAAAAAAAACCAAAAATCTTCTCCTTCCAAGTAAAGCATTGTTGGTGGCAAGGGAATGTCAGATCAAAGCAGCCACTAAGAATTTCAGACACTAAAAGAGGAACGCAGTTTTCAGTTATATTTTAAATTTCAGTTATATTTTAGTTCTTTAGGCAGCAGGAGAACATTTACTGCTGTTTAGCAAAAAAAGAAGCAACAGCTTTGTTTCTGACCAATAGTCTGAGTTAAAAAAAAATCAAAATAAAGAGGAAGCTCTGTTTGGATTTACAGACATAATAGATTTCAATAGAATTTTATCAAAAGGGTAAGAATCACCTTATCACTTGGCCTTATTATCACATGAGAGTTATTTTAGATGGCAATGTACCAGGCTGCAAACGGTGCAACTTCAAAGTTAAGGAAGAAGGAAAGATAAAGAGTCAAGAAGTCATAAACTGTATCATATGTGAATAAAACAGATGCAGAATTTCCATTAATTAGAGACGGGTTTAATCATTTCACGACGTTTTACTGGCCTACTTCCTCTTAGTAACTGATTTCTCACCTACTTAACTGTGCTTAGGATCCTGCTATTAATGGTCTAACATACCACAACAATTTTTAAATAACTTTTTTTTTTGGTTAATGAAAAGCTGACCTGTTTTTTTTATCCTGGAGTGTAAACTAAACTCAAGCTTTGTCTATTACAACCAAATAATCAAACCACTGTCAATGAAATGACCTCTTCTGAACTGTGTGATTAGAGCAAATAGTTAAAATGTGGCATGTATTAGGTCTTTACTTCATTTAACTGCCCTGCTCCTTGGTAATGTTGCTGTTTTCATTTTGTGTTTGGACTGCGGCAGTACTGGGGCTCAGAGCAGAGACAGAGCCCTGCTGGGATAAATGAACCCCTGCAATGGCACGGATCCTGCTCCAAGCATGCCAGAGAGGCCAGGGGTTAGGAAGGTGAAGTGCTGATCCCATCCCAGTGCCAGGGATGGTGAGGTGGGGTTGGATTCAGACCTGGGCATTCCTAAAGCAGAATCCTCTAGTGATTACCTGTTGCGTTCCGCAGCTGCAGGATCACTTCCAGAGAAGTTACAGTTACCAGGAACCAGCATGGAACACCAACAAGATGGGCTCTGCTCAGGAAACCATTTATTCAGCATGGGAACTGTTATAAATGCAATGGCAAAATAGGGTTAATATAAAAAGCGATTTATTATAAAACAATTTCAATCACAAACAATGAGAGAAAAAACCACAATAAAATAAATCAGCGCAGCGCTGGGTGGACAGGGAGACGTCTATACCCAGAGATACAGATTTACCCAAATCCACGAAGTAGGCACTGCAGTCCGGGGTTCTTATAGGGGTTTTCGTATCCTGGGGCAAAATCCGGAGTAAGCACCGTCTAACAAAAGAGTTTGAATAGACTTCCCGGATCCGTTGAGCTGAGTCAATGGTCAGTGGAGCAGAGTCCTTTCACATGTGAGAGGCTCTGAGTGTCCTCCGATTGCATTTCCCGGAATGGAGTGTCCAGTTTGGGTGCGGGAGCAGATGGATATCTCGAAGGAGCACAGTCCTTTTCACATGCGAAATGGCTCCGAGTGTTCTCTGACTGCACCTACCGGGGTGGAGTGGCCAGCTTGGGTGCGGAGGAGATGGATATCTCCACGGAGCCACTCTCATTGTCTGGTTTGATTGCTTGTGTCCTGCTTTTTATTTTGTGTTGATAAGCGTTGCTGCCGGTTGTTACTGCCCGGGGAAGGTATCTCTGGATTATTTTACATTTTGCATCTTTACAGTATTACAAATATAACATATAATTCTTTATTCTCTTTCACGAATTTTTATCCAATGTTATATTTATCACAGGAACAAACTCAGATCCAGAGACAGCCCCGAACAGCAGAAGGGTGTTGGGTTTTGAGGGACAGAACCAGGGTGGAGTTCAGGGTCAGGACTAGGAACACAGCAAGGGAGAAACCCCAGGGACCCAAACCCAATCAGAACTCCTGGGCTGTTCCCCACGAGGGTCTGGGGTTGGGGCAACTCTTCCAAGGCTCACAGGGCCCAGCCCCCAGTAGTTCAGAATTCACATTACCTGGGCTTTACAGCCACACCTCTCACTTTAACAATGCTTATCTGAAACCAAATCTTTGCCTCCCTGAGGCATCTCACAACAATTACCCACGGAATATATCAGCATGACTTGCACTGGAACTTCCTTCTGGCATTTCCACCAATGGAAGACCATTCCCAGCCTGACCACATAGAGCCCCTTGTTCTGCTGAAGCAGTCAGTCACACTCAGCCTCTCACCACTCTATATTTTCCCTCCTTCTTTGCTCCTCAGAGCTGGAGTAAACGTGTCCAAGAGCCCAGTTTGCCCTTGCCTGTGCTTAGGCACACAATCAAGGGATTGGGGCACTACCATACATGAACACTTTGCTTACATTGTGTCTACTCAGTGGTGAGAGGCAATAGGCACTCCCAGAGGTCATTTACCTGGTGGTAACAAAAGTGTTCCACTCTTCAGAGTAAATCTGGACCAATATTCAAGTATGTGAAGGGAAATTTCCACGGTTATTTCCCTGGGTATTGCTCCACAATCTTGTGTGGTTCCATATTCACAACTTTTTTTCCAAAGTTATTGTATAACTGTCTGACTTGATAATATAATAATAGAATATTTAATTTTATAAAATCATAGAATCTTAAGGGTAGAAAAAGGCTTCTAAAACCATGGAGTCCCAGCTGTGCCCAGTCCCCACCTTGTCCCCAGCCCACAGCACTGTCCAGAGCACTGGACACAGTGCCATGTCCAGGCCTTCCTGGGACACCTCCAGGGATGGGGACTCTAAATCTCCCTGGGCAGCCCCAGCCAAGGCCTGACCTCCCTTTCCATGCAGAAATTCCTCCTGGTGTCCAACCTGAGCCTCCTTTGGCACAACAACATAATAACAATAATAAGAGATGAGTACTAATAATTTAATAATTAAAGTGGCTTTCACCTTGATACAGCTTTTATTTGTTGAGCAAAAAGGAATCCTTTAAAACCAAGCCAAAGAAATCCTGCATTGCTCCAACAGTGGAGTGGCTGAAGTGGAATAACCACATGTAGCCCTAGGTCTGGTTTAGCTCCAGCAGACAATCACAACCCAACCGAGATCCCATTCTCCACCCATTCATCCTGAACCCCCAGGTTACACTGCATAGATTTCTGAATGTGCTGGAAACTACCTGCGGCTTGGGGGAATGAAGGGAAAATGGGGAAGAGCTGTGATGATGGATTTCAAACAGACATGTTTTGCAGAGGTGGTCAGTGAAGCTGGCTATCTTATTTGATAAAAGCCTGCGGGTTTCCAAGACAAAACCAGGAAAATTCAGGATATACCTAAACCTGGTTCATTTTAAATGTAAAGATTCATGCGGCAAAGTAATCACTTCAAAGAATAAAGTGACTTTTTACAAGGGACTTTTTGCAAGGGCCTGGGGTGCTAGGACATGGGGGAATGGCTTCACAGTGAAAGAAGGGAAATTTAGATGGGATATTGGGAAGGAATTGTTCCCTGGCAGGGTGGGCAGGCCCTGGCACAGGGTGCCCAGAGCAGCTGGGGCTGCCCCTGGATCCCTGGCAGTGCCCAAGGCCAGCGTTGGGGGTTGGGTTTCTTTCCTTTTATACTTATGGAATTTTTTCCCATAGAGTTGCTAAGAAGCACTGCTGATTGGGTAAATGAAACAAAAGGGAGGTGGCCAAGCCTCAAGGGATGGGCCTGGGGTAGCTACTAGCTTTCCCTTGCTCTTGGCTTTTGGAGGCTAGTTGGAGCTGCTGCTTGGGAAGAGAATTCATTGCTGCTGCCAGAGCCCAAACCAGAGCTGTTTCTTCTGCCATAGGTGAACCTTTGCTTGTAAAAGTAGCCGTTGAACTGGGACCTTGTTAACACACACTCACTAAAAGAGGGACCTAGCCCCATCTGCTTGGCTGTCCAGGGTCTTGGGCTCACCCCTCTGTGCCCTGCTGGGGGCTGGGCTGCCACTGTCCTGCCCCCGCTGCTTCTTCAGCACTGCTCTGAGTTTTTGAGACATGGTGGCCCTGCACCCCCTGCCTGCTGAGACATCCCGCGGTTCCAGCCACAGCCCCACAGTTTCCAATGCATCTTGTCCACCAGTCCGGGATTTTTTCTCATCCCTGCCTGCCTAGCTTTCTGTTTTCCAGCTTTCTGTTTTCCAAGAATCCTGCTGACACACCGGGACCGACTGCCCCAGGGGGGATTTGTGAAGACTTCCATCCCTTCCCATGTGGGCTGGGCCGCCATTACCGCCAGCGCCCCGAGCAGCGCCCCCGCAGCAGCGGGGGAATCACTGCCGCGCCCCTGCTGGCCGTGCCTGGAACTGCACCGCGGGAAGTGACTGCAGCCGAGGCGGCTGGCACGGGGCTCCTGCTTTTCTGTGTTGTTAATGCCGGAGTTGTTGCTGTTTGTTTGCCTCGTTATACATACTAGTAAAGAACTGTTATTCCTATGTTTGCCTGAGAGCCCCTTAATTTCAAAATTAAAATAATTCAGAGGGAGAGGGTTTACATTCTCCATTCCAAGGGAGGCTCCTGCCTTCCCTAGAAGACACCTGTCTTTCAAACTAAGACAACCAGGTTGGACATTGGGGCTGGAGCAGCCTGGGACAGTGGGAGGTGTCCCTGCCCATGGCAGGGGTGGCACTGGATGAGCTTTAAGGTCCCTCCCAACTCAAACCACTCTATGAGCGGATGATAGAATTTAGAATAAGTTTTGTGCTAAAGGGCACATTTCTGCGTGACTTCCTTAATAACTGCAGTCTCCAGCCTAATTCAGCCTTTCAGATAATTGCAGTGTGAGCACTTTTATTTTCATAGTTGTACAGTGGGTTATTTTACTCTTGCTCTAGTAAAAAAGATGATTCTTTTTGACTTTTTGAATAGTGATCCCTTAATTGGAAACAGATGCTACTGTAAGAGGAAAACATTTTAATTAACACATTTGAGCTGGAAAATTTCAGATACCTGAGGAGCAGATTTAAAACAAAGGGTAGGATTTGTTGTCCATTATTTTAATTACAGATAATTTCATTGTAGGATAACTAAACAAAAGGTAATGAGACCATTGGAAGGTATGTATTATTTAGTTTGTACACAAACAGTCTAACACTGAACAGAAGAAACAAGTGAAATATATTAATTCTAATGCAATTTTTTCTCTCTCTTAACAAAAAGCCCATAGAAAATTATTGTTTTGAGCTGTTTTCACCTTCTATGAACTTCTATAAAGCTTCTTTCTATATTATTTTTTTAATATTGCCTTTTCACTCTGAACTTACGGAAAAAAAGAAAATCTTTCCGTTTAATGTCAGCAGTATATTAACTTCAAAAAGTCTTACATTAGGACACGATGCACTTTGGAAGTGATAACTGGGTGTTGGTAAAAATCCTAAAACCCCAGGGTATTTTTACGAAAACTTGGACTTAAATGCAAATAAAGCAACATATGAAACACTTGTCCATTACCAGCGAGCTGACGCAGGTGAGCCTCTGTTTAATTTTGGTTGAAATAATATCATGTGATTGACAACCTTTGATTAAAAGCAACAACACTCAAATTGAATGTCTCTCATCTTCAGGTAAGCCCTCAAGGGCAAGGTAATATCTGACGGAAAATTTGGAGAGAAATACTTTCCTTGTGACCTCACTCAGAGTAGATTTGAAGCACCATTTCTAGTTACAGTTTTCTCAGTCCTCAGGATATCAAATACATTGTGTTGGGCTCAGCTGACTTATAATTTAAATCTGGGGGAGTTTGGGGAGGGACAACCCCAACATGAGCAGAGGCTGAAGCAGCCCTGCAGGGAAGGACCTGGGTGTGCTGTGGGCACGGAGCTGTCCCTGAGCCAGCAGTGTCCTGGGTGTGCTGGGGACACGGAGCTGTCCCTGAGCCAGCAGTGTCCTGGGTGTGCTGGGGACACGGAGCTGTCCCTGAGCCAGCAGTGTCCTGGGGCCAAGGGGCCATGGGGAAGAGCCTTTGCAGCAGGTCAGGGAGGGATCCTGCCCCTGTGCCCAGCCCTGGAGGCACCTCTGGAGTGCTGTGTCCAGCTCTGGATCCTCAGCACAGCAGGGACAGGAGCTCCTGGAGCCGAGGAAGGGCCTGGAGCATCTCGGTGCCCAGGGGAGGCTGAGGGAGCTGGGGCTGCTCAGCCTGGAGAGGAGCCCCAGCTGAGAGGGGCCCTCAGCCCTGGGTGTCCCTGTGTGTCCCTGGCTGTCCCTGGGTGCCCCTGGCTGTCCCTGGGTGTCCCTGTGTTTGTCCCTGGGTGTCCCTGGCTGTGCCTGGCTGTCCCTGGCTGTCCCTGGGTGTCCCTGTGTTTGTCCCTGGCTGTCCCTGTGTTATAAATGCAATGGCAAATTAGGGTTAATATAAAAAGCGATTTATTATAAAACAATTTCAATCACAAGCAACGGGAGAAAAACCACAATAAATAAATCAGCGCAGCGCCGGGTGGACAGGGGTCTGTACCCAGAGGTACAGATTTCCCAAATCCACGAGGAAGGGACTGCGGTCCGGGGTTTTTATAAGGATTTTTGTATCCTGAGGCAAAACCCGGGATGGGCACAGTCCAACAAAGAGTCTAGATGTGTGGGTGAATAGACTTCCCAGATCCGTCAGCTGAGTCAATGGTCAACGGGGCAGAGTCCTTTCACATGCGAACGGCTCTGAGTGTCTTCTGATTGCATCTCCCGGGGTAGAGTGGCCAGTTTGGGTGCGGAGCAGATGGATATCTCGACCGGGCTACTCTTATTGTCCGGTTTGATTGCCTGTGTCCTGCTCTTTATTTCGTGCTGATAAGCGTCTCCGTCGATCGTTACTGTCCGACTCGGGAAGGAATCTCTGGATTATTTTACATTTTGTATCTTTACAGTATTACAAATATAACATATAATTAATTCTTTATTCTCCTTCACGAATTTTTATCCAATGCTATATTTATCACACCTGTGTGTCCCTGGCTGTCCCTGGCTGTCCCTGTGTGTCCCTGTGTCTGTCCCTGTGTGTCCCTGGCTGTCCCTGTGTGTCCCTGTGTCTGTCCCTGTGTGTCCCTGTGTCTGTCCCTGTGTGTCCCTGTGTGTCCTTGTGTGTCCCTGTGTCTGTCCCTGTGTGTCCCTGTGTGTCCTTGTGTGTCCCTGTGTGTCCCTGTGTCTGTCCCTGTGTGTCCCTGGCTGTCCCTGGCTGTCCCTGTGTGTCCCTGGCTGTCCCTGGCTGTCCCTGTGTGTCCCTGGCTGTCCCTGTATCTGTCCCTGTGTCTGTCCCTGGCTGTCCCTGTGTCTGTCCCTGTGTGTCCCTGGCTGTCCCTGTATCTGTCCCTGTCCATCCCTGTCTGTCCCTGGGTGCAGGAGGGGCAGAGCAGGCCCAGGCTCTGCTCCAGGCCCAGCAATGGCAGCAGAGCCACGGGCAGGGGCTGAGCCCAGGCCCTGCCCTGCACAGGAGGCAGAACTTGTGCCCTGGGCAGTGCCCAGCCCCGAGCAGATTGTGCAGAGAGGCTGTGCAGTCTCCTCCCTGGGGATATTGCAGAGCCACATGGACACACTGCTGTGCCCTGGGCTCTGGGATGGCCCTGCTGGAGCAGGGAGGTGGCACCAGAGGAGCCCCTGTGGGCCCCTCCAGCCTCACCCAACCTGGTGCTTTTTGAGTTCCCATGGGGCAGTTTAGACTCCCCATGTGGAGAGAGAAAAGGCAGGATTAAGTTACTTCTGATTAAATTACATCTGATTTAGCCCAGGATGTCCTGTCTAAAAGCATGGCCATGCATGAAGATATGCAAAAGAACAAATCCCATTGCGTGCAATATGCCCTACACAGAGGTGTGAAAAGGGAGCAAACCTCTCCCCACATATTGGACTAAGTGGATTTATTACTGAAATGTCCTGGCTGTGCAGGCCCTCCTTGATGAAGGGTCTACAATGGTGAGAGGAATGATGAGCTTGTCGTTACAAACAAGCTGTGGGTCAGTTGATAAGATGCAGCTATCAGTGAGAGACCAGAAACAATGGGATGGATTCCAGTAGAAGATAAAAGAGGCACTGAAAGAACACTATGAATTCCATAAAAGTTAAGAAGGGATTATGCATTGGGGGCGTTCCGGGAAGCCTGTACCTCTCAAGTACCTCAGCCTATGGGGAAAGGGAGAAGGGACAAGCGGCCGGGAATTAGGATAAAAGGGAGGCTGTGCCCTCGAAAAATTTGAGAGACCCCAGCGGAATGCCCCATGGCCTCTCCCTTTATTCGAATAAAGTAAAAAGGATTCCTCTGTCTCCTTTTTGGACATAAACCTCTAGTGTTTGTGGATTAATTTTCCTGACAATGGGAATGGGCTCTGTGCTGTGGAAGTTCCTGCTCTGGGCACTGTTCACTGAAGGTACTGAGGGAAAAAATATTGTTTTGCACGTAAACTTGGGTTTAGGTACAAAACAAGACATTTTAAGACATATGACCTGACAGCCATTTACTGTTCCTGGGCTTCAAACTGCCTCTAAAGTCCTGCAATGTTGTTACAGTGTAGTTCTCACAAAAGCTAGAGATAAAAATATCTGCACTACACTCCCTTTAATGTTTATTTTTCTGGTTGATGTCATGTGAGGAGAGTGGCAGCTCTTGTGACCTCAAAAAAGTCAAACCCAGAGAAGTAGTGGGTAACCTCAGTGTGGTTTCAGGCTAAAATTTTCATCCTTGATTGTGACATGTGAAATGAGGATCTGTAGCTGTGGTGTCTTTCCAGGTTCCCAGTAACTCACCACTGTCCCTGCTCACCAGCAGGGATATCCAAGAGTGCCATAATTAATGCACAACATTGGCCTGGAAGACCATATTCTGATTTTTAATGTAATACTTTTCTTTGTTTTAATTTTTTTTTTTTTAACAGTAAGAGGGATTACAAAATGAAGATTTCCCTGAAGCAGGGATCTGCATTTTGGATCAGCTCAAGACCTCATACTGGTGTTTTTTTAGAGAACTTTGAACATCTGGAAGATGAGAACTAGAGAACATCTGGAATGAAACAGGTATTTTACAGGATAATACTGAGTACATAACTGCAGAATAATTAATGTTCCTTCATCCATATTTTTTGAGTCCTCTGAGTTGATATCCAGATGATGGGTGAAGTCAGCCTGGCATAAAGTATATTCAAATCACTGTAATGATTCCTGAGACACCTTTGTTATTATTTGATTTTATATACACTTTTACATAATTGCCAAGCCCCAAAAGACTATGGACTATGGATGAAAATAATTATTTTTGTTAGTGTGCTTTTTTTATTTGAAGATGTATTCAAGCTGTTTTAATAGCTTGTAGAGTTCATAGCATAGGTGTGAAGTGCAATGTATTTTGTAACTTTTCTGTGGACAGCAAACTTTACAAAATTACTTTTAAAATATTTGTACCAATTCCAGTGTTACTAGTAATAAAAAAAGTAAAATAAAATTTTATATTTGTAGGCAAAAGAAGTGTTTCATATAAAATAATAGACAAAGGAGGAAAAAGCAAAATAATTCTTTTTGTTAAGAAGGCATTTCAGAAGGATCTACTAAGGCATAAATTGAATTTATTCATCCAAAGGATTTTCATTTCCTTTTTTAGAAGAATTAGGAAAAAGAAAAAAGTGTTATTCATTTTTTATCAAGGTGAGAAAAAGCCATTTTCTGACAAATTCCAAACAATTCTAGATCTGAGAAACAGAAGATACCTTTTGATCCTTGGAATCAAAGAGGGGCATCTCAGAAAAGCAGTGGGTAAGGCTGTAATGGCAGAGCAGTTATTTCATCTGTTTATTTCCTGTCTCATCTGCACTGAGCTATAAATTCCCACAGTTCTGTGGATTCAGAGTGAAGCAGTATTTTACCTCTCTTTAGGATGAAGGAGAGCAACCTGGAGGAATGTGTCCTGTCCGGGGCATGTGTCCTCCATGAAGGAGGACAAGTAGTTGTGGCCCATTTGAAGAAAGCTCCCAAAACAGCTTTAAAAGATATCAGAGCAGCTTTTGAATAAAAATATAAATGAATTAAGGTTGTTTAGCCTAAGGGGAAGAGCACTAAACACAGGAGAGTTTCAGTTTTATTATTCAACAACTTTTATTGTAAAAGAGCAGGTGTGTGTTCATTATTCCATCCCATCCACCCTGGAGAGGATGGAAATAATGCATTAATGAGCACAGATTAGGTGAGACACTAAGAGAAAAGTGCACTAATGGCTGGGCAGGCTGTCACTGAAAGAGAATCCCCAGGGACTTAAGGAGTCTCCAAATTTAGGAACAGTTTAGCACAGAGCTGACGACTGTCTCCTGGGAAAGATGTAACTGTGGGCTGTTTAGGGGGATAGTAGAAGATTAGTGCATGTCTTGTGCTCCTATCTAACCTCTGTTAGGGTTTCTTTCCTAATTCTACAGAGTCTGATTTTGTTCCCAGCACTTCATGTCTCTTTTTAGTGTGGAATTCAAAATGCATTTGAGGGAGAGGAGGGATGAAATGGAAACCCAGCTTTATTCCTTGAAAATTATGTCCACCAATGTTACAGGACAGAGCCTGCAAGTGGCCTGTCTGACTTGAACATGGGGCAGCTAAATTCCATAAGGGATGGGATTTTATTATTATTATTATCATCATCATTGTCATCATCATCACTACCTTTTTTTACAGAAAAGAAATTAACCTATTCTGGAGACCTGTTGTAATGAATTTCATACTCTGTAGAAGCAAGTTTACAATTAACAAATAACCCAATGATGCACTTTTAAATAATATAAAACTTGAAAACTTTATTTATGGGTGAGCCAAGTGTTTCTCATTAAATTGTTATAATTTTTGTATGACACAAATAAGTTCTCAAGAGATATGAGAAAGGTTCACACAAAATGAGGCAATGGAGGGACTGAAATGCCACTGGAGCTGAGGTAATGGGACAGTTCCTTCTTTGGGCAAGAAAACATCTACTTGTTCATGATGTAATGAAAAAATAGCATGTTCTGTCTGTCAAACCCTAGACAAAATCCAGCTGGGAATTTTGGACAAGCCTTCCTGTGGCAAAGTGCAAATGCTTTCCTATGACATCATTTGATTTTTGCAAGCATCTACAAAGTAACCACATCACACCTCATTTCAGGTGGAACAAAATCAGCTTTTATTATTGTGTTTTTGTTTTCTAACAGTGTGGAAGTGCTTTTGCATCATTTCTCCTGGACTGAAGAGCCAGCTCCTTAGTTTTTCCCTAGGGTGTGTGCAAAATTGTGCTGGTCAGTCCCTCTGGTGTCACCCTGAGTTTCAGTGCACTCTGCAGCTTTCTCTTCACAGTATTTGCAACACCTGAAAATGAAGATTTCCTGTCAGTGACAGCATAATGATTTGGCAAGCTGTTTCTAAAGTGTTGAAAGTGTCTTGGCTATTCTATCGCAGAGTCATGAGGAGACAAATAGCCACAGTTCTTTATGCTGTGACTTTTTATACAGCAGGAATTGGCCTTTGAGGAATGAGTTGGCCATAAACTCATTTTTCATTCCAGGGGCAGTTGTTGAATCACTTGATTTGTTTTACTGTTGATGTCTCTGGGGATACCTGTTCCCAGGAGGCCCTGAACTAAGTGTAAAGACAAATATTTGGGAAACATGTCAACCACACTGAGAATTCCTCAGTGCTGCTCTATGTTGGACGGCAATATCTTCCAGCACCTGCTGCTTGTAGGGCAATGAAGTCCCCAGGGCTTGGCCTGGAAGGTTGTGATTCTAAGATTGTTTTCCTGAATATTTTTTTACTGAGAACATGGATTTTTTCAGAACTAACATTAATGTGGGTGCCCAAAAAGGGAGGTATCATGGAAAATATAGTTCAAATAATTAATCTGCTTGAAAGCTTGGGAAGGAGAGGAGGGAAGGAAGGGTACAGCTGATTGTCTGTGCAGCCGGAGCAGTAAAGGGATCCCTTTCCCTGTGGCAAAGGAGTGCAGGTCTTGCCTACTGCTCCACCCGTAGCAAAATAAAACTCATGGGATGGCTTCTGAAGTTTCTACTGAATTTTTAAGACACTTTAAATAAAATATAAATATAAATAAATAAATATAAATATAAATATAATATGCAAATTGTAGTTATTTATTGCTTCTAATGAGTGATCAGACTAGGATAGACTTTGATTTTGCTTTTTTTTCTGGAGCATTCATATGTTCAGTTTTGCTGCTCTTGTGCACAGAGAAATCACAGAAAATGGCTGTTTAATTCTCAAATATTCTGATTTTACAGTCCTGTGAGCTTTCTTTATGAAACAGGTGTATTTTTTTGTCATAATTTTATTGGACAAGTTGTCTTATAGGCAAAATGGGAAATATACTCTGCAAAGAATTAATCATTCCACTGGGGTTCCTATAATTGTGGAGATAAAATTTAAAGTTTAACACTATAAGTAAATCAGTGAAGTTGACTTTTTCTTTGCTTTGTTTTTAATTCAGAGATTTGGGAGGGTCCTTGCCATATTATATATTCATCTAATAATTTGTCTTTAAGCATATATCCACATTCACATGAACAATCAGAACCTGCTCTCTTTGTAATGCAGTGAAGGAAACAGTCAGAACTTAACATTACTCAAATAGCATTGGATTTTAATTAATAACCACATGGAACAACTGTTCAGATAAGAATACTACCTTTTCTAGTGAAATAAATAAAACAAAGTTTTATTAAAACACTGCGTGAATGATCACAAAGACTTTCTCCTGGACTGTGCAAGAAAAATATTCATTAAGTGAACCCAGCAGTTGCAAGTAGAAGGTAGGCTTTATCAATATTGGGAGGGATTTGTGATAAAGAAGAGTTGTATTGATGGCTTGATGTGACACCTGAGAGCCCAGAACTGCTGTGAGGAATGACTGGGAGGCACAGCCAGAAGGAATTTCTGTGTGGGTTCACATGGATCTGCCTTTGTTTACTGTGAGCTGAAAAATTGTACTTTGCTTCTGTTGGTCCTGCATCAGACAGAGCAAGAGTCCTCTGCCTCCCCTCTTTAGTGTCATGGCTGATGAACTTCCACTCACAGAACTTCTCCATGCTCCCTCTTATCCCTGTGCAACACCCTGTCAGCAGAATGACTGAGAATGTTTGGGGGTAACCATGGCGTTATTCAGAAATCTCATGCAGAATTTGCCAAGGAAGCAACAAGAAATAAACTTATTTATGTGTTACACTTGCAGGACTAGAGGAAGAGTCTGGGCATGGATCTGAATCCTGGCCTATGAACGTTTTTCTCCTAGACCTCAAGGTAGGGAGTAATGATTTTTAAATAACAGGTGTAATATAAGAAAGGAATAAAGAATTTCCCTTCCAAGCTGTCACACATATGGTCAGGCAGTGACAGATAAGGGAGGGAACGACTAGGACCTTTTAATTTCTTATTTTGATTCTATATTAAAATACAGAACATGAACACAGAACATGATCTGAGTCTCACCTGCAGAACTGTACTAAATGATGAGCCAGAGACAGGTGACCCAGACTTAATTCTCAGACAAATGAAGAATCTGAGATACTCTTTTTTCACTTGAATTTATCTCAATATCTGCAAGGGGAATTAACTGTTACACAGATTAATTCATTCAGAAAAGCAGACAGAGAATCACACTAGTCTTCATTTCTGTAAGAATACCACATGTAATTTAGTGAGTAATTTAGACTCCAAGTGATCAAAACAAGAGAATGGTCAGGATACAATTTTTCCACCAATTTAATTGATGACTTTGACCATAATTTCAAATGGGAAGGAAACGAAGGAAGGCAGATATCTGTATCATGTATGAACTTGCCATTTTCTTTCACTAATCTCCTAATTTCACAGTAACTACATCTCCTATTATCAATTGTCTTTATATGGAATTTCTTTGTAGCACATGACTCCAGTGAAGTGACTCCACCTTGTTCCAAAATACTGTCCCTGATATGCTGTGGATAGGCCAAATTTGATTAAAATATTCTGGTTTTCCTAAATTGAGAATGTAGGTGTTTCTAGTTTCTTTGGGGAGGAATGGGTCAGGGCGGGTCTAAAATATCCTTTACAGTGCACTGGTGTCTCTAATTCCACGCTGCATGACAGTTGTGTTTTTCTTAACTTTGATAAAACAAATTTTAATTTTTTTTCTGTTTAAGATTTTACTTTTGTCAAATTTGAATTAAACAAGGCACGTCCTTAAGTGAATTTGCCTGTTATTGGAGAGATTTTCTGGAGAAAAGCTGCTACAGAACTCAAAGCTGGGATCTCCATGAAGTGCAATTAAAAAATTAGTTTTAAGTGCACTTCACATAGGTTTGCTCCTGGTGAGAAATATTTACTTGGTTTTACACTGCTGGAAAAAGCAAACTGGACAGACTTATGTGATGGAGAGCACAGCAGCAGGATCTCCATGCTGTCTTCAGCCACACTGAGAACATAGAAATTTAAAGTAACACACAAATAAATAAAATACTTACGAACCAGTTATTAGATTTTCATCCTTGCATTTAGTTCTGGCTGGGATCCCAAATCTAAGATTGTTTTACACTTGATTTACAAATAGAGAGGTTTGAAGAATTTGGCAGAATTTGGCCAGAATGCCCAACTTCCCACAAGGTTTCCAACATTCAATATGGATGATGTATGACAAGATCAACTGCTTTCTAACTTAATTTCTCCATTATTTGCAGAAGAAATGTTATTTGATATGGATTTCAGTAATGTGATTACCAGTGAGTGGTAATTTTGGAGGATCTGTGTGGGAACTGCTGGAGGAATTGTGCTGCTGAAATCAAACCGTGATTTAACCTAATCTTACCCTAAGCTATTCTGAATATTATCAACACCTTTCCATCCGTTCTGAAAATAAGCAGGGAGGTGAAATACTCTAAGTAAGGGTTTGTTTCCTTGTATTGTGTCCTGACAAAATAAAACAATAGAATTCAATTTTCTATAATTAAAAACAAAGGAATCAAAACTTCCTATGCATTTTAAAGAAGTATTATGAAAAAAAGCTATTGATCAAATTTCAGGAACTATTCTTGGTATAGTAGTCAGGTTTTAGTTAATATTTAGAATCTTGTATACCTGAGAACTTCCTGTGGGGAATGTTTATCATCTCTGTGTTCCTCCAGCACATCCTCCATGGGGATGTTTTCCAAACTGCTGCTAGTCTGAGATGGCTGAAATGATGGCTTTAGTGACTTCTCTGTGGTGCACATTGGAGTTTGTTTGTGTTTACTATGCTGGTATTTTCTTCCATTTAACTGTGTCCTGTAATAGCTGCTGAACAACAATTTATACAGAGTTCAGTTGGGAAATTCAGCCCCAAGCTCAAGGTGAGTTAATCTGTAAGAGCAACAAAGCCTCAGTAAGGTGAACCCTGATGCACTTTAGATCTTTCACTGTGGCAATGCAGGAGTTTCCAGAGCACTCTCCATTCCCTGTGTTTTGTGGATTTCCTGCTTTATGGCCTGCAGTGCCCTCCTTTCCCTGTCCCTGCCAGCAGAGATTGCAGTGCTCTGTCTTTGGTCAGATTTGTGTCACAGCCAGGACTCCCAACATTTCTGGTTTCCTCATCTGTTTGTGGTTCTGGGATTTTTCCTGAGCGCCTCCACATCCTGCTCCCCAAACCCCAGAGCATGGCACACCCTGCACTGGCACATCCATGTGGAGCATTCCTTAGTTATCACTAGATTGGGATAAGGGAGCTAGGAACAAGTTAGTGCAGTTAAATTTAGAAATTGAGACACCATTTCAGTCCTCAAGCAGAACAAATTCTGTGTTTGCTGCCCTTTATCTTATTACTTGATCTTTTTCTACAACAAGTAATAATTCCCCAGGGATTGGAATCCATCGTACTCCTCTTCCAGGGAATTTTAAAACTTGGCGTTGAAGAAAATGGTCGCATTCCTTCAAATCTTTCTCAGGTTGCTGCAGCTCACTGAATTACTACAACTGATCATAAAAAATGAGCCTTCTGGGGGAAGAAGTCTGCAATAGCTGGGATTTGGAGGTTTTTTCCCTTACCTAAGGTCAGATTTTGGCTGTATTTCCAAGTGTCATCAGACATCCAGCTGACAGTAGAAAACTTCTGTAACAACTGCATCAACACAACCAAACCAGTCTTGTTTTCACATTTGGCAGCTTTACTTCAAATATAGAATAAATTGAAAGAATTTAAATTTCTGTAGTGATATCTTTCCCAACAGATACTTTAAAAATTACATTTTTGTTGCAGCTCTTTACAAGGAAAGAAAAAGTAATATTTTTCTTCTTTAGTTGACAGGTTTTGGAGGATACTGGCATAATTTTATTTTTTTTTAATTGTTTCAGGTTTCCTGTTAATATACATATATTGATTCGGAATCACACCTGGAAGGCTCGAGCCCTGTCTAGTGATAAATGTTAGGTGATAATAAGAGCAGATGACTGAGATTATAAACATCAGTACAATTTCTCTACTGGGGTTTTCAAGCAAATGAGTAAGATAATGAATGAAATTATTAAAACATATTGATCACTTGCATATTTTGAGGTGTTGGGGTCTTTGTTGGGTTTTTTTTCAAATTCTGTAGCTTGAAAAGTGATTTTGAGAAAACAGAAAGTGAGGAGTTTTGTGATGTTAGGAATATATATGCTCTATCAAATAGTCTTACTAACATTTGAACTGTTTTTTCTAACAGTTTCTTTCTAACCTGAGCAGTATAGAAAAGCCCTGGTTTGTGGTGTCCCATAAGGATTTGAAATGTTTGCTTACAGGATTTAGGTTGTTTGGGATTTTTTGTTTGTCAGCTTAATTGTAGCACTTCATTCTATGATACTGGATTCTGATTTGCTTGAATAGCTTGACAATCTGTTTTTTTCCTACTTAAATTGTGCAAAAGCCACACTGATGGCAAAATGATTTGGGCTCCTTATAAGATGGGAATGGATGTGCTCCTTTTGCTGTGATTCATAATCTGGGAACCCCCAGGTCAGCTCTTGGCTCTGGGATAATTTAGGTAGAGCAGAACATCATTAAGTGGGATGGGAGATCTTGTATTTCAGGGGATGGTCCTGAACAGTCTGCAAACATCTGTCAGTCCTCAGGAAAAATATTCCAGTGTTAATGTAGCCCTTGAACTAGAGGATGAGCAAGGCTGTCTAAAAATTTGAACCTTACCCTTCTTACCCTCAGCTGCCATCCATGCACTAAAGAAAGATATCAGTGCTACCCTCTGGGTGAGATCTTTCAAAATTGTAAATTCAAAATTATAAATGTTGCATTAATAGGAGCTGTTGGAACACCTGAGCTAGAAGCCCTGCAGTTACAAAAATAAAGAAAAAATATAAAAGAATATGACCTGATATACATCTGTAAAATGAGGCGAGTTTTGTTCCCAGCATCCATACAAACCTGCACGGGAAGGGTATGGTCAAAATCACTGAAAGAAGGAGGACAGGGTTGGAAGTCTGCTGTAAAATAAAAAATTAATATCAAACAACTTACTTTTAAATAGTAACAGCTCCTGTGTTATCTTGGGCATCCATTTACTACTATTGGCAGTCAAATCCTGAGGGTGAGCTTGTAATTTAATGCTTTATGTTAAAGAACTATGCTATTTGCCTTGTAGCCTCTGCAAATAAGTAACAAGCATGCAATGAATCAAGGGCCAGTGAGTGCCATAGCCAAATGGAGAAAACTGCCTGGGCCATTTTTTGTAGCAGTGGAATAGGAAGCATTTATTACAGCAGTTATAGACAGCCAAGTGATTTAAGAGCCAAAGAGGTGTCATTTATATAATGTTACAATTCTTTTAACTCTGAGAAATAAAATAAGCAAGGATCCAAATGGGGTCCACAGCTGCACCACAGCCCCACAAACTTGGGCATTGCTATAAACACAGACCATCAAGTGGAGCTGAATTTTGCAGCTGCACATTTCTGTGCTCTATCTTGTTGCCTGACTTCAATATCCTCAAACTTTATGCTGTTTGAAACACCAAGAGAGATAAAATTTCTGCCCTTGTACCTTGCTTTCTTTGGAAGTTAGAAAGAAACTTGATAAGTCACAGAAAACCCTTCACTGTATCACTGCAAAACTGTTTCAGAAATGATAATATTGATAACTGGCCACAGCTGTTTCCTTGGGCACTTGTAGTTATATCAGAAGTTGCTCATGCTGATGCCAGGAATATGGTCTGGAGGGGAAGCAAAGATTTATTACTAATAATGCTCATTCTTCTGTTGTCACGGAATCACTGGGATCTGCTCTTTGAGCTGGGCTCTGCAGAAAGAAAGCCACAGATATTGAATTTCATAGCAAGAGATAACTGAGAGAAATAAATGTTCCAAATGGTAGAGTGTATTCTGGTAACCACTTGGGAGACCAGCCTTGGTGGGAGATTGGAACAGAGGCTGCACTGGAGTGAAATAATTGCTCCAGGGGTTGATGTATTTTCTAGTACATCACCAGAATTCTCTGGAAATGGTTTGAATCGCTTGTCTTCCAGACATCACCAGGGGCTATGGGCATGTTACAATTATCTGTGGCTAAGGATGGCCTTCAGAAGAACATTTTTACTTGCCTTCTCAAAATAATTTAGAGTTACATCAGCTTCTTTTCAAGGTATGTAGTTCTTTGCCAGGAACTGCTGCATGATTTTTAATGTTGTTGCAGTTTCACTTTGAATTTCACTACAGATTTAAAAAATTACATCCTATTCTTCATGTGCTCTGTAAAGGGGCCTGTTCAGTCTCTGAACACAGGAAACTTGCTGAATTTCCCCAGGGCTGTGGATCTTATTACTTTTATTCATTGAATCAATCCTCCTGGGAACCATTCAATTTTTTTTTTTTTCCCCTTAAAAGTTTCAGAGCTCCATATTATTATGAAAGGTTTAACTGAGCTAAAGTTGTTAGGACAGGGTTTAATTTTGCAGCCCCCATCTTTACAACCTCATGAGGCTGCCTGGTTTGCCCTCCAGTGCATAAAATTTGAGACTCTGAATTGTTCACCTCCAGGAAGCACTTTTCAAAACTGGGGAGAAAATTGCATAGCAGCAGAATGTGAATTGATGTGTCAGTGAACACCTCTCCCTCCTTATCTGTTGCATTATCTCTTCCCAGCCTCCTTTCAAAGGATTGCAGGACCTGCTGCTCCAACTGTAACTCTCAGCAGTGCTTGAATTCCACTTTTCAGCAGTAATTGTCTCACTCTTTGCCCTGCAGCTTGAGCAGGATCCTTTTCAGCTTGTGGATGGGTTCCTGGCTAGGAGGAAATTGTTTTCCCACTGCCATGTGGGGTCTCTCATCCACAGTTTGGAGCTCTTCTGCTTCATAAATCTTTCTTGTGAGGGAGTAATTTGGTTTAACCCTCCTTGCCCCTCTTCCCAATGCCAGGGATGTGCCTGTGTGATAACACAAGACCTACATCACAAATTCCTTCATCAGTGGTTTCTGTGGCTCCAGACAGATCTTACACAAAGCTGCCTTTATTCAGACAGAATCTTGGCTATTTGGTGGGCTCTGTGTGCAGTAGTTTTATGCCAAGGTGTAAATCAGATTAAGACAATTGACTGCAGTGGGAGATTTGATAGGATGAGGAAAGAAAGCTCCTGCTCTGAGAGGAATAGTGGTGTCTGTTTGTTTGTGTGTTCAGGACTCTACCTCAAAATGCACCTATTCCAACACTGAATTTCAGTGTAGGGTATGGAATGTGTCTCTGACACAGTAGGAGTAAATTTCTAAAATTGACTGGGAATCTAGATTAATAATATACTCAGTATAGATTTCTCTATACATTTATTATGCATCTCTTCATTTTCTACAGTGGCAGAAATCTCTGCTGTAATTCCAGCTCTCGGAAGCTGACAGGGTTCAGAAAAGAAAATCTGATTGCTGCACCTGCAAAGCATCCCTCCCTTCCAGGATCAAAGTCAAGGACTACAAAAAGGCCAAAGCAATAACTATAAATTACATACTTCATATATGTAATTAATATTACATACTTCTATACATCCAGGGGAGTGTTTGTCATCAGTTGTGATCTCTGATCACTCTGTGAATGTGCTGGTCCTGCAAATGCTTTAACCCAGGTAGGATTCTAAAATATTCCCAGTAAAGACCATAATGGTTCACATCAGTAACCAGATTGGAACCATTCTTGATTTTCAAATTTTTGACAGGCTGACAACATTGGGGCTGTTCAGACTGGGGAAAAGAAGGTTGAGACCTGATGGCAGCATTCCAGTATCAGAAGGGGGTACAAGGGAAGGTGGAGAGGGACTGTTTTTCAGGAACTGGAGTGACAGTACAAGGCGGAATGGGTTCAAAATTTCAGAGGGGAAATTTAGATGGGATATTGGGCAGGAATTGTTCCCTGGCAGGGTGGGCAGGCCCTGGCACAGGGTGCCCAGAGCAGCTGGGGCTGCCCCTGGATCCCTGGCAGTGCCCAAGGCCAGGTTGGACACTGGGGCTGGAGCAGCCTGGGACAGTGGGAGGTGTCCCTGCCATGGCTGGGGGTGGAGCCAGATGATCTTCAATGTCCTTTCCAACTCAAAGCATTCTATGAGTCTATGATACTAAATGAACCTTGACCCAAACAAGAATGGTCCTGTTTTTTTCAGTCATAGTTTTTTTCAGTCATAGTTTTAATTAAATATTCATAGTTTTAAAAATGGGTGCTTGCAGATAATAAACTAGGCAATGATTGTACTTCCCCCATCATCCTGAGACTATAAATTTCCACTCTATCAAACCTCTGCTGCTATTTCTTTAATCCACTTTAACATGTGAAAAACAACTTCAAAACGTAGTTCAAGTTCTAAAAATGTCGTCTTCATAAACTTTTCTTTATTAATATTGGAGCAGGGTGACTAACACAGAAATTTCTGGGGGATCAAGGCAGGAGAAGACTCAGATCAGCTGGGGTGGCTGCTGTCAAATTTGTGGTGTTGCACTGGAGCTCTCCAGTCCCGGTGCTGCTGTTACCAGCACCTGGAGCCCCAGACCTTGGCTCTCTGAAGCTGTGATAAACTCAGCTGGATTTTAGTGGGTGTCAGAGTTGCCATTCCATATTGTCATTGTGTATCCAAGACCCACATCTGCTTTGGAGGGCAGTCTTCAACTTAGAACTCCTGTGAAACAAATTTTCTGGCCATGGAAATCAACAGAAAATGCATCACTTTTTATTCAGAACACACATCCATGCTGAAGGGGAGTAAATACAAGTTGTGGAGTTACATGGTTTTTTCTGGGGTGCTAGAATTGCTATTTATTCATCACCAAGGAGTTGAATTCTGTCCTTCATTTAGTTAAATACTGTTTTCTGATATATTTGAAAGGTATTGATAATCTATCCTTAAATTACAGATGAAAAAACTGTCTCAGACTTACAGACTATCCCAAATACATCTCCTGGTCTCAAGCAGATAAAAGGAACTACCTTTTCTACAACAGTTGTTTAGTTTAGTTGAAGTGCCATAGGCGACTGTGGAGCCTGGAAGCATAAATGGGTTCTAAAAGGGGTTTAGCCAAATCTGTTGGTTGCTATTAAACGTGATGATCTACAAGCGCCAGCTCAAAGGTTCCTAAACTTGTCACTGAAGCTGAGAAATACCCAGGGGAAGGGTTGGTTTCTTGGGATGGTGAGAAGAAGTGTGTCTTCCCTCACACAGAGGGATGTTCCACAAACAGGTCTGGTATTGGTGTTGCTTGGTATGGCAAAAAGTGAGTAAAAAACAGTATGTGAGTAGTGCAACACCAGGAGTAAAGCCCCATTACTAAAGTAGTCCCATGGAAACTGAAACCATTTCATTTTTACCAAACCATTTTTACAAGTTGAAGGAATATTGAGTAAGGTAGCAGATGATACTAGCTTGGCAGGAGTTGTTGACTGGAAGGCAGGGAGGCCTTGCAGAGACCTTGACAAATGAGAGGGCTGTGACTCACCAGTGGTGTGATGTTTGACAAGGGAAAGTGCTGGATTCTGCACCTGGGATGGGGCATCTGGGTGTATGAACAGACTGGGGATGGGAGGCTGGGGAGTGGCCATGGGAAGGGACCTGGGGGTTCTGGTGGATGGCCAGGTGGACCTGAGTCAGCAGTGCCCTGGAGCTGGGAGGGAAATCCCTGTCCTGCAGGATGAGGGCCAGCAGCACCAACCAGGCAAGGGAAGGATTGTCCCTCTGGGGTGGAGCAGCCTCACCTCCAGTGCTGGGCAGCTCTGGGCACCATGAGGTAAAAAAAAAAGACATTAAGCCATTAGAGAGTTTCCAAAAGAGGCCATGAAGATGGTGAAGGGCCTGGAGGAGGGGCTGAGGGCACTGGGCTGGTTCATCTGCAGCAGAGGAGCTGAGGGCAGAGCTCCCCGGGGCTGCAGAGACAGCTCTGAGCTCTGCTCTGGCCAGGGACAGCGCCCAGGGAGAGGCTGGAGCTGGGCAGGCTCAGAGCAGGGGAAGGTTCTGCTTCCCCCAGAGGTGCTGGCACTGCCCAGGCTCCCCAGGGAATGGGCACGGCCCCGAGGCTGCCAGAGCTCCAGGAGCGCTTGGCCAGCGCTGCCAGGGATGCCCAGGGGGATTGCTGGGGGGTCTGGGCAGGGACAGGAGCTGTGCCCGTGATCCCTGGGGGTCCCACCCACTCAGGATATGAGATGAGACTATCCATATCTCTGATTCTCTCCTTCCATGGCACAAACTGTTGTGCTTTTTTAATGAGGAATGGCAGTAGCACATCAGGAGAATCTCAGGAGGGACATTGTTCCGGTTATTCCCAAGGCAGGCAGAAATGGGTATTTGCACAAAAAGAAGATAATTCTGGTCTTTATAAAAGGATAAAATGAACTCTTAACTATTTTTAATCAAATGGCAAATAGCAGTATCTTATTAGCTAATAAATTCACCAAGAATTTAGGGAATTTAATCCATTAATCTTAAATCTCTGCATAGACAGGAAGTCATTGAGATAATGAGTCACCTGAGGCAATAAGATTCAGTAGAAATCAAGTAGCTAATTTTTGTCTGTGCCTGTGAATATTTCTTGCAGGAATCTTATCTCTTTCTCTTGAGAAAAGTATTATTAGCACCTTCTGCACTCCTTTCATGCCAGAATGCTGGAGGAACCACATGCAGGGCTGTGTCTCTATGCTCTTTCAGGCATTCATGTCTTCTTTTGATGCTGAATAATTCATGAAGAGCATTTGCTAATAGAAACATGTCAAACAAACATTCCGTCTAAATTTGGTTATTTGTTTTAACATTTAAATTCCTCAGCAATTTGAAGGGTGGCTTTTTGTGTATTTAGTCTTATTTTTTTCAATCTAATCTTCAAATAATTGCACCAAATAAACTTCTTTTTTTTTTTTCCTTAACAAATTTGGCTTTTTGTATTTCCAGTTTCTACACAAGAGTTTAGAGTCTAACTAAAATGTGATGTATCAGAGTGTGCATGTGGTGGGGTGATGTGATGGAATTCAGGAATACCAGCAGGGAAAAATCAATGTTTATCATGATCTTTTCTCAGTGTGAAATGGACTGAGAAAGGATGTTATGTAGCATGAAATCATGTAGAATGACCTTGAAAGAATTTAGAAGGTAATCACGAGCATTCTGTCTGAGCCTGCAGATTTATTGTAGCACAAAGATGCTGTGAGTTCACCTATTATGCTTCTAAGTAAACAGAGGATTTATAGTGGACATCTGTGTGATTAAAAGCTCAGTCCCCAGAGAGGAGTGAACACCTCATAATTTACAAACTGAAAAACAGTGACTGAGATGTCAGAGACATTCCTCATGCTTGGAATTAATTTCATATTGAGGGAGTTTAGAATGGGGGCTCTTTCTCCGTGTTGGAGGGAGTTATTAAATCTTTGTTTATTGTTCATTTTTATTTTTTACTTTCTGACTCTGAGTTTATGTATGTGACTATTCTGGAATCTTTGCATACGAAAGAGACTTGGGAAGGCATCTTGTCACTTTAGAGTCTGTGTGATCATCAGGAATTTGTTCTCTGTCCAACCACCACAGGACAAATGCTTTTCACCCAGTTATCCTCAGTTTGGGAACAATTCCTATATCTTCTTAACTTCCCTCCTCTGCCTCTATCCATGAAAGACAATATTTCTTAAGGATTCAATAGGAAGATAATGAGCATCTCTATTAAATAAACATAGAGTGAGCAGGAGGTTTGCACGTGGATAGAAATAATTCTGAAAAATATAATAAGCTGGCTGTGTTCACAGTGATGCTACAGAATAGAATGTCCAAATCCATTCCATTCTGGAATATTTTCAGATGCCTTGGAAAACTGCAACTGACCCATACAACCTGATGTTTAGAAAATGTCTGAACATGCTGCACCCAAGGTTCTTCTGTATTTGAAAGACTTGGAAAATCTATTCTTGCTCTTTTCATTAGTTTAAAAATAAATTAGAAGCTCTTCTGCTTCTGTAGGTTCATTTCTCTGTTGCTTAATTTTTGTTGTATTTTTATTGATTGGTGTCAACCAGGTGATTTTCAGCTGCCATCATTCTCCCATCTGCCTGCATGGCCTCCTCTGCAAGTCTTGTCTTAATATTATTTTTTGATGTGATTCATGATGTCCTTCACTTATCCAAACCCAACTACTAAATGGACAAATTAGAGAAAGAGTGTTTCCAACATTTTCATAGTGGCTATAAATGTAATTAACTTGCAATTTTCTCAAGGAAGGTTAATAATATCATGTGACATTTTTGTCTATATTTTTATAACAAAAATGAAATCCAGTTCCTACTTTCCACCACTCACCATCAACTCTCAGGCACCACAGGCTATTTATTGTATGAGCTGGGAGAGCTTTGAAGTAGAGGGTTATTTTTCAACACAGGCATATTAAAATTATTTCATGTATTTTAAAATTATTTTGCTAAATAGAAAGAACATTTTCAAGGTATACATTTAAAATGGAAGCATTAAGAACATTGGTTTGCAATGTTAAATCTTGATTACATATAGATTCTTCCTTTTCTCTGTCAGCTGTAATGATGTTATAAATGTGTATTAGGGAAAGCACATTAATTTCCATTGAATTGTGTGAGTTGGAATAGATTTCTCTCTTTTCTCATCAAAGAATATTTTGACTAATTTTCTTAGGCAATATTTTATATATAAAGTTTAGCTTTAAATTTTTTCCACACTGGGAAACTTTAAAACTTTTTTTTTCTAAGCTGACAGCTTTACCTACATTAGCATTGCAGAAAGTGTGAGAAAGAAGTTTCATTTCACCTGTCATAGATGAACATTTTTAGGCTATGCTCCATTGCAGTAAGAGGAAAAAAAATAGTAGCTTACCTTTCCCTCTAGGATGCCAATCTTTTCAGATGTTGGCTTCAAAAAGACTCAGACTGAGTCACCCAGACCACTTATTAATAATCACTTACCTTGATGTGCTGCATTTAAATACTGCTTCAGTAGCCTGAATTGGAGAGGATCAAAATTATTGGACATTTGTGAAAAGTGGTGCCTAAACACCCACTACAGTGTCCAAGAAAAGTTGTTCACTGTAGTTTACTGTAGAGGGGGTGGAAAGGGAGATGACTTAACTGTGAGTTCAAAAATCATGAGTAGCAGCCCTGAACAAGAATCAGCTTCTCAAGCCATTGCTTCCCCTCCCATGATGAACTGTGGAACCATCACCTTTAGGAACTAAATGTAAATCTCTTTTTCCTCTGTGCTGACTTGTGATTCCCACCTGTGCCTGGCTGAATGTTTTCTCCTTCTCGTCCTGGCTGTTTTGCTGGGCAGAATGATGGCATTTCCATTACATTCCAAATCTTCTTCAGCCCTGTGATTTCAGTTCAAGTGATTTAGTTTTTTCATGTCAGAGAGCTACAGGACTATGCAGCTTTTATGCAGGTGAAATTTGCATTACCCATAAGCATCTACTGTTGAAATTCCTCATAAAGTACACATTTCAATTTAAGTTTCTGCCTCCTCATCTTAAGAATGGAAAAAGTCTTGTATTCAGACCTTTAGTAGAATATCCAACAGATAATTCTGTTACAGATCCACTATATTCTTAAAAATTATCTGCCCTTCACTGTGAAAACTCCCCCAGCAAAGCAGCACAGACATATAAATAACTATCTTTTAAATTTTCTATCAATGAATATTGTTTTCTGTCATCACAATTGCACCATGAAATATGAAAGTTCAATTTCCTCTTCATTTCCTTTTAATAAAACTTCTGCTCATTTCATTTTTGAAGAGAGATTGGATCTAAATTACTTTGACTTCTCTGGCCCAACTTTGGTGAGTATTTTGAAAGAGGATCTGAAATCCTTTTAAAACCCACCAAAGAGATCAAGGGTGGAGTTCTGGGGGGTTTTGTACTCACATTGTCATCTCTCTTTCAATATAGGTCTTTTGCATTTAGAAGTGGCAGTATTGATTCCAGGACATGGTTGCAAGAAGCATAAATATTGCACACACTGATAGAACTGCTGTTCAAAACTTAACAAACAGCAATTTTTCTATTAAAACTGTAGGAAAGAGCATTAACTACAGGGAAATATGTGCAAGATTACTTATCAGCAAAGCCATTTCATTTTGTAGACTTTATTCATCATTTCAAATTTGCACAGGGAGAATGTGTGTGGATGGGATCTGTATGATCTTCACAATTTTACCTACTGATGATCAAGTCAATGGAATTAAACCAAAGGGAAAAATAAATAGGATAAATCAAATGCAGATTTCACAGGTTGTCTCTTCATGCAAGATTTGTTTTTCCATTTGTTGTCTTGGATAAACATGGGAATTTTTCCTAAAATGACATCAACAATTCAGAGTAAACTCAGTTAATGCATTAATAGCTTGAGCTTTTTGGTCATGGATGTGCCTGATCTCTGAAATTAAAGTTTTTTTTTGCAAACTATTACAAACAAATCCTTCATTTGACAGTCTTGGGTTGGCTGGGGGAGAAAAGAGAAGCAGGACCTCAGACCTCAATTTCCCTTATTATAATAAATCAGTTTCATACTCATTTGTGTTCAGTCTCCATTGGAAATTTGCATTATGCAGTCAGAACTGAATAGGTACCTCAAGCGCAATCAGGTGACACAAAAAAATTAAACAGGAAGCTCATGCAATTAATCGGTAAAAGTCCAACTCATATATGGAGCATTTAAACCCATCTAAATTCTATTAAAAATCTGTAAATACTATTTTAGACAAGAAGGAAACTTGGATAATGCCTCGGCTGGAGTTTCTCTGGCTCTGTCACTTGGGCCTGCACAGGAGTGGGTCACAGCCCAGGAGCAGGATGACCCCAGGTGTGACTGGAGCACTCGCTTTGCGGCTTTTTGGCTGTCAGTCTGTGCTCTGAGGAGACAAGGATGAGAGGGAGGCCTTTTGCATGGGATAACAGAGGATTTATTGCTCTGGGGAATCTTGGGGGCAAAAGACAGAAAATGCGAGCGTGCAACAGCTGAAATAGGGAGGTGGTTCAAAGGGAGGGTACAAAGCATCAGCTAATCAGAGATATCCTGGGGAGGGTAAAAGGCAGGGTTCACAAAATTATCATCCAATGAGGGAGGTAGGGGGGGAAAGCTGGGTCACATGGATTAATCAAACGTTGAAATTTAGGGGATTTCTGAAGTGGAATTCCAAGCATGCGGGGGGCCTAAGACAGATTGACAGGAGACTCAGGGTGGATTGACAACGTGGGGTGGGAGGGTCTCATTTGGACCAAACCATCAACTTGGGCAATTACAGAACATACCATTAACAAGAAACACACTGCAACACTTGGGGAACTGCAACACCCCTAAGAGGCTCCTCAAAGTGCACATACTAATATTTAATAATTTATCCTTTTTGTATGATCGAATTAAGAAGTTTAACTGAAAGTATGGCTTTCACTTCTGATGAAGTGTAGTTTATAGAGACAATGTTATAGCATCATAATCTTCTAATATTTAGCTGGTAAAAAATACATTCTGTATATAATATGCAAGTTCTTAGCCTGTTGAACTAAAATTTGAAATATATTTAATGGGAAAAGGGTTTTTGTGAGTCACAGGGGATCCAGACTCAGCTTCCAGACAGTTGGGCATGTGTGTATATGTGCTCTTTGAAAAAGAAGAGGCAGCAAGAGGGATGGAAAAGCAGGAGGAAATGGCAAATGGCAATGGAGAAAGGCAAAGCTATCTGCAGTGGAGGAATTAGTAAATTCCAGGTAATGGACTCTACATTTTCTGCTTTGCAATGAGAACAAGATGTGAAGTAAGGGTGGATTTCTTCCTGCTCAGCAGCAGACAAAAGGGAAAAGAGAGCATTAGGTCTGGGAGCAAAAACCAGATTGATTAAAAAATCAACAGTTAATGCAGAAACAGGAACCTGGGATGTACCTTCAGTCCTACCCAGCTCCAGTTCAGGGCCACAACTTCTCTGAAATCATTTGCTTTCCCAACTGCTACCCTTGATCTGAGTTTCTAGGATGTTCCTCATCTGGTGGAAGAATTCATGCTGAAGCAAGAGACAGAAGCTTGGAATATTTATGTAATATCAGCAAATAATGCTTGAAAAATTAGACTGAGGAAAGAGTCTTCAGGGATATTTAAAACACTGTGTGTACTTCATATTTAATTATATTCAACTGATACACCTGCAGTTGGTGTCTGTGATAAAACAATTCCTAAAAGCTCTAAATGTGGTGTAGAAACAAGGAGAACAAACCAGAAATCCATAGTATCGAAGTGATTGCATAATAAATATCTTGCTTTGAAAAATTATGTAAAACCTCCAAGATTTATATATTTTAGAATGGCTGAGCTAAAATTTAAAATTATATTAGAAGACACATTTTTGATTAAAACATATTATTTGGACTAATTTAAACTAGTTTTGTTTGAAGGTTGACCACAAGTATAATTAACTGCTTGGTCTCTGTATTTGAACCCCTGAGTTTCAAGAACTTGTGAACGAGTTTCATTTTCACTTTGAAAGAAGTTCTAGAGGAGGATCATTATAACTGGCACATTGCTGCTGCCCACATTTCTCTGATATTTCCTCAAACTATGACTCACACATAATCAGAATAGTCAGTGTGTCTTTATTACTTTGGATTGTTTTAGGGAAAGCAGCAGATGGTGATATTTGAGCTGTCCAGATATAGAAAACACGGCCTTGCACCATCAGGCTGTCTTTTTATCTTGTTTGCCTTTTTACAGACATAATTCAAAATAATTAGGCAAGTATTTAATGTCCTAAGTAGCAAAGTGGATCAATAATTTGTGCTTGAAGTTATCCATCTGGTTGGAAGCTTCCTGAAGTCAATAATTATATGGATGAACCCTTCCACTTTTGACAGAGGATGAGTCTTTATCTTCTGCATCTGTTTAAATCCTTCTGCAGTAAGCACCAGGCGGGATTAACACTTTACCTATTTAGGGAAGGAAATTTAAGCTTCAGAAAGTTCTACCCTGAGGAAATGAGAGCTGTCTCATTCTCATTAATACACATTCCATTTCCTTTTTTCTCTGCTAT
Source organism: Pseudopodoces humilis (assembly GCF_049639895.1). Lineage (NCBI taxonomy): Eukaryota > Metazoa > Chordata > Aves > Passeriformes > Paridae > Pseudopodoces > Pseudopodoces humilis. The sequence continues at coordinate 20,058,340 of NC_142213.1, read as the reverse complement.
TGCTCTTATTTCCCTTTAAAATTTCTCTGAAGAAAATAAAATAAATAAAAGCAGATATTCTTGCTCATGACAATAGGAAAACCTGTGTTGAATCATATATTCTTGAGTTTAGAAAAGTTTCTTGTCTGATGAAAGGTGCTCACATTAATCAAATCTGTTATACAGTGAGAGGGTGTAGAGGCATGTAGGAATTACATCTAAATTCTACTTTATGTTTGCAGATGAATTGGACCAAAGCAGAAATTTAGGGGAACACAAATTACTGTAGCACCTTTTTAACAAGCTGAGGTGGGAAATCAGAATAGCCAATTCAGATTTATTTACAGTCTCCTCACTCTATCACTTGGTAATACAATAAATAGAATTAGGGGGAGGAGTATGTATAAACCACAGTTTGAAACACTTATAATAAAGTTCCTTTTTTCTTATCTCATGCTATGAATGAAAGTCTGACAAGAGTGATAAGAAAGTTCTGTTCATCAGAATATGGTTTTTTTTAGGGGTTTTAACAAAAAGAAGATCTGCTTGTGTACATATGAATGTGCACTGGGGGAAAATGGGAAAAGCACTGCTCACTATGAAAGAATGCTGGGGTAATATCTTTTCAATGCTTGCTGGCTTTATAAATTCTCTAATAAATTACAAAGTAATTTAATCATACTCCAAATTGCATCTCTTGAAGGAATAAGACTTTAGATCCAGGCTGTCTCATGCTCAGAATGCAGTGATGTTATGTATCACACACACCAATTGCATACAAGCATAGCAATGGCCCTGAGGCTGCCAGGCAGCAATAAATAAAGAGTACATCCTTAGGACCAAGTGCACGTATTATTAGAGACTGAGAAATGTAATTTGACTCTGGCGCACATGTTGCGGGTTAGGTGTCCTTTTTGTTTCGTCTCACCAATGGAATTTTTGCCCATCAGTGGAGGGGAAACCTGACTGCTGGTACTTGTTGGGTGCTTGAGAGAAACATAAAGAGCTCGGCTGGGCCCAGGGGGGAATGGGGGCAGGAAAAAGGGAGGGCGGGGGCAGCTGGGGCCTGGCTGCTTTCCTCAGCTTCAAAGCAGGGTTGCTGCTTGGAGAAAGAAATTCACCATCACCCAAAAGAAGCTGCTTCTTCTTCCCTCTTTGTTGGTGACCTCGCACCCCCTGTCCTGCCGGGACATGGCAGTGCCAGCCACCACCACGGGGCTGCTGATCCACCTCAGCCACCGGCCCAGGATCTCAGCTCATCCCTGCTGATCCACCTCGGCCACCGGCCCAGGATCTCAGCTCATCCCTGCTGTTCCAGCTGAGTGTTCCTCAGAGCCCTGCAGGAGCACCAGGACTGCCCTCCTGAGGGGTTTGTGAGGCAAAGCCTCTCCTCCATCCCTTCCCGTCTCAGCCGAGAAAGCTGTCACGGGGCCCCTGGTTCTGTTTTGTTGTTATTGCTGTAGTTATTGTTGTTTGTGTGCCTCGTTATACACACTAGTAAAGAACTGCTATTCCTATCCCCAGATCTCTGCCTGAGAACCCCTTGATTTCAGGATTATAATAATTCGGAGGGAGGGGTTTACATTTTCATTCCAAGGGAGGCTCCTGCCCTCCCTAGCAGACACCTGTCTTCTAAACTGAGACAACACAGAAAAGTTAAATGGTGATTTTTGAAATTTTTCGGGGGGCAGGTTGAAATAACTTGTTTGGAAGTGTGAAAAACGAGGTTCATTTGCTTAATAAATTATAAAAGGTTTAATATGAACAAAAAGACAATTAGGAGACAAAGATAATAAAGCAAAGGGTTAGAACAGCCGCGTGCCTTGGTGCGATGCCAAGAGCAGACCTGGTATCTTTGGAACATTCCCTTTATCCCATTCTGCTGTAGGGTGTTAATGCATATTCATACTTTTCCAAGAAGTATTTTGCATGGCTAAGCCTTGGGTCCGCCTTTATAGAGCATGTGTCCTAGAGATTTTATTTCCCTTTATCACATTTTTATTTGGGCTGGGGTTCCTCTTTCTGCAGGCGGTCAGTGTTGATAACAGCCTGGGCCCCACCATCAGTTTCCTGGAGGTTATCTTGCTTTGCACAGACAGGACCAAGCCCTAATGTCCAAAATTCTTCTTGACCTACACCTAAAACTTGCTAGCAGGGGAAAAAGAAAAAGACACAGCAAAAGTATATAACATAACGTTCATCTTAATACTTGTGAAAGCAAATATCACAATATGAATTTATAACAGAAGTTTTGTTATCATCACCAAAATAAGCTAATTTGCGTTTGACTTTTTAATTCCAGTTGATAAGAGTAGCAAAAATTACTTTTCTAACCCTTGCTGCTTCAAGATAACTCAGTTGGGCTTGGAGAATTCTGGGGAGAGGTGGTTATTTGTGGGGTCTCAGCAGCCCAGAGCCCAGGTCTGGTCTGGGTTGAAGGGTGTAGGGTATGCTTAATAATCCCATCTTTAACCAAAGTAAAGAAATGACCAAAGTGCTGCTTGCTTGCTTGTGTTACTAGGACTGGGGATGAACCTTTTTTTTAATGCACACCAGATGCTGTTGCTCTTTCGAGTCCCTGACAGCTATTCTGCTGTGAAATACTCGATCAGGGCTGGATCTCTGTGGGGATTTGTGAGCCCCCTGCCCCGGAGAGTGGTAAATCCCCTTGGAGGGATGCCACTATAATTTAAGGGTTAAGGTGTCCTCTATGGTCCGTCCCTGTTGATGGTGCCTATACCCAGTTCTACCCTTCCCCCTGGTCTGTTGGCCAGCCCCGTTTTCCTTCCCCCTGGGCGGTTCCTTCCCTGCATCCTTTCCTCAAACCCTTCCTTATCCCTAGAACCTTCCCTTATCCTTGGTGCCCTATTAGCCTGGATCTCTGATCCCTCCCCTACCTCAGACTGGTTAGCTCTGGCACCCTGGACCCTCCTCTGTACCACCCTCCGGCCCTAAGTTCCTTGGTCCCAGTTGCTCTCCACTCCTAATACAAACGACATCACACAGCCCTGCTCTGGGCCCTTTGTTCCTGCACCCTTCATGAGCTAGGGGGAATAAACTCTCCTCGTGGAACCCATACAAAGGCCCCTCTCTACTCCTTGCTGCTGACTCCAACAATATCTGTCCAGCTGCGTGAGTGTCTGTGTGGGGCTGACCAAAGCGGCTTTCCCAGAGACGCTTCTGGGAAGGTTGCGGCACCCTACCATCAACCCCACGCTGCAACAAATCTCTTTCTCCAGCTATTCGTTCTCCCCAGCATCGAGATTTTTACTCTGTCATTATGTCATTCCTAAGGAGAGGAATAGATGTAGTCACATATGTTTGGAGGGAAAAAAATTTCTAAAGTTTACATTGCTTTAAAAAAATGCACTTAAACTGCTTGAGCCCCAGATTGGGTTATTTGGTGTATTTTCCATATAGGCAAAAATAGGCACACAGATAGAAATAATTCCTATCTTTGGAGCCCAAATTCCCTTTTATGCCACCACAGACTACATTTTAGAGCACACATGCAGCACAGAAGACAATAAATTATTGCATTACATGAATAAAATCCTCCTGGAAGTTCACTGGGACACATGTAAAATATTTGATCATCTGTGTTCATTTTCATTTTGAAAATGGAGTTCTTGTGGAGATGAGAAAATTTCTAAAATAATCAGCTTGCTGTCCTCTCAATCTCGTCTCAAGCAGAATACTATGTTCCCTGATTAATGTTGAACTTTCATCATTCTTTAAGGCTGAGAGACATCTTGTAGAATGGGAGTTACTTTGCAACCATCTGAGCTGGAAGAAATTAAAATCACTTGTTTTGTGTGAGACATTCAGATTAGCCATCTTTTAATCTCAGGAAGGAAGGTATAATTTTATCTACCCAAAAGTTTTCAAATTGATTCATTAGAAGGACAGGTTTTAATTAATTTAAAATGTATTTCATATTTGCTTGGCCATTAAATCTGAGATATTCTGGAGACTGTGGGAAAATGCCCACTTAACACTAAAATTAGATGGTATCACTCTTTGTTCCATCTGTGTTCTATTTGAATGCCAGAATGGGGAAAGAAAATTGAGGTAGAAGGTTAGGAGTGGAAGCACTTATAAAAAGCAGTAATTATTGACCTTGGTGGTGTTCAGCTGCTCCTGAGAAGAACCAAATGTTCGGGGAGAACTTCAACCCCCTCCTGTGCTGTTCACACCTCTGCAGGGAAATCACAGGGTGAGCACTGGTGGAGAGATCCCAGTACTCCATCAGATGTTATCCAGTCACGGTGCTGCTTAGAACTCCTTCTGGGCCTCTTTTGGAGACAGTGCTACACTAAAAGTATCTCCAGTGCACATGGCCTGGAATGGCTCATCCTTCACAATTCTGGAGAGTGGTTGTGTGACCTTGGAAGTGCTGGCAGTGACAGCAGATACATTCTGTCCAGCACTGGCTCCGTGGTTGAAGGCCAGGCTCCTCCAGAGCAGCCCTGTGATCACACACACTGTCTATGAACCTGTGATAAATGAACTTATAAAAATTCGTAGAGATCTAAATAAATATATTTGTAGCTATAATAATATAAAATATAAAGTACAGTGTGGCCCACAAGTCCTTCCCAGATCTAGTCGCGAATTCCCACTCAAGAGATAACGACCCTAGCCGGCGCCCATCAACGGAAAAGAATGAACAGGACATGAACCATCAGGCTGACAGGGAAGGGCTCGGACGAGATACTCATCACCGGACCTGAACACCCCGCCTTGCAGGCCACCGTTGGGGAAGCAATCAGGCAGACAAAGGGAAAAAAGTCCAGCCGAGATATCCATCAGCTCCAACCCGGATCCAACCATCCCATCCAGATGGCCTGAACCAAAATGAAATCAAGGAACACTCAGAACTTCTTTACATATGAGGAGACTCTGCCCGGACGTCTATTTGATTCTATTCTCCAACGCCAGAAAATCAATTCATCCAACGATCAAGGACCCTTGGTGAATGGTGCCTGCCTGGAATTTGGCCTCAGGACACAAAATCCCTATAAAAACCCCGGACAGTCTACCCTCCTTCGTGGATTTGGGAACACCTATACCTTTGGGCATAGACCCCTGTCCACCCAGCACTGCGCTGTTTATTTTATTGTGGTTTTTCCTCATTGTTTATTTTTATTATAAAAATTGTTTTATAATAAATTGTTTTTTATTTAACCCAAATTTGCCTTTGCATTTATAACAGAAGTTTATAAAATCGCTTGTATTTCCTATTGTAACTCAGTTTACCCACCTAAATGCCATTAAACTAATGTAAGTTTATAAGTTTAAGGTTTTTTTAACTAATGCTAGTTTGTAAGTTAAATCTTAGATGTATATATGTTTGTAATTGTAATTGTAATTAATATTAGGTGTAAGAGGCATCTGAAGAGAGCTGTCAGAGGATGGACCAGGCTCTGCTCTGTGGTCCCCAGAAATGGGACAAAAAGGCTATGGGCAGGGGCTGAGCCCAGGCCCTGCCCTGCACAGGAGGCAGAACTTGTGCCCTGGGCAGTGCCCAGCCCCGAGCAGATTGTGCAGAGAGGCTGTGCAGTCTCCTCCCTGGGGATATTGCAGAGCCACATGGACACACTGCTGTGCCCTGGGCTCTGGGATGGCCCTGCTGGAGCAGGGAGGTGGCACCAGAGGAGCCCCTGTGGGCCCCTCCAGCCTGACTTGCTCTGGGGTTCTGTAAAATCAACCTTCACTTTTCTCTTACACTTTAAAGGAAGTATAATAAAGTAAGACCAGTCTCCTTTAATGATGTTTCCTATTTCAGATAGAATTCACAATATATAGACTAACATGGTTATATTTTCACATTCCTGAAGTTGGAGTAGCACTAGCTTTATTTTCAGTCTTAATATTTTTCTTCTCCTTTGCTATCCTACCAATTCCTCACGAATCCTTAATAATCCTTAGCTTTCCCTGTTACTGATCAGCTTTGATTTAATATGATCCAAGTCCAGCATAGTCCAGAATCTGGAGAACTGCCTACTGTGGTATGACTGTGGAGGTCTTAGGCCTGACCTACGCAAAGTCTGCATGTCTTCTGGAACATTCCACATAAATTTGGTTGCCTACAGAACAACATCAGATGAAGTGCTTTCCAGATAGCCTTAATCCTATTTTCCATCCCATTGCATCTGTTTTGCCGCGGCGATGGAAAGGCTGGAGCACCGCGATTTCTCTGGAGAAAAAGCCCTGAGAAGGGCTGGGCCGAAGCGCGTGTGAGCGGCTTCGAGCAGGAGTGATTCCAGCTCAGCTCAGCAGCATTCAAGTGATTCCAGCTCAGCTCAGCAGCATTCAAGTGATTCCAGCTCAGCTCAGCAGCATTCAAGTGATTCCAGCTCGGCTCAGCGGCGGTGGGCAGGCGACACGGGAAGAAGGGACGAGAAAGCTGGTCCAGCGTTCCGCCAAGCACAATCCTTTATTCAGGAAGAGCTTTTGCAAAGGGAGCCAGCAACAGCTAACCTCCGGAACAGGGGAAAACCTGGGGTATTTATAGGAGAGGAGAGGGGTGGGGGGAGCCCGAGATACATGTATCGGGGTGGGACAGCAGGGAGAACACCAATGGAGTGCAACAGTTTAACATATCTAACTCAAAGACCCCTGGGAGCGATACTTTGTCTCTCTCTGAATGAAAGGTGTCTTGCCTCCAGGGGAGAGCCAGGATCCGGAGCCAGCAGGCTCCCCGGCCCCCACACTGTTTCATTTTTTTTAGCAGTAGAAAAAAGTGTGGCTAAAGCTCTCCATGCTTTGCTTCTTGCTGTTGACCACTGTCATCCTAGAACAGACCATTACAGATCATGGAATCATGGAATGTTCTGGTTTGGAAGGGACTTACCAGGATCATGGGCACAGCTCCTGTCCCTGCCCAGACCCCCCAGCAATCCCCCTGGGCATCCCTGGCAGCGCTGGCCAAGCGCTCCTGGAGCTCTGGCAGCCTCGGGGCCGTGCCCATTCCCTGGGGAGCCTGGGCAGTGCCAGCACCTCTGGGGGAAGCAGAACCTTTCCCTGCTCTGAGCCTGACCTAAAAAGGTTTCCCTTGGAAACTGGCTTTGGGGAGGAACTGGAGGGCTGCTGGTAGAAGAGCTGTGGTTGGAACCTCAGTCCTGGAGGGAGATTTGTCAGGAAAAGGTTTTTCTTCATACCCAAAAGATCATGGAGGTGGATTGCCACAAGAAATCTAATTGTGCTTTTATAAGGAGAGGGGGAGTTTAGGGTGGGGTTTAGCTGTGTAACTGAAGAGGTTCACTGGCTTTGGAAAGGAGCAAGGCAATCTGAAGCTTTCTAAAGTTAAACCTTTCTTGTGCTTTACTAATTCCTACATATACCTCATCCCACCATTTAGCAGAGAAAGTGGCTTCCTTCCAACATTGACTTTCCAGATCTTGATAAACATATTTATAATTAGAGTGCTCATTCATTCTCTACATTTTACATTATTATACCTCATTTTCTTTTTCTCCTTAGGAATAGAGCAGGAGAGAATCCTGCCTTGCCTTTCTTGGCTTGGGACCACATAAGTGCTGTGAAAGCTGATCAGAGCATTGCTCGGTTTTTTCCAATTAACATCAACCAGCACACTTGGAGAAAACAGGTTAGAGATAAATTTGGCATTCTCAGGGAAATTAATATGTTCAGCTTCTCTAGAAAATGTATTACTTTGTTTGCTTTTATTTTAGATGAATATAAAAGCATCTTAAAGACATTATTCATATGCATTTTTAGTGTGTGTGAAATTTATGTTTCTCCATTACATGGCATACTGCTTCATTTTTTAACCTCAAGAGTCTTTGCTGTAAAGGTGGAGTTAATTTCCAGCACTGGCAATTTCACTGGGTTTGATTATCTATTGCATTATATAATAAAAATTTCTATGATCTCAGCTGCCTATTAAATATGGATCTGGGTGAATGAGGAAAAGCTCTCAGGTGATATCATTATCAAGGTAGATTCCAGCTGTACTGATAGAAAATAAAATTTATTCATTGTGGGAAATGTCAGACAAATAGCTGTGGGCTGGAAAACATTTTCTTACTATTTCTGATATTTATAGAGAAATATGACCAAATATTTGAAAAGCCATAGTTCTTTATGGCTTTTTTCCTGAGGTGACATGTTATAACACCAGGCCTATGTGGCGCTTCCTGCAGCAAATTACAGCCTGATATCTTAAATTATAGACCAAATTACATGTCAAGTGAAATTCAAACAATACCATGTCTTTTTCTTTTAAAAATCCACTACCTGGAGCCAGAGAGCTTTACAGATTTAACCTCCTGGAAGATTTTAAAGACACTGAAGTATCACTAAACCTGTACATTACCACACTCCAAGCATTAGGAGTTGTTTACGTCAGAATTTTAAATGTGCACCAGCATTTTATTTTTGAGGTGCAGGTGAAATTAAAGTACTCAGTTATTTGTTTTTTTGCTTCCCTGCATGATTTCACTGCATCTACAATTCCCCACCAAAATAAAGCATTACAATCAGATTTAGATGACAGAGAAAGAAATATATATACAAGGGAAAATCTCAGACAGGAAGAGAGAGATCAGATGGGGAGAGCAATGTGTTTTCCATCATTCTGATATTTCAGGATACTTTCAGGATATTTTGTTTCCCAACCCAACCTTAGAATGCTCCTCATAAGTATTGTAACTTCTGCATTTACCCCAGGGTACTATTTTGCAGTCTAACAATACTTTTAGAAAGATGTATTTCTCCCTGTGAGCTTTTTCCCTGTGAAACATTTCCTGGTACAGTAAAAAACCCTTTTGAAAGCTACCTTCAGAGAAGCTGATCAGAACACCTCTTTTCCTGTCCATTCTTGTCAAAATGATGCTTGACTATCAATTTCCTTAAAAATCTCTAAGCAATTACAGTAACAATTTAAGCAAGAAAACACTTTTATAAAATGCTGACAGATATGAAAAATGCCTTAAAAGGTAATTTTGAAGTGTCTTATTTCTAAAAGCTTTAATTCCTAAATATGTGTTTTGTTTAAATTTCTAGTTCTTTTATATTCACAACATAAGTATAAAATTGTTTCATAGAAGAAAAAAAAAAGAATTTTGATATTGAAAACTAGATTTAGGCAGAAAAAATGGCACTATTTTTGTGAAAAAATTAAAAAAACCTAATCTTTTGCGGTAATGATGGTATTGATATTTTTATATAGAATTTATAATGGAAGGATTTTCCTCATTGCTTGTATTTACATAAGATTGGTGCATATGTTGAGGTGGAGGAATACTTTTGAGGGAAAAAAATCAAAACTTCCTACAAAATACCAAAATTTTTGACCAATTTTTTTTTACAATAGTCTTTTAAAATTATATTATTGTTTATGTAGTGCTTTTAATTTCATTCAACATTTTCACCTTATGGGTAGGATAATCAAGTGATCAAGGCTTTTGAGTGTGACCTTAATCCAATTCTTGACTGGATTAGGGTTTGTCATTGGAAAAGTCTGGTAAACAGAACCCAGATTTTAAAATCAACAACCCTACTTATTGAATCACTATTGAGTAGAATTCAAAAGGTGTCTGCACTATAAACTGTTTTCCAGATATAAATTTGGATGTATAAAATACAAATATGGGGAAATACACAATTTACATTTAGAGAACCAGTCTTTGGCTGTTAGAGAGATCTGGTTTTAAGAGAACTGTGTTTGTTCAGCTCTCGGGGAAGCTGGAGAGAGCCAATACAAATGGCAGTGCCCACATTTGATGATGAAAACACAGGCTCCAGGAACCTTCTGTGTGTTAAGTTTAGAATGTCAGTCCTAATCAGCACTGCTGCTGGCACATCCCAGGACTCTCTCGGAGATCCTGGGGAATAGGAATGGAAAAGGACGGCAGAATGCATTTGGGTTTTGCCCACCCCATCTGTGTGTGTGGTTCTAGCCTCTCCTTGTGGCAGGCTGCGGGTTCGACAGAAAATCTCCGGTTCAGCAGCCCCCTGGGCAGGGACAGAGCCCACTTCCCTCTGCACTGGAGCTGTGGTGGTGGTGCCTGGCAGGTGAATCCACGGCTCCACGGGAATCTCTTTGCTGCCAAATCAATTTTCTCGGCTTACATCAACATTTCCATAATAAAAAGTTGATCTGCAAGAAAAGGAAGCCCTTCATAGAGCTTTGTTAAAATAGAAAATAGACAAAAATAGAAAACCAGAAAAAACAGAAAAAAAATGGATGGGAAAGAGGGGAAAAAGAATCTTGAACTCTGTGTGCGTGTGTATTTTTTGAAACAGCTTTCTTTGTTTCTCATTCCAGAGATAATGTTGTACAATTTTTTTATAGACATCATTTGTGAAAAGATGTGTTCCAAATCAGGTGGATTCTGGGAAGTTGGTACTGGATCTGCTTGTTTCCACAGCAAAAGCATCTCTCTGTTTATGCTCCAGGTCCCTCAGTGCTTCAGCCCAGTATCACTCCAGTGAGTGCATGGGCTCTGTGGGCTGATGATGGGCAAACTCTGAGTGGAAAGTAAATAAAACCCCAATCCATGCAGGTCCCTAAAGATTTCCGAAAAAAGATGCTGGAGCCAGGCACGCAGAGTCAGAAGGGCACAAAATAATTTTCTAGCAGCCTCTTGCAGAGAGGGTCAACTGGAAGGGAGCTCCAGCCTCCTGCTCCCCAGGCTGGCAGAGTGGCTTCTGGACCTCACTGCATCTGGAAGAGTTTCCCTCTGAACAGCTTTGAAAGTCAGAGCACTGCATACAAACGTTAAAAGTCAGACTATACAAGGGAGCATGAGACAGGCTTGAGTGTTGTGGTTTGGTTTTTTTTTTTTAGTATCAGATGATAGAAACTAAAAATGTCAGGGAAAATCATTTCAGTGAACAAAAATAGCAAGATATCAAGAAGAGAAGCAGTTGGACAAGCAAGATACAGTAGAAGGAAATTAACACAGGCCTGAAAAATATCTGTCTGGTCAGCCCAGTTTCCAGTGCTCATGGGGAGTTGAGATTAAAATGTCTAAACCAGAATTTTCAGTTTATGATACAGAAAACCACAGGCTGGAGCAATCAGACTGGAACATCTCCTTTGTAAGTTAAATTCACAGCGTAGCTCCAGAGCATTCCAGGAGAGCCTCTAGATTTCTGTAACAGATTTTTAATAGCTCTTTTGACAATACATGAGGGATTGGAGGAATAGGGTTGCAACCTTTTTTTAAATTCCTGTTTTGAGAGATTCTTAGCAAGCCAGGAATAGAGAAGATTTAACTCTTCAGGAGCACAGATGTTAAGGGTGATAAATAAAGGATGATATCACCAAGCAGCAGGACACACAGAGTCTATGTTGATAAAATCTACCATGACATTCACCCAAATGGAGTTTGTGGGCATTAGAGAGACTCCTGGAACCATGGACAATGCCCAATCTAAGGCTTCACACCTGCTGAAGGTACATGTGGAGGGAGGTGTTCAACTGATCAGTGAGAAGGTTGAAAGTGTTCATCAACACCTGACTAAAAATGTTTAGATGTCTAATATTATACGTAATTCTGAGCTTGAAACAAGCAAAAAGTTAAATGTAACAGCCTATATAACTGTATATCATAACTTGAAAGAGAAGGTAAAGATCTTCATACACCTGAAAGGATTTTTAACAGCTTTGTGCTTATATTTGAGACTATCTCTGAAAAATCTGAATTTTTCAGGGCTGAAAATTTTGCCTGATTAGGTCTTTTGGGACATCTCAAATTAAACACAAAAAAAATAAAACAGTCATGACTTTTGTGTCCTGATAACCCATCTTGGGCAAACACTGATAATCTAATTTTTATAATTCCTTTATTCAGTGATGCAGCCACTGCTTACCTGGTATTGTCATGAGACAAAGATGTTTATTTTTCTGTTGACATAATCAGGATTTATTTGAACTCCTGTGTCTAAAGATACGATTAAGAGATGTACACTGGGAGTCCTCAAAGAGATTGTCCATAAAAATAATGGCAGGTGATGATTGGCCAAGTATTTTAAAAATCCAGATGAGTGATTACCTTTAACTGGGGGTAAAAGTGAGTAGGGCTTGTGTTTTTACATCTACTATCCTCTGTAGTGAGGGGATTTCCTTTATTATCCTTGAAAGCCTCTGTGCTTTTTAATGAATTAAACAATAAATATATTTGTGTGTTTTTCCTGGGTCTGAATTCAGCAGGGTCACATGTAGGATAAAATTAAGGTGCTGATACCTATCTATCCTTTAAATATGTTTTAATCCTTTAAATAGATATCCTTTAAATATTATATCTCCTTATTATGCCTTTAAAGTACATGTAAAATGTAAAACTCCTCTTTATGTACTGACAGCACACTTGGGGCAATATATTCACATCTTAACTTGGAGTCAGACCTGATGTTTTAAATTATTAAATGTTAAATCTGATATTTACACTTGGACTGTGCAAAAGTCAAAGGGAACAATTTGTCAGCTCATTCACATTTTGATTCTGGAGCCAGTTAACTAATCAGTCTAACAGAGAAAGAAGTAAGATAAATGGAGGCCATTCTGTTATGTAGAAAAGTGCATGAAGACAAATTTTTCACATTTTGCCCATTTCATCTGCAGTTATCAGGGTTGTAATTGCTTCTGCTTCAAGGTGCTCTTCATGTTGCTTCTATGATCTGAAGGGTTCAAGCTCTTTTGGCAGACTTTTTCTGGCCTGCAGCCAGGAATATTTTGCATTCCTTTTTCTGTATGCTAATTTAGAAAAAAAGCGTCTGTGTTTTTATTACAGGGAACTTGTCAGATAAACTCACAGTGTAAGACAACAGTTTCTGCTAGAAACAAGCTTGCATATAGGCAAATCCTAAGCAAATTGCACCTTGCTACAATTGCTAACAGAGTTCCCATTAGTTTATATAAAAAAATATGCCATAATCTAAGCTCAAATATTTTTCAGTAATTTCTTTTTCTGCCATGGTTTCTCCTGATTTAAGGAGTAATGGGGTCATCGCCTTTTCCTCATCAAAAATCTGCAGGAGGCCCATCACCACTTTCACCTCATGGGAGTCATCAGGTGTTTCTCACTGCAGCTCATGACCAAAATTATTATATGAAAAGCCCTAAAAGCTACAGGCTAATGTGTTAAAAATCTAATTACTTTGAAAAGGGAGTAAAGAGTTCTGTGTGAAATATTATCTTGACTGTTTTTACACTGCTGCATCATTGCAGCACTGTCCAGGTGGGCAAGAACGGTAATGGCACTGTGACCAGCAGGACCAGGGCACTGCTGAGGCCACACCTCGAGGGCTGTGTCCAGTTCTGGGCCCTCAATTAAGGACAAGAGCCCTGGAGGGGCTGCAGCGTGTCCAGGGAAGGGAACAGAGCTGGGAAGGGTCTGGAGCCCCAGGAGGGGCTGAGGGAGCTGGGAAGGGGCTCAGAATGGAGCAAAGGAGGCTCAGGGGGCCCTTGTGGCTCTGCACAAGTCCCTGGCAGGAGGGGACAGCCGGGGGGGTCGGGCTCTGCTGCCAGGGAACAGGGACAGGAGGAGAGGGAACGGCCTCTGGCTGGGCCAGGAGAGGCTCAGGGGGGACAGAGCAGGAATTTCCCCATGGAAAGGGAGCTCAGGGATTGGAACTGCCCAGGGAGGTTTGGATCCCCATCCCTGGAGGTGTCCCAGGAAGGGCTGGAGGTGGCACTCAGAGCTCTGGGCTGGGGACAGGGTGGGGATTTGGCACAGCTGGGACTCCTTGGGCTGGGAGGGATTTTCCAGAGTCAGTGATTCTGGGATTCTGTGATCATGCTGTGTTTCTTTATTGAAAACTCTTTAAAGCCTAAAGGAAAATGCCTGCATTTCTAACAGAGTCTCTCCCTCTGTTAACGCTGAACGATTTTCCTACAAAATTAATTATAATGGCACAGCTAGCCACATATGTAGAATCCTTGTTAGGGTTTGTAATCTGATTCTGTGCATTGTGATTTTTTTGAAGGATAAACATCCAAACAGATAAGTAGACCCAGGATAGCTGCATTAAAATTGCTATAAAAGGTACCCAAGTTTTCTCAGCTAGATTTCTGCAGTGGTAGACTGAGAGATTCTTAAATAGGCATGTTCCTTTTGGCACCCTCTGCACTTTAGAAAGAATTTCATTATAAAAAATCCCTCAGCTTTGTGCCAAAGGAATATAGGAGTGGAACTGGTTTTCTTTCTTTTAAGGTTTGTCAGAAATTTCATGAAGTTTTATGGCATTACATTTCCAGCACTCCAGCTGCTGCAGGAAATATATAGCTAAACAATAAGCTCAGAGAGGTAAATGCATGCATGACATTCTCAAACTACTAATGCAAACTGAGCTTAGCTCAGAATTTCCAAACCCACATAATTTTTTGAGTTTTAAGGCTCTGCAGCCTTTTTAAAATCCCCAGAAGTTTAAATCAATATATTCTGCTGGCAGTAGATTTCATATTTTTAGCTAAAAATGGATGGGTCATCAAATACTTTTATAGTCACAGACTGAATTTAATTGATCATTTATTACAAACATGAGATTTTTTCTTAACTAACAAATTTAATTAAATTACCAGGAGTTTAATTTCTTCTTTTATACAGTAAATTTGAGCAACTTTCAAGCTTGGGGTTTTTTTCCCCTCAAGAAATCCAACTTGGATTCTGCCACCTTGTCCTTTCGGCTCCTGTAGTTGCGATATTCAGTCAAGTAAGAAAAGTATTCTTCTGGAAAATTTGACAGAATAAGAAAAGAAGGTTTCCTAGAAAATATTTTGTCATTTGAATTTCTTGCTTCTGTGGTCCCCTCAGCTTATCTCCACTGATGTCTAATGGAAGCTCATCATTGACAGAATGTTCCTGGGTTCCTTTCCTTTCAATTTTTTTCAAAATTTTGCCACAACACTTTTTTTCTTGTTCATACTTGAATGGGAAAAACTTTTCCTCTCCATAGCTGATTTTATTGCTTCTTTCCCTTGCCTTGATGGCAAACAGTAATCAATGATTTTCTAACATTAAATCTGAAATTAATACACACTTCTGCTGAAGATTTGAGAAGATTCGAGAAGATTAAAAATGATGCATATGCAACAGCAATCAGGAGAATCTTTATAACTGATTTGACCCTGTGAATTATATCAAACTGATCTTCTGTCTTGTGCATATTAATATTCAGATAAAATATATGGCATGCTTTGAAAACAGTTTGCTTTTTGGACTGGGATCTTAGTCTGCCAAAAATCATCCCAAAGTTCCTGATGGATTCATGTTTCTTTAGGATGCAGCCATTGCTGCACCCCAAATTTCACCAGCTGGTCTAGTTGTCATTTATTGCCCAGGCTTAATAAACAAAATAGCGTGTGATTGCAGAGAAACTGTGCAGTCTCACACTGTTCTGTCCTTGCAATGTAATTAATTCCATTAATTACAGTTTCTAAGTGTGTATCACTTCTAGGAAAATGGGGAAAAAAAGGAAATTTATATAGGGGAATTTGCTCTTCTTGAAGTTGAGAAGCAGAGACAAATATGGTCTGCTTTCTATTTCCTCAGGAATATGGTCCTTTTCAAATAAGTTACATTTTTCTTTTGTGTCCTTTAGCCTACCCCAAGTGGCTTGCAGTATTTATCAACTTTAATCAACATGAGTGACAGGAAACCTGATAATAGAGAATAGCTGTCTGCACTGGTGGGGCAAAATCTATTGAAATGTCAGTAGTGAATACACTGTATTTACATTTCTTTGGGACTCTCGATTTTAAAAGATTTTAATCTTTTACACTGGAGGGATGGAAGTAAAGGTTATTTAACTCTACATCACAAATTGTATCTGATGACAGTGTGACAAAATATACCTGCTTTCAGAAGGACAGGATGCCTGCCTCTCATCTCTGGGGCTATTCCAGTGGTGTAGCAGGTTCAGAGCTACTGTTGTCCTCTACTATTGAAAGTTGTTTATCATCCAATTAATGAGAGTCCTGGGGCTTTCTTTGTAAAATTATTTTTTTTGGGTTTGGCTGGGATATGAATTCTTTGCAGAAATTTAAGCTGTGTTAAATACAAACAAAATGAAAAATAATAAATTGTCATTTCCTTCTGGGCTGTCATGGGACACAGTGCTCTGGCCACTCAAAGGCTGATCCTGAACAAAGTCTCTGGAAAAGGCTAAATCCTCTGTGCTGGATCAGGATCATATGTCCTCAAGAGCACAAACCTGTTACAGCTGTGAAAAACGAAGTTCACTCCTGTAAATTTTAAAAAGTTTAATAAAGACAATAAGAGACATAAAATAAAGCAAAGAGTTAAAACAGCCGGGTGCCTTGGCACGCTGCCAAGAGCACACCTGGTATCCTATGGATACCCCTTTTATCCCATCCTTGCTGTGAGGGGTTAATGCATATTCAAGCATGTCCCCTCCCTGGTTCCGCCTTCTTGGATCATGCTCTTGCACAGTCTCAGTTTCTGCTGGTCAGCATAATTTTTTTGCTGGTCATCATTATTCTTGCTGGTCAGCATTCTTTTGGAGTCTGGTTTCCTTTTCTCTGCAGATGGTCAGTTGTTGATAAGGGTCTGGGCCCCACATCCTTCTTCTGAGGGCAGCTGAGCTTATCTTTCCCCCCTGCCCACGTCCTGGTACCGGTTTTTTTGATAACAGTTTGCTCTCCCTTTCCTGCTGCTGATAACAGCCTGTTTTCCACAGCTTGATCCTCCCATTGTCTTGCCTTGTCCGGATGAAACATATCCTTATCATTCAGAATTCCTATCTAAGCCTATAACTTACTAAGAGAGAAAAGAATATAGTGAAAGCATATAATATATATTTATCAGAATAATTGTGAAAAGCCCATATTTACAACATGAATTCACAACACAGCCATGCCGATCCCTGTGGTTTCGGTCTGTGAGGCCTGAAGATTTGGAGAACTTTGGCTGAGTGTTTTCTCTAAGGACCAGTGAATTCCTTGGGGCAGCCAGAGGTTCCTCCCCTTCCTATCCTGTTCTGAATGTGGGGCTGCTAAACTGGCACTGTGGGGGCTTAAAGAATACACTTACATGGCTCAAAACTCTCTTTCTGTCTCCCCCTCCCCTTCTCTGCTTTAAATGTATTGTTAAATAAAATCTGTCCTACTGACTTTGCCATGTGATCTCATTTGCACCTTACTTTGGGCAGAGGCATCTTCTATTAATCACATCCTGACAGGGTTTGTGTTAACTGTGGCAATCACAGTCTCTTCTGGACATCCCCTCTTCCTGGACATCACCCTGGGGCAGAGCTCCTGGTGCTCTGCCTCTGGGTGCACCTGGGTTTAGGCTGGACATCATCTCAGTTTGGGCTGGACATCACCTGGGTTTAGGTTGGACATCACCTGGGTTTAGGTTGGACATCATCTGATTTTAGGCTCGACGTCACATGGTTCCACTGCTCAGAATAGGAAAGCTGGAGTCTGAACTGCAAGACCTGTCTTTATCCTAGGAAAGATTTGAGGAAAGCACCCAGTGAGTTTTCAAATTAAGACAGCTCTGTTTTCTGGTGTTTTCTACCTCTGCACTTCATTTGTGTTCTCCTCTGTGTTTCCTTAGCATTAATCCTCCTTTCTCATATGAAGAAGTTTTAGATTCTCAGCTGGAACTGTGCAGGCCTCAGGTGGCTTTGAGGAAAAAAAAAATGAAAAAAAAACCCCAAAAAACCAAAAAAACCCAAAACTGGAACCAAGAGGGAGAGCTGGAAGGAGCTTGTTTCTCACTGAGAGAAGTTTGCTGTTCCCTGTAGGTCTCTTTTGATTTCTCCATTATCTGACAGATTTACTGATTTCCTCATAGAAATGTTTCTGCTACCCTTTCAGAAACCATTTTCAATTCAGACTCAAAAAAGAGTCAGTTTTCTTTTTTACTATAATTGTTAAGGGTATTGGTAAAGGAAATATTTTTAATTTATTTTGGAAAAAAATCTGTTAAAATATTTCAGAAAAAAATAATTAAAAGTTATATTTTCATGTTAACAATACCTTTAGAAATATGAGAAATTACAACGCTATTTCTCAAGTAGAAGGTTAATTTCCCTGGCATTTCTTTGAGTCTACTAACATTGTAAATTTTTATTATTGAAGAAAAATCACAATTTTTCTTGTGTGAGTTTGGCAGGGGAATAATCAAGATGTAGAAATCCCATCAAGGTAAGCCTATTTTAGTGAACATGGAACAGAAACACCTAAAACACCCTGATAACAGTGGTTTTCCTCCTTTTTCCTCTGTGCCATCCCTCAGATTCAGAAGGATGTGCTGTGCCTAGGAGCCAGGTTTCCAAGGTGGGAGGCTGAGGGGCAGCAGGGGCAGGTACTGAGCTGTCCCACTCAATGACAGCTCCTAGGAGGTCTCAAATTGGAGGGGAAACCAAGGTGGGGGGAATGCTTTCACAAAAAGTGTTCTCTGGGTTTGTTGGGACAAAGGGCTCTCTGCCTTTTAGTATCAGAAATTCATCTCTCACTTCCTTATGTGCCAGAATTCCTTGATTTTCTTTAAGATAAACTGCATCCAGCACCCCTCCAGCACTTGTGAGACAAAACTTTCATGTCCAGGATCTGTTCTGCCTTGAAAAATGCACAGGAGAGACACTGGGCCCTTGAACAGGAATGAGAGATGGTTTGGTAGGGAAAGGAGAGGAATACGGGTATGCAGCAGGGCAGGGAAGGACCCTCTCAGCTGCTCTGCACAGAGCAGTTTCATGTCCTCAGTGGAGGGGAATCACTGCCTTGGTTGTGTGATCCAGCAACCAGAAGATTTGGTACCTCCAAATTCTGAGTTGCTGCACTGGCTCAGCTCTATTCCATTTAATCTTCCTCAGTGCTTGTGTTTTCCACTGTATCTCCCAAGACATTGAAATATAAATGCCTCAGAGCATAAGCAGTTGATTCTGAAGCCTGCTGAAAGCATTTTGAACTGGAGCATCCAGGTATGCTGGGATTATTGTATTTCCTTTGTGCCACTCACACCTCCAAGAGCTCCCACCACCGAAACGGACCAGCAACCCAAAATACCCTCCTGGTGACCTTTGCACGGGAAAAGGCAGAAGGAGAGTTCTGCTGTAATTACAAAAATTCAAACAAGGCATCAAGCTCTCGCTAATACCTCCATGAATGTGCAGCCTGTGCTGCTGCTGAATCGCATTTTGCTGATAACCCAGGGATTAGACACATGTAAATACAGTAAATGGGGAGTGCTGCCAAGCTGCTACAGTGAATTATCTGACTGGAGTTGCCTGTACTTTCTTACTGAGCAGTCAGAGCTGCTCATGTTTGCAGCCCTGATTTATTTCTTGGTTTAATTCTGCACCCTGAATAAGGTCACCCAGTGGGAGTTTGTGTAATGGCATAGCTATCAATTAGCCTTTATTTAATTGTAAGAGTGGGATATCGGGAGTTATTTGCAAATAATGGACCTGCAGAGCACTCACATGGTAGGAGTTAAAGGATGCAGCCACTCCCTTGCTCCTGCAAAGGAATTTGGGGTTGTTCCAGCTATCAATCCACAGAGGAAAGGGTGATGACTTCCCAGGCACTGGTGTGGACAACATCCTCCTATCAGTGATGGTGGGGGGCACAGGAAGCACTTGGAGCAAGTCCAGAGGAGCCATGGAGGTGCTGAGGGGACTGGAGCACCTCCCCTGTGGAGCCAGGCCAGGAGAGCTGGGGCTGCTCAGCCTGGAGAGGAGAAGGTTGTGTGGAGACCCCAGAGCTCCTTCTGAAGGGTCTGAGGGTATACAGGGAAATCAGAGAGACAATTCCTCAGGAACAGGACAAGGAGTAATTTGTCCTATTCCTATAGGACATTAATACATTAATATTGAAAAACATTAATGTTGAGATATTGGGCAGGAATTGTTCCCTGGCAGGGTGGGCAGGCCCTGGCACAGGGTGCCCAGAGCAGCTGGGGCTGCCCCTGGATCCCTGGCAGTGCCCAAGGCCAGGTTGGACACTGGGGCTGGAGCAGCCTGGGACAGTGGGAGGTGTCCCTGCCATGTCAGGGGTGGCACTGGATGAGCTTTAAGGTCCCTCCCAACCCAAACCATTCTGGGATTCCAAAACACAGCTGGGCTGGCTGTGTGTCAGCCAAGGGTCATCACACTGTTACCCTCCAGGAATAACAAACTGGGGGGCACTTGTCTTCTTTTAAGAATGAACTTTGGTAGCAAAACTAATCTTCATTAGAGAAGTCTTTCTGTCTTGCTAATCTGATATGCAGGCACCCAGGAAAGCTCAGAAATAAGGCAGAATTGACTGATTGGAAGTTTCTGTGCCAAGCTGTGTGGCCCATGATTCACTCCTAAAAACAGCCTGAGCAGCCTGGACTCTGGCTGCAGAAGGTTCTCTTAAAAGGAATCTGACCAAAAAAATGGAGAAAAAGTGATGTGAACTGGTGCTTGGGATTCTTCATACACTTGGCACTGAATGGAAGAAATAAGGCTTTAAAATTCTCTTTTCAGCCTGCAACCCCTGCAACCCTGGTACCCTTGTGGGTATTTTCTCATACAGAAAAACTTGCATTCAGTGCTAACTCCCACATTGGAAGGCTGAACTCAGAACATTGTATAGAAAAAAATACATTCTCAACTGAAAGCAAAGTTAATGTTAGCTTGGAACACATATTTTGATGTATTTTCAGAGTTAAGCTATAAATATATTTACATAATATAGTTTGGATATTTGGAAGTACCAGAGAGTTTTTCAAAGCATGTACTGAAATATGTCACAGCCAGCCAAGTGACAGCACCTTTCCACTGGCTCCCTACCTATCACCTGGGGCAAAATGTTTTATTTAAGCAGGACCAGGCCAAGGGATATTGATGATGGGAAATTGAGAAAGTATGGAGCCATCAAGAGCCAGAACAATGAAAACAAATGCATTCCAAGGCTGGAGACCACAGAGACTGTGATTCTGTGTGACACATTTACCATGTCTGCAGAGCCCTGAAAGTGCTCAATGAAAAATAATTCCCAGAATTGTGAATTCCTTCCCTGGAGAGTGGCAAGGGAGGTGAAATGATTTGCACAGACCAAAAGGATCCCATGATGAAGTTGTCTTATTATGCCAAGAGACTTCTGGCTTTTGTCTTTATTCTGAAGAATGTGGCAACGCATATTCAGCTGATGGGAAAGAGAGAAATGTGGTGCTTGTTTTAAAGTAGATTTTAGAAGGGTTTTATCTACAAATAAGGTAAATGTGCCTTTACAGAAAGGCACGTGATTTTCCAGGCAATTACTTTTGGTTGAAGGAACAAATATTGCAAATTTAAAGACAGCTCAGGAAGGAGTTAAAAGGAATGTCAGTAAGTGCAGCATTAGGGCCATTTTTGTTTACTTTATAAATTACTGACCTAAATTTGCCAATGACATAGAAAAGAGAAAGGACGATAAAGTAAATACAGAGGAACAGAGCAAATAAATTCAAAATGATCAGGATAGATTCAGCTCAGAGGCTGGATAAGTAGCTTATTCAGCTCAGTTGTACAGAAGTGTGAAGTAATAAGATTAAGGACTAAAAATAATCAAAGAGGATAGAGCCAAAAAGAAAATACAAAAAGTAGCACAATCCCAGAAGAGTAGACTGAGTACTTTCCCCTCTTTGTGGGGGAAAAGATACAAGTTGCTGTGGGCAGGGCAGAGGGGACTTTGCCCCAAACTACTTTTGACTGACAAATTTTATGAATCATTCCTTAAACAGACTTGTGGTAATTTTCCATTTTGCCGTAGGGAATTTAGAAAGAAAAAAACAAAGGCTTATTAAATCTGAGACTTGAGGAGATGATGCTTACCCATTTAACGTTTTTTATACAAACTTTATTTTGGCCTCATATTATTAGAAAACTGAACACATACAAGTAGATTCTATTAAAGAATAACACAAACCTTAGATAACTTTTCTCACAAATGGTCTTCTACCAAATAATTAAAGACACTATTAGCAGCCACCTTCTGTACAAAATTGGGCTACTACTTTTTCTTTAGGAAGTACTTTTATTGTGTTGGAAGAATTATACTGGGTATTCTCTGCCTAAAGTAGCAAAACAACTCTATAATTGCATTCGTTCAGAGTAATGATAACAAGATTTAAAACCCAGTTGCAACACAGGAAAACTTAGTGTGTAAAGGCTATTCTGTGTCTTCAGCTGTCAACTAAATGTATATTGACTTTTGCAGAGCAAATTCAAATAAAAGTATTGAGATTAAAAGTGATAAAGCAGCAACAGTGAGATCAGAATCCCTCCAAAAATTAGATTAAATTCTCCTCAGAACCATAAAAACCTCATTATCTTGTCATGACTAGATCAATCATTGCAAGACAATTATCTAAAGAAGTTAAAGTTGCTTTGATCCAGGAATTTAAGACTTTTTTTGCCTCTGTCTTGGTCATAAATAGGCAGTGCATGGTCCAGGCATTGCTGAGCAGGAGCTGAGACAGACACATCGACACTTTCCTGGTGATGAATAAGCCATAAAGTCAATCTGTAAACATCAATAAAGGCCCCCTTTGAGCAACAAAAGTTTCCATTAGATTGAACATTGAAATAGAACAGCACTAACTCTTGTCATTATATGGTTTGTTGGCTGTGCTATGAACTTACTTAACGTTGCTTTTGTCACCTCTTTAACTCCAAAGTTGTTCCTGAGCACAAATACCGGGTTGCATTTCCCCTGTGGCTGCTGTAGAGAGTTCCATGCCTTATCCTGGAAGTTTGGGGTCATTCCGTATCTCCAGAGATGACTGGTGCTATAGCTGAGAGATATACAGCTGAGAATGAGCCCAAAATACTCAGAACTAGAGCCAAAAAGAAGGAATCCTGACCTTTTCAGCCTCACTAATGACAGCAGCAGCAAGACCTTAGGCAGGTTAGGAATATTATCAGTATTCCAAGTGAAAAAATGCACTGTTGACTGAGTAGTTTCTTCAACCTTCTCTCAACCTTGTCATTCCCATTTTTAACTGAGAATTTCATGTGCATTTATTGCTTCTACTAGAATATATGAAGTGTATTTTGTCCATGCTTCATTACTGTGCAACAGCTTTGTGGGCATTCTTATTCCTTTCAAGTACCATTGACCTGGCCTTGGATTGAGAACTTGCTCCCTGCCTACAGATTTAATTCTAGGGCAAATCAGTGTAGTTCTGTGTCAAAGAATGTGGCAAACATGGGCTTTTATTTCAGATCACAAAAGGCCCTTGGTGAAATCTGAAACAGTTCTTTCCAAATTTAAAAAAAAAAAAATATATTTTGCGTCCTCTGAAAGGTGCATTAAATCCAGATTTATCTTTTAAAAATATTTTGGTTTTCAATTTTAAAAACAATATCCTGCTGAATGTACTTCCAGTAGGAAGCAGCTCTTAAAGATGATGGCATGCATTGGAACCAGTACAACAAGGGATTATAACAATTTCTTTCAGTGCAGAATCTGATTCTGACTGTAGGCTGGGATAGCTGGGATGGTTCAGCCTGGACAGGAGAAGCTTTGGGCTGAGCTCAGGGTGGCCTTGCAGGGCCCGAAGGAGCTGCAGGAAAGATGGGGAGAGACAATTGCCAAGGGCTGGAGGGACAGGACACAGGGAATGGCTCCCAGTGCCAGAGGGCAGGGATAGATGGGATGTTGGGCAGGAATTGTTCCCTGGCAGGGTGGGCAGGCCCTGGCACAGGGTGCCCAGAGCAGCTGGGGCTGCCCCTGGATCCCTGGCAGTGCCCAAGGCCAGGTTGGACACTGGGGCTGGAGCAGCCTGGGACAGTGGGAGGTGTCCCT
This sequence comes from Pseudopodoces humilis, assembly GCF_049639895.1. Classification (NCBI taxonomy): domain Eukaryota; kingdom Metazoa; phylum Chordata; class Aves; order Passeriformes; family Paridae; genus Pseudopodoces; species Pseudopodoces humilis. The sequence goes on along the minus strand of NC_142213.1, from coordinate 20,034,606 downwards.
GCCATGGCAGGGGTGGGGCTGGATGGATTTTATGGTCCCTTCCAACCCAAACCATTCCATGATTTTTGGACATAAATGGCTTCACAAACCCATAAACGACAGCTGGGATCACGCGGCCTTACACAAATAGTAAGTTTAACATTCCATACTGGTTTAATTCCCACACAGTTTTTCAAGTTTTATTAGCCCAGACAACTTGTAATAATTACGATAAACAGATATTGTCATCAAAAATCAGCAGAAACTTGATAAGATTAAGTACAATGCAATACATCTTCCTTGCTCACAGAACCTGGATAATAAATTACTCTGAGGCTCCAGAATGAGGCATTGTATAATTGAGCAAAACAGATCAATTTTTAAGGATGCTTATTAAATGCAAACCAAACTTTTTTGAGAATGGCAAAACCTGATTAAAATCCCTTTTTAAGTGCAAATCACAAACAACAATATCTAATACTCACGGGCCATAACAATATTATTAATAATGTAATTTATTGTTCAGATATAATTTTAAGTTCTTGTTGGAGGTTAGGTGTCGCCCTGAAAACTCAGCTTCTGATCTTGCTGACTTTCCCAGGACAGTAACTATAAACATAGATATGTGTACATTCTTTCTGTTACACGTCTTTTGATGGACATCTCTCATGGCCAGTGCGGTTGGCAAGGTGTTATCCTGATTATCCAATCTCTGGCCGTGGTCAGAAACCTATAAATTCTGAGAGAAGAAATAAAGCTCTCTCTTCCTTTCACCACACCTGGAGCTGTGTCCGTGTGACCTATTTCCTGTCCAGCAGCAACAGCTGGGTGTCCTTCCTTTTGTTCCATATCACCTGTGGAATTTTTGCCCATCAGTGAAGGGGAAACCTGACTGCTGGTACTTGTTGGGTGCTTGAGAAACACAAAGAGTTCAGCTGGGCCCAGGGTGGAATTGGGGCAGGAAAAAGGGAGGGCGGGGGCAGCTGGGGCCTGGCTGCTTTCCTCAGCTTCAGAGCAGGACACTTGCTGGGAGCTCTTGTGGTTTGGAGAAGAGAATTCACCATCACCCAGAGGGAGCTGCTCCTTCTTCTTCTCCTTCTTCCCTCTTCATTGGTGACCTCGCACCCCCTGTCCTGCTGGAACGTGTGGCAGTGCCAGGCACCACCACGGAGCTGCTGATCCACCTCAGCCACCGGCCCAGGATCTCAGCTCATCCCTGCTGATCCACCTCAGCCACCGGCCCAGGATCTCAGCTCATCCCTGCTGATCCACCTCAGCCACCGGCCCAGGATCTCAGCTCATCCCTGCTGATCCACCTCAGCCACCGGCCCAGGATCTCAGCTCATCCCTGCTGTTCCAGCTGAGTGTTCCTCAGAGCCCTGCAGGAGCACCAGGACTGCCCTCCCGAGGGGTTTGTGAGGCAAAGCCTCTCCTCCATCCCTTCCCGTCTCAGCCGAGAAAGCTGTCACGGGGCCCCTGGTTCTGTTTTGTTGTTATTGCTGTAGTTATTGTTGTTTGTGTGCGTCGTTATACACACTAGTAAAGAACTGCTATTCCTATCCCCAGATCTCTGCCTGAGAGCCCCTTGATTTCAAAATTATAATAATTCGGAAGGAGGGGTTTACATTTTCATTCCAAGGGAGGCTCCTGCCCTCCTCCGTAGCAGACACCTGACTTCTAAACCGAGACAGGTGTTAACGGTGTGTCAGCTGTAATCTAATTTAAAAATTAGAAACGATAGAACGATAGAAAATTAGAGCTCCCGAGCATTCTAACGTGGCTCAAACACACACCACGGCTCAGTGACTTGCATTTGCTTACTGCAATACTTTGCACCAGATTAAATGATCAGCCTTTGGCTGTTTGTCACACATACTTTTCCCCATCTTTAATGGTGTGCTCCATAAATTATATTGTTTCTGTTATTGTGTGGATATTAAAATCAGATCCAGACATGACTGAATTGGAATTTAGCCATCTCGGTCCTGAATACTTTTTAAATTGGTTCAGTCTTTACGTGCTGGCAATACTCGGTTATTTAATTTAATTTTTTTTAAATTATCTGCATAGGTGCAGTTGTGTTTTTACATAGCAACAGCATTTCAGATTTGAGATGTCTAGCCAGGTTATTTCATGCTATAAGCAAAAGTGAATTAAAATCCCTGGTTGTTTCAACTTAATTTTCACTAAGGGGCTGATTCAAATGGGAATTTTTGGGAAGGTATAACTGCTATTCCCTGACAGCAGGGACATCTACCACTTTCTTTGGGTGTGAGTGGGGCTGTGGGACTCCCTCTCCTCTCACACCTTCACACCTTTCTTAGCACTGTCAGGGGATTAGTGCTCACCTCTAATGGTGCATTTAGGCTGCTTTTCAGAAGCTTGTTTTCTTGTGTTGGAGCACATGGGAGCTTCAGTCCCCTCGAGAAGGGGCTGAATCCAACCTGGGTATTCCAAGTCTCCACAGGTATCTCCATCCATAGCAAAGGACAGCAATGCCTTGTGTTCATAACTGACATATTGTTGTGCACAGGGTTGCCTGTTCTCTAAAGACCATGACAGAATTTGGGAAGGCAGCATTTCACTCAAAGCACATCTAAAAGTTGTGCACTGTTCTTTTTGAATTTTGGTGACTTCCCAAAGAGAAAGAGTGAAAGGTCCTTATTTTCAGTTGCAGTTTTCCAGTCAGCATCTGTGAGCTGTTTTCTTTCATCACTGTATCAAACTCCAAAAACAATAAAGTCTCTGCTTGGAGCAGAAGCAGGACTTTACACCAAAACCCCTTTATGCTGTAAAAGCAGACTGAAGAATGAGACATCTGATCTTTGAAACAGCCTTTAACTTTGGTGAGACATGAGCATTGTAAATGGGATATTTATGACTTTAATAACATCCATTACTGCAATGTTAATAGCCATTTTTAGAAGCAATAAACTACTTATTAGTAGCTGTAAGACTGTGCAGTTGAATTATGGGAAAATGAGCTCTGATTTAGGCATGTTAATTGCCCCTCAGGCATTAATGTTAGTTTTTTGCCCATGTAAACTAGGTTTGGGAGCTGAGGTATTTTCACTGTACATTCACTCCATCTCTTCTGAAAGTCTTCCAGTTTCTGTCATTTATTACAGCCCTGGCAGCACAAAACAGGGCTCTGTCTGTGTTTTAAATTAGTCCCTGGTGCTGGAGCCTGTTTCACTGGGGATCAGATCTGGGAATAGGACCGAGGGGACCCTTCTGTGGTCTGTGCCAGGCTTGGAGCAGCCAGTCCCCTCTGCCCAGAACTGGTCATGCTGCTCAGGGCTGTCCCCTCTGCCCAGGGCTGTCCCCACTGCCCAGGGCTGACCTCTCTGCTGTGGGGTGGCTGCGGGCTGGCTCACCCTGCACCAGGCCCTGAGCAAAAAGAGGAACTTAGCTGCTGTGTGTTGCAGGGACAGCAGAGTGACAAGGCCAGCAGGGAAGTGGACCGACAAAGTCTGTTTTGAAGTACTGGTCACCTCTTCCAGGTGACTTGACACTGTGGGATAGAAGGGTAGTATTTTAGCAATTATCAGCTGTATGGTTAAATTATCATACATTGAAGCACTTGAGCAAGAAAAAGCTTCTTCTGTTTTCTGGAAGCCCAGCCCTTGGGTTCCATCCCCCTTTCCTTCTCTGTCTCTGTGCTCTCCCATTGCCACATGCCCTGTCTCACTCTGTGCAGCATTGACAATAATGAACATCCTCTTATTAGCTAACCCAAGGGAAGTTAATGTGAATCCAATCTGGGCATGGAATGCTGCAAAGAAACAACAGGCTGGATTTTGAAACGCTGGTCATTAAGCCCTTTGTTTCACATTCTGCTTCCACAGCCCATGTACTTCCTACATTAAAAATGATCACTGCTAAGAAACATCAACCAGCTTAGTTACTAATAGGTAAAAAAATTCTATCTGCATCATGGTATTGATTCATCCCCAGTAGTCTTGTTGAGCTAGGTATGCATGTCCCTGAAAATGCGTGGAATGGTCAGCTGTCTCCAGTCCTGGAGAAACATCAATCAGAGACTGTTATCCCTGTCCCACAGCAGCATTCCTTGGAAGTCTGCCACTTGAGGATATCCATTTGCCTGGGCTGCTCTAAGCATGAAATCTGTGTCTGCATGTGCATGTGACAAATCCAGTATTGTGTGTGGCTTTCAATGCTTTTCCTGGTGTGTGTTCATCCTGATGGAGAGACAGCAGCAGGCACTTGAGGGTTAATTAGGGCTTCAGAGCAGGGAAAGGTTCTGCTTCCCCCAGAGGTGCTGGCACTGCCCAAGCTCCCCAGGGAATGGGCACGGCCCCGAGGCTGCCAGAGCTCCAGGAGCGCTTGGCCAGCGCTGCCAGGGATGCCCAGGGGGATTGCTGGGGGGTCTGGGCAGGGACAGGAGCTGTGCCCGTGATCCCTGGGGGACCCTTCTGGCTCAGCATCCTCTCTGATTCTTTGATTTGAAAATGCTACAAAAAGTTATTTTGCTGTGTTTGCTGAATCAGTGAATCATTTGTTTTACAGTAGCACCAAAAATGTGTCTGGTAGCAACATCCAATAAATCCTGATATTTTCGGTCTAGATATGAAAGGAGCAGAATAAAATGTCACCTATATTTCAGTGTTTTTATAATACTTGTATTGGAGAGAAACTTAGAAGAACAGAAATTATGCAAAGGAAAAATAAATGAGAGGAGCTGAAGCTGAAGGCAGGTCTGATTTTGAAATTGGAAGAGGCAGAAAACTCAAGTAGCAAAGTGCAAATTTATGAAGATTTCTGGGGAAAGAACTGTAATTTGGCTTGGATGAGGCAGAAAGGAGATGTCCAGCATCTCAGGTGACCCAGGTCAGACAATGAGCAGTTCAGTAACTATGGTTTTGCTATGAGACAAAGATAAATATGAGTTTGCTGGAAAAACTAGAGAAAAGAAAGTTCTAGCATTCTATGTATGAGATCTCTGATGATGGATTTTTGGTGAAAATTTCATTAAAAAATAAATTTAATTTCATGCAGATCAGAGGATTTCTTTCTAATTTAGGAAGTCACAGCATTGCATACAGGAGTGGATAGTCCACTGCTCTGAACCTGTAAACTGCAATTAACAGAGCAAGTAATTAAAATATTTAGATTAGTGTTAGACATGGATTACAATAGGAAATTTTAGGACCAAATTTGACAGTCAGTTAAAGGTTTATCTGTTTTTTTTATGAGCTTGAGGCTGACTTCAGTTTCTAGTGTGGTTTCCCTCATGTGAGGTTTAAGGTGGAAATCAAACTAAGCCTTTCTCACTCGAAGTATTCATTTACAATGGAAATTTGCACCCAGCCATGGAAACATAAAGAATAGCAAAGCCAGAAAACTCTTGTTTATATATTTGCAGGTAATTTCTAGTGTACATGTGATTTCTGTAATCCTTTAGGCTGAATCTGGCTAAACCTGACTGTCTCAACTTGTGTGAAACTCAACACTTGCCAAGACAGGCTTGGTCTTTGCATTCTGGGATGTTCCATTTGTGATTTTAACCCATTCTCTCTAAAATGTTCTTTGTGCCACTCACATTATGCAAAACACCAATTTCAAATTATAATCCAAGAAAAATTATTCTTTCTATTGTATTTCTATAATAGATAACATTTCTATTTGATTTTTACAATTTTAATGATGAACGCTCAGTTCAGGATCTTGAGCTTAAAATACTTTAGGAAAAATAAATATATTTGTGCCTTTTTTGATGAATCACAGTTTGAGGGAAATGTCACATCAAAAGCTACAGTTAGATAATATGCCACGTTAGGCTTCTTCTAAAAAGAAATATGAATATTCAAAATTAATGTGGAAAATCCATATAAGGAAAGAATGACTTGTCAGACTTATTATAGATTTTTAGGCCATCCTTTGAATTAGAAATTTAATGTAATATCTTGCATATATATATATAAATATAAATATATGGCTTGTATTTAATTATATTTGTAATTTCCACTAAAATGTGTCATTAATTCAGCTTAAAAAAAATCTTTATGGGTCATATATATAATATATGTGGGATGGGTGAAATATATACTGAGTATTCCTGGGTCTGAAAATTATAAGTTCAGCTGCAGTGTTGGTTTGGGAATGATGTACTTTAGCTATTTCCTGGGATGATACATGTGCTCTAAAGGAGGATATTTTCCTTGTGCACACTATATTAAATAACAAGTTATGCAACATAAATGCTTAGTTTTATTAATTTGAAGCAGTGTGGGTTTACTACATGTATTTTATTATGAAAGCACAGCTATGATTAGCAGGGTTATGTACTCTATTTTCACAGGATAATAGTTCATGAGTGGTAAATGAAATATAACCATATATATAGGAACTGTCTTTTATAGATTTGCCCTCCAACATGCGTTGGGTGAGTGTGACAATAAAATGTATCAGTTCTCCCCCACTGCTGGCCTGGGCCTTGCCTTTATGAAATATTTTTCTGGCTGGGCAACAAATGAGATGGAGATAACTCTGGAAAAAAAACATGCAGGAGGTTGCTCAACCACACACTCCTGTTTATTCTCAGTAAATATGTCATGAGACTTCTTTAGAGCAGTAAAACAAGACTAAAACTCAGACTAGGACATAGGGGAGAACTGCACATCCTCAATATCCTTCCTGGATTTCACATCACACTTTACAAGAGCTGAGGGTTTCTTGTCAAAGTATTGACAACTGGCAGACTTGCTGTGGGTGATTAATTTCCAACATCTAATTTGTTTATAAAAGAAAAAGTGCTGCCTCGTTAAATCATATGGAACATATGAGAGCAAACCTGAAGGGAGAAAAAAGGCCAGTGGCAAGGAAATGTGATATCCACAGAAAGTGCCTAATTACAAGCAGGCTGGCCAGAGAAAGAGCCAAGCTAAACAACCCCTGACATTTCTGGGTAGCCTGAGGGCTCTGCTGGCAGCAGCTGTCCTCCATGCAGGGCAGGGTTAAGGCAGCTCTTGCCACCCTCTGCTCCTTGTTATACCTGAGATTTTGTGGCTTGTCCCCACTTCTTTTTGGACTGGAATTTATCTATACATTGCCCTTTCCATTTCCTACAGGAAGTTAAGCAGATAAAAACCCTCTTGAAATCCTGATGTTTCCAGGAGGTGCCTTGCTTTGCTATTTGGAGGGTGATATGAGACCTGTCAGAAATCTGCCCTTGACAGACAAGAAATGCTGGCAAGAAGCACCTAAATAAATAGCGCAGATAAGAACTAGATCATGACATGAGCGAAGGAGCAAAATACTCATTAGAAGCTTCACTTCAGGTTTTTCTGTTGATGATCCCAGGCAGAACAGAGCAGAGATGAGAATGGACACTCTAGATTTTGGAGTCATAGAATCTTAAAGTTTGGAAAAGGCCTGTAAGATCAACAAGTCCAGCCATTCACACCTCATTTGTGCTGCAAAACCTCCTGAGAGACAGCTTCTGATTTGGCCTTGGCTGGTTTGGGGTCAGACCTGGAGCAGATTATGGTTTTAAATTAGACACTGATTTCATACTTATCACCTTACTTCCACCTCGACAGGATGAGAGGAAACAGGATCAAGTTCTGTCAGGGCGGTTTTGATTATTTATTAGGAAACATTGCTTCACCCGAAAGGTTGTCAGGCATTGGAACAGGCTGCCCAGGGCAGTAGTGAAATCACCACCCCTGGAAGAGATTAGACTGAACTTCTGAGCCTCCCTATTCTTCTTGTAACTTACGGAATGCCTCAATATGAAATATTTATATAGGCCACCCATAAAATCCTGCCATTTTCTCTCCATAAAACACCACTGTAGTGCAGAGAATATTGAAAATACTCTCTTTTATTGATCTGCCTGGACCTGTGGAATTTGAGGAGTGTTCTCTCCTACAGTGGTGATCCTGTACCATGTACCCATGCAAGTATCAGTGGCATCGGTGTTATATCCATGTATTGCTTTGAATGATTCATTATCCTTATTTCCATGGATTTTTTTAAGTAATGGAAAACTACACAGAAACACTGCTCACACAACCTTTAATGCCACTCCTGCTCTCTGCAGTATCCTCCACTGAAAATTGTAAAAATGCAATTCCTGAGCGTTCCCTTAGCACACAGAGAGATAACTAATAGTCTTTATATCCATCAATGTCCCAGATTCTGAATTCCATGTCATGGAGTTTTCTGTACAATAATTTTGCAGATTATATGATCATCATTAAAAATTAAAAATAAACCTACAAAGGCGCTACTCAAAAGTGAGCGGGACAGAAATCAGTTCCTCCTCTCCCATTTGCTGAAACCGAGTTTAATGCTCTCCCATTATCAGTATTTTAGAAGCTCACTTTTACTTGTCATGCTCTACACCATGAGCAAACCTTTGTTTAGGCCTCTCCAGTGAGTAATTACCCAAATCTCATTTCATTTGTATGAATTGTGCATGGTGTTTATGTGTCTCTTTACTCATTTTTAAAGTCAGTGTTGATAATCTTGAACACTTTTTAGTATTGATAAAATAAGATGTTCCCTGGCAGAGACCGTCATTGCTGTTAATTACTTTTTCGCTTTAGCGAGTGGCAAAAGTACTCTGTGTGAAGGGGACTGATAAGAACATTGGCACAGGGTTTATTAATTACCACTTTAATTAGTAACTATTCACTTTTGCAGGTTATTTTTCTCTTGTACCCTGGAAATGCAGTGACTACTTGAAACAGGACTTCTTGATGGCTGTGGCCTGTTCTTGTCCATGAGCCATCCCCAAAATTTTGGAATCTCTATATATACCAGGGGGTTCTAATTAGTTGCATGATTTGCATGAAAAGTCATTAAAACTCAGCTCTATACAGAATTATTGCTAGCCACCTTATTTTTTAAAGAAGCATTTGGTAGTGAATCTTGGAATCCCTATTCTATATGAGATTTGCCTTCTATTGGATACACAGATGCTTCAAGTATTTTAGGAGAAAATACAAAGCCACTGATTTATCCCTCAAAAGATCCTGATCTCTCATGCTTTTATCTTATCTAAATACTAGTGAGCAAACCAAATCAGATTAAAGGGGGAATGTTTGTCTCTTATCCCTTAGACTTGCTGAAATCTGGGCTTATCTGCTGTGTGTCAGCTATATTTGTGCTTCAAATTCCAAACATCTGTTTTTGAGCAGTGTTTTCGTTTTTTATTAACCTCCATCACATCCCAGCATCTGGGCAGGGATTCTGGGTCAGAATTCTAAAAACCTTCAACACACATGTTGAGGAATGGCAGAGTTGTGTGGTCACCTCTGAGTGGGAAGGGGAAATCCAGGTACAGCAAGAATGCAAAATTAATTTCTATTCCCTTTTCTTTTCCTGCAGGCTCTTTCATTTCTAGTGGAAACTTCGCCTCCTGACAACTTCATGAGGAATAGTGGCTGCATTATCATCATACCATGGACTTTCCAGCTATTTTTATGGAGAAATAGTAATTCAGGTGAACATGAAATTATGAACAGTCTCTTAAACTGCAGCATTCCCCAGGGGTAAATACTATCTGTAAAAACCAGTTTAATTTCTGAGATTATGTAATATTTATTTCTGAATGAGAAGATGCCCAAATCATAAACCAAAATAGACAATGTTTTTTACCTGAATTAGCTGGGTTCAAAATACAACCAGCACTGAAGCTGAAGTAAAGTTTGTAGGTTTATCCTCAATGGCAGTAACAGATGAGATAAATGTTCTCTTTGATTTACATTTTACATTACTACATAACTTTGCTCAAAAACTGTAGCTTGTCTTGCCACAGATTAATTATGAGCAATTATTAAATTATCAATATAATACTTATAATTATTATAATATTTGCTTTTAGGAAGGAAATTTCCTTTTATTTTTTCAAGTTAGAATAATGAACATATTTATGAGCTCTTCTTTCTTACTATTCTAAAGAATTATATTAAAACCCTTGATGTCGCTTCGTGATATGGTTTAGTGGGCATGGTGGCAATCAGTCAAAAGTTGGACTTGATGGATTTGGAGATCTCTTCCAAACTTAATGACTCTATGATATTATGCAAAGGTAGCTGCTTTATTGCTTGTGGTGTTCAGGGTGCGCTTTGCATGTGTTCTGCTGTTTGCAATGTCAATAATTTTAAGCTCAGTGTATCGCAGCAGTTAAAATAGTGTTTCTAAACGTCTTCACAGTATGATGCCAGCCTGTTAGTGTGGGTTTCCAGTCCAGGGGAAAAAAGTATCTTCCAAACTTCAGGTGGTCACAGACTTTTGTGGTCAGATCCATATCTAGGTAAATAATGTAAATTCTCAGAGGGCCCAGAGCAGCTGGGGCTGCCCCTGGATCCCTGGCAGTTCCCAAGGCCAGGTTGGACACTGGGGCTTGGAGCAGCCTGGGACAGTGCGAGGTGTCCCTGCCATGGCAGGGGTGGTACTGCATAAGCTTTAATGTCCCTTCCAACCCAAATAATTCTGGGATTCTAAAATCCAAGTATAGTTGGGAAAAACAAAACAAAACAAAACCTCAATATCTTTTCAAATCTTTGTTGCTTTGGAGTTTTTCTTCATTGAATAGTGTGTGCCAGACCAGAAAATCTCCAACTGTTCTCCTTTGGTGACTCATGGCTATTTAACTTCCTGAATGCTATTGGCCAATTCTCTTGTTTCAAGGTATTAAATCCAAGTCTGTGTGAAGCAGTTCATAAGTAAGGCATTTGTGATCTTTTGCATCCAGTGAACAAAAAGACGAGAAGGTATTTCATACCACACACCTGTGTGATGCTGACATGCAAAACCCATTGTGTTGATGCATTATCAAAACGGCAACTAAAGAATTTTATTATAATAACTTTACATAAAAAACATGCAGTTCAACTATAGACTGAAGAGATTTGCACAGCTTTATTTGCTCAGTATGGTTTAACAAAGAATCTGAAAATGTAATCAAATGCCATTAGCAGGATTACTGTTCTTTCCTGTCCATCATTAGTAGCTGGATTTGGAAACATTTGTGGTGGGATGAGAGAGTTTTCCAGATGCCTAAGCATTGCCTGTTAACCAGTAAAGGACATCCCTAAATTGTTAATTGCTTTAAATGATGCCCTGTGTCATTGCAAGTGCTTGAAAAATGCTGTCATTAAGGGCTATCACCAGGATCACTGCAGCTCCAGGCAGCTTTATACTGGGCTTTCCAAAATCGTCTGAGTAGTGTTTTATTTCTAAGGAATATCTTGTCAGAGAATATATCTAAAAGAAGGCAATATTTGGTGCTGTAGAATCACAGAGTGTCCCGAGTGGGAAAGGACCCACAAGGATCGTTGATCCAACTCCTGTCGCTGCACAGACAGCCCAAAAACCCAGCCTGTGCATAGCTGGGAGCAGTGTCCAAAGGCTTCTGGAGCTCTGCAGCCTCGGGGCTGTGCCCATTCCCTGGGGAGCCTGTTCTGCTGACTCAGGTCCACCTGGCCATCCACCAGAACCCCCAGGTCCCTTCCCATGGCCACTCCCCAGCCTCCCATCCCCAGTCTGTTCATACACCCAGATGCCCCATCCCAGGTGCAGAATCCAGCACTTTCCCTTGTCAAACATCACACCACTGGTGAGTCACAGCCCTCTCATTTGTCAAGGTCTTTCTGTTTGACATGATTTTGTGAAGAGAGCAATTGTGACACTGAATTTTAACAAACCCTTTGCCCCTAAGCATCTCCTCTGCAGCGAGAGCTCTGGGAATCCCTTGCTGTATTAGCAGATATTGTGTTTCCATTGCTCGTACAGCACCAGCCCAAACAAGCTGTCTCTGATTCCTATAGGGAACCCAAACTTTCTTATTGCTTCATTTGGGGGATGGATGTGCCAGCACTGCCTCCGCTGCTGTCAGTGATTTGGAGAGGATTTATTGTGGTCACTGGTGCCAGGGGGCTTGAAAACCGTTCCTTGTGAATCAGCAGAGAATAAAAATGGTGTACAAAATCCCTGTGAGTGCTTATGCAGCAGGTACAAACACCTGGTGCCACGTCTCCCAGCTGTGGTCAAGCTGGACTGAAGTGCTACTCATACCATACATCACTGAGTTTATCAGGGCAGGGTCACCATGAAGGAAAAGTGAATAAAACACCTGCTTTATTACTTTATATATTGCATAATTTTGTCTACTTGCTTTTCATTCTTTTTCTCCCATTCTATCACAAATGGGTGAGATTTGAGCAGTGTTATTGCAACCAGCATTCAGGAAGGTTTTTAGTGCATAAACAGCAGAATAAAGTTATCCTGTACAAGATCTAGCAGTTGTAACATGCACCACCACTTGAAGTTTATATGTGCAAGTCTTTGCTTGAATTAAGTCACACAAAATATCCAACATTATAATCCTGGATTCTTTGGCTCAGAATCATCTCGGTGATAACGAGTGTCCATAAAATTACTTTCACTGTGTGTTAGCCACAGAGCATAGCTCTTCCATTCTCACAGAATCCACCTGAAGACCCGATGTGTACTTTGCATTTCAAATTCAGACAATGCATTTATTTGGAGTGGGGAGAGAGTAGACTTGTGAGGGTTTTTTTTCTTTTCATGCCTGTTTACACAAATATCTGAAGAGAAGTCAGATTTTTGAGTTGTTATATATGGTTGGATGTTTTTAGAATGTTTTTGCTTGTTTAGGTCCTCAGTGTCATTTAAAAGTAGTCAAATAGTTTCTGCAGTGTTTAACCAGAGGTGCTTCTGGCAAATCCATCACATGGATTCCTTCAACCTTCAGGTACAGGAAAAATTGGTGTTTAAAGGGTCGTTACTTTTCCCTGCTGTTATCAAAGCAATCCCTTCCTTTAAAGCTGAGACACGTCAGACGATGTATCCACACCATTATTTCATCCCCCAGTGGAATGTGCCAGCCCTGCTTCAGTGAAGGGAGCTCCATATTGCACTTCCAGTGCAGAAATTACATCGAGGGTGATGTGTCTGCTCCCTTTAGGGAGCACAGAGAGCAGCTCTCAAACAGCCACAGCACATTTTCCATGCTGGAGCAGGTGCCACGGTCAAGTCATTACATAACTGTGGCTGCAGAGGAAGTGCTTCCTGACATTTCTATGCCATATGAGACCTGAAGTCCACAGAACAAGTTGCACAGTGTGTTAATTCTTGTTATATCAGGTTAGAAGAGGATCAACCTGAAAGCTCTTTTTGCTGTCATCATACATAGGAATAACTGCAAAAATAACTTGTTCCTGGAACTGGGGAAACATCCTGGGGGAACTGAAGCCTACAGTGCCTGTCCAAACCAGCAAGGGCAGAGCATCTCAGCGTGGCAGTGTCCAGTGAGCATGTGCAGCTTGGAAGAGTTGGAGAAGTGGCATTTTTAATTAGAGAGGCCCAAGCCAGACTTACTATGACAGCATGGGCATAGCTGAAGAATACCTGGTTGCCTTGAGAGCATTGCTGCAGCCCTCTTACAGCACTGGCAACAGAGCAGATTCTCATCTGTATGCCCAGGACGTGGTGCACAAACTGGAGCTCAAACACCGCACCATTTCACAACTGCACGCATTTTTTTCCTTTATTTCAGGGGAGTTAATGCCACTGAGGATGTAGGTAAAGGATTTGGCTACAAACCATTACTATTGACACCATCCCTGGCAAATGCCCCTCATTCCTTCCCTTTTCCTGTGCCCTGTCCAAGCAAGCACACTGATGATTATTTTTTCAGCAAAGTTATCTGGTTTGCAAATTGAAGTCAAAGCTTTGACTTTGGGGATAGCAAAAACTGGCTTCAAACTCTTCAGCAGGAAGACAATACAAATATTCCAAGGCAGCCTTTGTGTTGGCTCATCTGTGGTATATTTGCTTTTTAATGTCCCTTCAAAATAATGGCATTATTTATGAAAAGAGAGAAGGATCTGGCCCCTAGTGCCATAAAACATTGCTCCATTTTATTCAAAAAATAAAGTCATAAAGACAACTGGACATTTTAAAGGAAGATATGAAAGGAGGAGTTTTTACATTTTAATATGAAAATCATACAAAATAACTTTTATTTGGCTCAATACTGTCCACAGTAAATTTCATTATTGTTCTCCAGAATCCAATATGTCACCTCTAATTGGGCACCTTTATTTTATAATTTTTACATCCTCAATAACTCTTCAAATTGCTCTCACCAGATGAAGGATGTCATGCCCTTTAAGGAACTTTGCTTCTGTGGAGAAGAACAACTTCTTGAGCAAGTTTCCCAAAATTGATAGCAGTAATTTTAAAGAATGACAGTATAGGTGGAATATTCCTGTCTTTTTCAATTTTTTTTTAGCCATGTGTTATGTAATGTCTTTTTATTATATTCGGATCTTTCATTTTTGAGACTAAATGCACATGAAACCCTGGGCTTCTCAAGCTCTTTCTGCCATATGGAGTCAAAGTGAAACAATTTTTCCAGCATTATTTCTCCTTTGTTATCTTGTCTTTCCATCAGCTTCTCCATTTGCTCAATTATAGGCCTACCACAATTTTTACTGCTACTATTAAATCATTTGCTATTCTCCAAAAAATATTTGTGCATAATTTGACTAATTTTGAAAGGTTGAAAGCCTACCCCAGTGTTATCACACTGGTAAGCAACAAAGTAATTGCATAAAATAATCCAGAATAGGATGCAGACTAATTCAGCTTTAGGGATGCAATCTATTTGTGGTTATAGAAGACATTATTTGTTTATATGGTTGGTTATTCTTCTCCCTGCATTTACCTTGAGAGTTTCAATATGTAAATAAAAGAGCTCAGGGCGTAATATGAGACTGTGCTGTAAAATTCCCATTGTTTTGTCCATTGGATGAATTAATTAACATGTTTTAATAAGCTGCAGTGGCCAAGTGAGGAGGGTTTGAGCTGTGCCCTCAGTGCAGTCTGTCACCAAATCCAGGGGTGGTGACAAATGGGGGAGTGCTCCAAATGTGTCCCCAAGCAGAGGGACCTGGATGTGTGCAGATTCAGCAGACACTCCCCACCACAGCAGCTTCCAGGTGTCCAAAGGAACCTCTGGAGGCTGGAATTTCCTCAGCTTCACCCTTTCCCTGCCATCTGTTGCAGTGCAGAGAGTTCCTGGACATGCATGTGTTGCTGCAATCCATCAGGTGCTGCAGCTCTGCCAAAGGCTGGTGCAAACACCAGGGGATGTTGTTAGCACAGGAGGATTAATTGTTTTGGCAGGGACACCTATAGCACTCTGGAGTGCTTTGTTCTCCCAATGAAGATGTGGAGTGGGTGGAATTATCTGTAAGCAGAAAACCAAGGAGGTCCAAATTTCTTAAAGACCTAGAAAGATATGAGAGATTTGAGTCAAGTGGATGCACAGAATGAGTAGTTCCAGTTGTGCTCAGCAGGTAAAAGACAGGAAGTTTGCAGAGTGTTGGAACCACTGTAAAATTTGGGATAAGGTGGTTCTGGATTTGCACGATTCATTGCAATATTCATTGCAAACAGCAGGTATTATTCTTCCACGAATTAGCTGATTTTCTCCCTTTTCTCCTTTATTTTCAGTTCAGTTCATCTCTCAGGCACAGGGTGAGACTGTCAGAGTGACTGTGTCAAGTCCAGGGGTTGGACTTGATCCCTTTCAACTTGGAATATTCTGTGATTCTCTGATTCTGACCCTTCCAACCCAAGCTGTTCCATAACTCTATGTTTTTTGACTGACCCTATGACTATTATTGCAGTGTATTTCCCACAGGCTCCCCTGACATTTATATGCTTTCCACACCATTTTCACCCATGGAAAAGTTCATACACATCCAAGAATAAAATCTGACCCTGTTTTACACAATCGTAACATATTAAATAAGTGTGCTGTGTATAAACTCAAGGGAAAAAATGGCAAAGTGTCTGATTCTAAAACTGAAGTATAAGAATTTCTTTAGAATTTGTCTAACTTAAAAATGATACAATTTCTACACGTAAGGGACCAGTTATTTCAGAATCAGTGATCATCTGGGAAGTTGGGGCACATTGCTTTACAGAGATATGTTTTGTTCCCCATGTATAAAAGACATAATAGCTGGTCTTCTCCCTTACTGGATTACTTAAGTAAAATGTACTTAAGATGCTAAGCCACTAAACACTAGTTGATGAGCTCATTGTTTTATTTGTGATGATAAAACAAGTGTAAACACCCTCTACAGCTGAAGATATATTACTCTGAATTATATTTAACAGCTTGGTATAAAACAATACATTATATCTTCCTATCTCTTATGGACAATATTTATATTCCATTAAAATCTGTGTTTTAATTTTCATGGTGTTACAAGGTATTGGCTTCAGAGCTGCGATGCTCCTGCTCTTGGCTGCTCCTCAGCAGACAGGGATATGCCCACACAGGTGAACAGGTATTTTAATTTCAGGTGCAGGAATAAAATCTGAGCATCACATTATCACTTCATGAGGCCACAGAACGGCCTGGGTGAGAAGGGACCATAAAATCCATCCAGTGCCACCCCTGCCGTGGCAGGGACACCTCCCACTGTCCCAGGCTGCTCCAGCCCCAGTGTCCAACCTGGCCTTGGGCACTGCCAGGGATCCAGGGGCAGCCCCAGCTGCTCTGGGCACCCTGTGCCAGGGCCTGCCCACCCTGCCAGGGAGCAATGAAGGATCAGAAGCAGCTGCTCAGTGTCAATATATGTGTTGGGTTAACACATAAATGCACCTTCCCTGCTTATAAACCTGCAGGTGTTGTAAGCTTGCGTTGCATAATCCTGAATCCATACCTCAAGGGTGAAATTCTGTCCTTTATGCCATTGATTTCTGTGGGCTTGTAGTTTCTCCAAAGATGAATAATGTTGGAACAAAATGGTAGTGTTAAGCAGTAAAGTATCATCAGTAAGAGGGTTTGCTCATAAAGGTCAAATAAGAATATGTCACCCCTCTTTGATTAATAGCTCATGGTGTTAGTAGATATTGATTGCATTTAAGAGCCTCTGGGTAAGAGACAATTTAAGTTATCTTCAACATCTTCACAAGAAATAAGGTTTCTATGAAAGCAGAATCCAACAGGGGCTGTTACTGTAGATCCAGTCTGAGGAAGGGAAGATAGCAGAAGAGATTTACTGATTTTGTACAAACCAAACTGGTACAGGTCTCAGTTACCTCCCATCTGTTCTGCCTAACTTCTGGTATCAATCCCAGCACTGGGACTGTCCAGCATTTTTCCTGTTTGCCACTCAATGTCCAATCAGTGTGGTCCTCAGCTTTTGGCATCTCAATGTATAATATTTTCTTCAAGTATTGCAGGACAAAAATAACCAAAATACACCACTTATCAAACACTTTTTCAAAGTCTTCTGGGCAATTTGTCACTCATTTGTTTTTTATTTATGGTAAGTGCAATTTACCATTCTGGAACTGATGTACAAGAATGATCTGCACTCATCAGATTTTGTCTTATTCATTTAACTGTAACAGCTTCAAATTTAGCATTTCCTTAGTACAAAGTTTGCAGACTTTAGGAGATTTATGTTGTGTAATTGAGTAGGGAGACCCCCAGATCTTTGCTTCCAGAAGGCAAAGCTGTGCTGAGAAAAGAGTGGTGAAGGATTTTCTCCCCATTTTAACCACCTCTCTTTGCAATTCCATGCTGGGAAGTATGCTACTTAAGGGGAAAGCTATTTTTGTCCAGGTTGTGGGAAAGTCAGGCACTTGCCACATTCACTCTTCTTTGCAGAAAATAATCTAAAATCTGCTGTTCTGTCAATATAGAGAGACCTGCTGTGTATAAAGGGGTGAATACAGAATTATAAGATAATTTTAATTTAAGCTAATTTAATATTTTAATGGAGATATGCATTTTCCAGTGTTTATTTCCATGAAGAATCAAACATGGTCAGTACAATCTTTGAAAGAAAACTCTCACAGTGTTTCTGGTTTATAACCTCCTGGTATTTCACAGCTACAGTACAGGTATATTGGGCATTGCTGTTTGGATGGTGCTTTCAAGATAAACCAAGGTTCATGGGGAGGAAATTGGGGGTTTTATAAATGGAAAGAGTAAATGTGAACAGGGAAACTCCCCAGACATGGCACATGTATGTGTCACTTGTTATCTGCATGCCATTATGTGACAGCACTGGTTTTAAAGTATTAAGTGCATTAAGATTTAGCTTTAATGTCAGTAATTCCATCTTCATGGTCAGAATCAGCATGTTTAATTGGCTTGAGCTCTCCCATACCAAAAGCATTCACATGAGCAGATGCAGTAGGATTTTCCCAGTGTTTTCTCAGCCTGGCTGGTTCAATTTGAGACGTTATTTTAAAGATTACTTCTGATGTTTGGGAGACATCTATGCTTGTATAACATATTATACATTTCCTGGCATAACGTATTATCTTATGTTTTAAGATAGTGTTTGGGAAAGGAAATCACACTTTGCATCCTGCTTCAGTAATAAATGTCATATCTCATTTAGAGTTCCTCACATGGTCAAAATTGTGGCCTGTAAACTGATTTCATAGCAGCAAGTTTAGTGCTAAGACCACAGTGAAAACTTTTCAGTGCTTTATTCTGTCACACCAACAGCTGAACTCCTACTCAGTTTTGTCAAATACATCAACCAGGGTTTGCCCACAAGCAAAAGGCCCTCTGATAAAAGTGAGGCAGAAGCTGGATGCATTTTGGGGTTTTATAAATGGAATAGAAATGTGTCCACAGCCAAGCTAAACAAAAGAATGTGCATAATTCCTTTGTCCCAATGCAGCCCAGGATTATATATATAAGTCAACAATAGGGCATTGAAAACCAGCAACTTTTGGAAAGCAGATTAATTGCACCAAAAAATGGCACAAGTTTGAAAGTGCAGCCACATCCTCATGCCTTCAGAAAAAGTACAAGCTCATGAATTATTTTGTGTGTTATGTCTTTTAAATATTTCCTGGATCCAGCTGAGAAAGACAGGGACTCGCAGCAATAATCTGATAAGACATTGAATTTCTATTAATTATTGCAACTCTTTTGTGTGTTCGTCTCATGAATTAAGCATTTTTTCCCCCTTTCATTACTAATGTACTATCAAATCATTGTCAAAAAAAAGCAAGTCTGATAAACATTTAACATCAAGGAGGTGTATTTATTTATTTATGAATTTTTTGAGCACAAAGGTAATGAGAGTACTGACAAACTTCATGTTTCATTGACAAGTTACTTTGAATTTCAGAATATACAATTATTTAAAACAACAATTTACTCCCAAGTGTTTTGGCATGCCAAAGACAAATGAATCATGCGTAAGTACTAGTAAGGTTTCCAGTCTGTCAGTTCTGCTTTCTCTGCTGCACCCATGACTTAAGTTTGGATTGATTTGATTTTTTTTAATTTTTAGGTATTTCCTTTGAAATGATCAATCAGCCACGGGCATAAATATCTGTTCACAGGGTGTGCTCAGGGGGCTGCACTGAACAACCTGGGCTGGTGGGAGCTGCCCCTGCCCAGGGCAGGGCTTGGGACAAGAGGATTTTTGGAGGTCTTTAACAACCCAAGCCATTCCAGGATTCTGTAGCCCACCCCACAATAAAGCCTTGGAGTGATATTTACCTAAGGATTCCTTACTAGGCAATAGCACAGACTGATTTTTCCAGAGCCATTTCACGAGCAGGAGATGATGGTGGTGATTTTCTAATCCAAACCAGTTTGTTCACTCATAGTATCCCATAATCACACTGAAAAAAAGTATGTGCAAATGTCTACAGAAATGGATTCTTTGATTGATAGAGACCAGATGAATTCCATTGGGAATTTCTTTTTGTGCATGTAAATAGTTCAGAAGTTTCTCAGGAAAGATCACTCCACTTAGCAACGCCCTGAGTGATCCAAAAGGGTAGCAGAGATTATCCTGAAGGATAATTAGACATAATTGGACATTTCATACAAGAAAATTAATATTCCAAAGCATAGATAAGGGCAGTAGTTAGCAAAGCAACTGGAATTTGTTGGAGTTATGGGAGAACTGTTATCTTCTGTAAATCTTTTATATGCAACAAGCCAGAAGTTTTGTTGTTATAGATAATAATCTTCTGAATTGTATGGTTATTAATGTAAAATGGGAATTCTCCTCTGACAGTAGGTGGTGGTTGATTGCCTCTGTTTCCTGGTGAGATTGTCAAAATATGAGTGGAACATGTATGTATAGACTTTGGGAATATTGAATATCAGGATTTGGGTAGCTCTGGTCCAACACAGTAGGGCAATTTGATATTTCAGCTCCTCATTTGCACTGTGGGTAACAACAGAAAATAATGGGAAACATTCTGGGGACTTCACAGCAAGGAAAAATACTGAGTTCAAAAGGATTTTGGATTTTTGTTTTATTAATTTAAGTATGTCCCCTCTCTCTCCACCCCCAAATGAAGATACTGCACAAAATTTTATTTATTTTCTGCATGTGCAGTGTCAGGGCCATATCCAGAACTAGTTTCTCCAGGGGAAGCAAAGGATTATTGTGCAGGATAAGCAATTTTTCCTACTGAAGATTATTTACATTGCAAATAGTCACAGATGATGTTTAGAAATAGCAAGTGTGGTGTGTGGCATTTTTGATTCTAATCTGAAAGTGAGAAGGTTCATGGGGGGGGACAATTCTGATTTGTTCTCCACAGATGAGGGTTCCAGTTCCTGGGAGGTGCCACGGGGCTGTGAGGAGATGCTGCTGTGGGAGTTGTTTCAGCTGCCTCTTGTCCATAGCTGGGGTGTATTTCAGAGGAAAACCCTGTGATAAAAAAATTAGCCAATGATAAATATTTTTTGTCTCAAGGAACAAAAAAATGTTCAACTCCTTAATAACAACCATGAACTTCTAAACCTGCAAAGCTGACACAAGTTTAGTGATGGAAGATTGAGCTTCAGCCTGAGTAGTTTGGTTTTCTCGTTATTTACTTTAGCAGGGCATTTACTCTGAATTCTGCCAAAAAAAAGCAGTTTAGGGGAAGAGATGTCTCATCTGCAGACAGGTGCTGACACATCAACTGCAAATGTGTACAGAAATACACCTAACAGTGCATTTGTGATGGGAATTTGTTACATTTAGTTTGTCTTCATATTATAATACTCTGGTAAATATAAATTCTCACATTAGGATTGTGGAAGACACATTACCACCCATTTCCAAACTTTCTTCCAGAGGATTTTATTTTTTTGCCTTTATTCTACCCTTTCAATAGCACAGAATTTTCCCAATTTCTAAATTCTAATTTTGTCTCCTTCTGATGTCACCTCCTGAAAAAAAAAAACCTGTTTCTGTGAGACACAAGGTTACCAGTAGCCTTGATGTGTGTATTCCAAGCCTTCTTGTCTGAAGACAGTCTGCCAGCAGAGTTTAAGGATGACAGTGTTTTATTACAAAGCCTTTAAAGTTCCTGAGGTACCACAAATGGCCATTATTGAGAATTTGTCTTGATTATTATTTTTCCTGCCAGACTTTTAAGTCATACAATATCAGTTTTCTTTTGACTTTGCTGCTTAGTTCCTTTTATGGTAAAGCTTAATACAGTGACCATATGGAGCAGCTGAAAGGCTGCCAAGTGTTTAAATGACAAGGTTATAAATACAAAGACAGCACAGGGTTTTTTTCCCTCCTTAATCTATAGTCCTGTTGGTTTGAGCCAAAGCAGACAATAAATCAGAATGTATAACTTGTTTTGCCACTCACTTCATAGGCTTTTTATATGTAGAAGGTATCTTAGTGCAGTAGAGGAAAATACTTGCAATTTAGGGAGGGAATATTCCATGGAGGACACCTGTGAGAGCCAAAGGAAAAGTTAGACTTTGAGTTTTGTTTTACAGTAAATTCCTACCAAAACTCAGTGGCAGAGGGACATCCCTTCTTCCTCAGCTTTGGCGCTGAACCTCAGGCTGTCCTCAGCCCTGACCTGTTCCTCTGGGTGGAGAGGAGCTGCCTTCTCTTTGCCTTTCCTGCTGCAAGTGGGAAAGACACCCTGTAGCAATGTATCTGAAAAGCTTTGGCCATGACATGCTCCAGACAAACCATATTTAGAGTTTATTATCAGACCCTCTGGAATTTCTCAAGGTTCCTGAGGCATAAGCTATTCTAAAAACAAGAAAGAAGAGGCTGAAAACCAGGACCAAGAGAGCCAGATAACAGAGGGCAGTTGAACACCTGGACTGTAACCAAACCTGTGCCCCAATGTGTGTGTGCAGAGTGCGTGAACAGGACAGGGGCACCAATGAAAAGACATGTGATCATGTGAACAGTAGTTTTAGAATGTATAAGTAAGTGTGTAATGCAAACAATAAATGGCTTCTGTGAAATCATATTGGTTTGCTGTTCAGAGGTCCTGAGCTCCTGCACGCTCCATGTGCCTGGAAATAGCGATTTCATGGCTTGTATCTCCTGAGCAGCAATCCCTGCTTGCTCTGGTCTGTGTTCTCCTGCAGCTCTTGTTGTTGTCCCAGAGCACGTGAGAAGACAGGGCTCATTCCTGTCACTGCCTGGAAACTCAAGCACTTTGGGCTGGTAGGAATTAAATTGTTTGTGTGGGTGTCAGAGAGAGGAAAGCAGAGCAGGTACCTTGCATGTGGAGGGAAAGGGGTGCTGCTGGTTTTATTCTGCAGTAATTACAGCAGGAGAGATTTAAACCTTAGAAAGCAAAAGCTTCACATGCTCAGGTCTGTGTGTGTCATTTGTACCTTTGCTCTCTTAATGCGCTCTGATATTTCTTATCCTCCAGATTTTATGGTTCTGTTTAATAGGAAACTTGTGGATGTAAAGGCTGGTATTGTACCAGTAGGATGAATTAGAAGTATATAAAGTTTTTTCTGTTTTTTTCCAGAAGGAATTGGTTTTTCTCACCCACCCACTGCTGGAGGAGAGCTGCCCTACCCCAGAAACCCAGCTAAGGCAGAACCAGCACTCCTAAAAGTAATAATTTGGATTATTTGCAAACAGATGGCCAGAAACACAAACACTTTCCCTTACAATTATCACTTATCCTTTTGGCTGCCAATATTCCACTGCACACATCTTTGCTGCTCTATGCTAATAACATGAACTGAAAGGACTTGGAATGTCAGCTCTTACCTGCTGCACTCCACGAGTGAGCTGCCAGCTGGGCTGTGTGAGGGAAGCTTTGGGCTTCAAGTATTAGGTCTGGGCTCTGGAGACTTGTGTTCCTACCAGGGCTCTGTCTTAGATTTCCTGTGTGACCTTGAACAAATAATACTCCCACAACCTCCGCTGCCCATCTGTTAACACAGACATAGTAATTATGATGGGAATGAATTTAACTTTGTAACAATTCTTAAGGTTGAAGACCCTTCATCAGAAATGTGGTTCGAACTGTGGCCCTGGAGATAGATTCCATCTGAGAAAGGAATCTCACATGGTGGTAGAGGACAAGGTGCTTTCTGTGGTGTGTTTGCTGAACTGCTAAAGAGTGACTGGAATGCAGGAACCTTAAAGCTGGGCTCAAACCATTCTGGTTTTTTTTAATTATTTTTCAGAAGTCCCACACTGGCCATTCCTGTTCCATCTCTTGACATGGCCATTGTACATCTGCTTCCCCTGCAGACCCAGCATCACTTTTCTCCAGTAAATTTATCTCCGCTATTACATCATCACTTTTTCCTCTGCCCTGTCTTTGCTTCTGGGTGACTCTGAAAATTGCTTATTTATATAGCTGCGACTCTTTACATCACAAAATAAGCTTTTTTTAAAGCTGTTTAGTGCATCTGAGTACTTTGGGGGATGTCCAGCCTTTGTTAAATGAACTGTTGCCTCATGGTATCAGGAGGACCATGGGGACAGAGCTAAGGAGCCAGGGCTCAGAGCTGACAGGTGAATGCTCCATACATACACAGCAAACACACCTGTAAATGTTAATTACCCTGCACACCCAGCTGTTAACCTGCCTGAACTGGACAGTCACTAGACAGATGTTCTCTTTAGTAAAAGCCAGGCTCTTCTGTCCTTCCCCTCCTCCCAGGGGGAACCTGCCTTGCACAGATTACTTCTGTGCTGCCCAAGTGTTCACCCTCATCACCTCCTGCATGCACTGGCCAGTACACCTTACTCACCAGGCTGTGTGTAACTGCCACACAGTCAAAACATCCTAATTTCAAATATATTCTTTTCAGTTTTCTATGAACAACTTTCACTATAAACATTATTTTTGTTTTCTAAGGAGAGCTTTGACAGTGTTGCAGCATTTTTGTCTGTATTTATCACTGAAGTATCACCATGGAAATCACAGGTCTGGCAGCCCAGAGCAGAAGGAAGGTGGTCAGCAGGCTCTTTGCTCAAAATTTCTTTAAAAATGGGTTGTCTTGGAGAAGAATGAGGAAGGCAGGTAGAAAGTGCAGAGGTTCTGGAAATGTTCTGAGTCCACAGGTGAAATCACAGCTTAGATTATATGAATTTGTTAAATTTAATTTGTGTCTAGCCATTCTACCATACTATGGTAGGTGTAAATAATCTCATTTGGTTTGTGAAAGACCTATTGCTATCCATTTCCAGACTCTTCAGAGCTGTACAGATGTTCAAGGAGATGATGTGACACCCTCTAACAAAATGTATTGTATGGAGGATGGAGACTCTCATTGTTCTCTAAAAATGCTTTTGTGTGGTTGGTGCTGTGCTGCCATTTTATCTCCCTTTTCTGTGTGTAAGGCAATAAAAACTTGTCCTTAGCTAAGTGTTTTCCTGACAGATTTTAAATAGACTGGAGTTCAACTGGGTTTTGGTTCACAAGTCAGTTAGCACTTCAGGGGGAAGCTGTCTGCATGTGTTTGCATCTCCTGAGTTTTGCTCAGAGTTTCAGATTCGAACAAAACTGAGAGCCCAAAGGAGAACCCAGCTTGATCTGCCAGCACAGTCTGACTTGGGATTGGAACTATGCAAAATCTCTATATTTAGTTTGGTTTCAAATAGCTACACTAAGTCCTTATGCAGATCCCAGGAGGTGTGTTAAAGTTCGCTCAGTAATTACCCCAAGCTCCCCTGAAATATTTGGCAATTTCAAAGTTTTCTATAATGCCTGCCAAAATTTTAGGTCTATAAGAAAACCTGATGCAAGCAATTTTTTTCTCCCCTGTCCCATCCAAATCATTCCACTCAAGTAACCCCTAAAGGGCTGAGAAAGGGTGTGAGTTGTGTCTTGTAGAAACAGATGTGGAGTGAAACCATGAGAGACTGCAGCCACAGTTTGTCCTTCCACTACACCACTTCTCATAGATTCCAACAATATTTTCTTAAATAATAACTGGCTCTGACCTGGGCACCTTGTCCTTTGGAAGCTTTTGTCTGGGTGTTTTTACAGAAAAATAGAACAGACTGTGATGTGAATAACCATGGAATGTTTTCCTTGAGCTGGGCTTACCACATGCAGAGCTCCAGTGAGGCACATACATTACTAAAAATAATAGCCTCAAACTATTTCAGTGTCGTTTGTTCATTATTAAGTCTATTACCTCTGCAATGAGGAGGCTGCAATGCTCAGGCTTTTCTGGTTCTGTGCATAGCAGTTTATTAATGGTGCCTTTGTTTCAGAGGGATGGCACAGGGAGCCCAGGACTTGGAGCTGCTCAGCAGCGATGAAGCAGCTACTTGGTGCTGTTTAATATCTTAAATGACTCCATGCCCATAAATCAGCCAGCCATAAATTATGTTTAATGCTGAAAAATAACCACCAAGCAAACAGATCTTTAACCTGTAAATGTTAATTCTGTTTGTTAATACTTAGTGGCTCCAGCAGTGCTCAGAGGCTGCACAGGCTATTATTCATTTTGACTCCACTCCAACCCTTTTGCAGAAAAGCCTCTCCTATAGCTCCCTAAAAATGAGGTGCCTCAGGGCACTCACCATCAAACAAACTGTGGGGATGTCACAGGCCCAAATTCAATCTGCCCTGCCCAGGACACTGCACCACAACTCCCCTGGTGAATGGGGAGGGTCTCATCCCACAAGATCCACAAGCTAGGAGCTGAATTCCAGCCATCCCTTGGCCCAGATGCTCACTGCAGGGCGGCTTTGCAGGTGTTTGGCCCTGGGACAGAGCAGACACATTGGCAGAGCCACTGGAGCCAGCTCAGATGACTCTTGGCACTGTCACCTGCCTGTGATGCTGAGCATGGCCAGGGTTCTGTGCCAGCTTGGGGGTGAGGGCCACACACCCTCCTGAGTGCCTGAAGGGGAAAGCAGAAGACAACCTAGGCTGAAAGGAGAAGGTCTATTCCCTTCCTTCCTTGTTTCATTTATCTCAGCTCTGTGTCCCTCCCCTTCCCTTGTGCACTCTATCCCTACAGCTACCAACCCCATTCTTTTCTTAGTTTTTGGCTTTGCTTGTGGGGTGCTTCCATTTTCCTTTGTATCATACACATGATTGTATTCCCACTGATGGATGTTGGAGAAGACTCTTGGCAGCAGGATGGAGACCAGGCAGGGAGGGGCAGAATGTCCCATCATGCCTTTACCACCAGCTACACCTAAAGTGTGACTGGATCCCACTCTGCTTTGGTGGTGCACAAATCATTGTGTGAATCAAATCCTGAATATCTGATGCTCCTTTAAACACTTCATTTTGATTTAAATCAACAAGTGGATGATTAAAAAAATTCAAGCACACATCATTAGGTGTGTTTTTACCTTTAAAACTCTGCTGCTGAAATATTTGTAGCATAGGATTATGGAATTGCTTGGGTTGGAAGTGATATTAAAGATCATCTGCCTCCAACCCTTCTGCCATGGGCAGGGATGCCAATTATATTGTCTGGAATATTTTCTGCTTCCAATTCTGTTGAAATCATTCTGTCATTGAGTGAAACTAATTTTCACTGTGAATTCTGGCTTTCTTTGTTCCTTCTAGGCAACAGAAAAATCAAAGAATTTATAAGGTAAAATAATTTTGAACATCAAAAAGCCAGTTGGACCTTAAATCTATTTTACATTTGATTCTATTTTATTGTTTTTCCCCTGCATTTCAATAAACACAAATGTTTGGAAATAAAGTTGGTTAAAAGATGGCAAAAATCTGTAGCAAACTTTGCAATTAAATCTTTTACCTTCATTTGAGCAATTAAAAACAGTTGCTAATGCTGCACATGTGAGTGTGTTTATTCCTATGCTGGTAAAGTACCATTTCTGGGGAAAACATGGCTTTTTTCCTATTTCTTCCCTGATAATTTGCAACAGGTCCAAACTATGAAGCTAAGGTTTGTCCCTTGTTGAGATGTAAACTATATTATCTATATAATACTTTATTAGGTCAACTTTGTTTTTGTGGCAAAAATTTACTATCTATGAACTGAAGGAGGCATTTTCATTCTGAAAGTTGAAGTATTTACATCAGAAAGATTTATCAGTACAGTTCCATTTCATTCCATAAGATAAAATGATGTGGAAATATATATTAGCCTTGATCTAAACTGCTGTCCGGCAACAGGAAAACCATGTATCTCTTTTTAAACAATATAGCAGTTAAAAAAATATCAGAGAAGATTGAATAACAGAGAAACTAGGCAGACAATAAAATGTAAGTGGAAACCAAATGTTAACATTCTACTTATCAAACTCTTACAAGCAAAAGAGAACATGTAGAATGGTAATTAACACCCACTCATCACATTCTTCTGGAAGATTAAAGAACAGGTCTTAGTCCCAGTACTTACCTTTGCAAATATAATCTCATCAATTCATCTAATTCTGAAGAGAATGAAGTTTTATTTCACCTTCCTCTGCCAGGTTTTTTTCTCCTTGGACTGTTTTTGCCTTTCACCACGCAAGGATCCCTATCCCACCTAGAGGTGAAAATTCCATGGCCTTTAAGTGCACCCAGTTAAGTCTCCACAAAAATAGATGGGATATCACAGATGCAGGAATTATGAGAGCAGGGTTTATGACGTCTGATAAGAGGAATTTTAGCTCCTGCAGGAATGTGTTATAAAAATCCAGCCATGGAAGGAGCAGACTTTTCCATTTCTGGCCCAAATGCCACATCTCTCATTGCTAATATGGATAATAACAGAGACCACAACTCCATCTCCTCCTCCTTGTGTAAATGTCACACAACTTTTCTCATTCAAATCACTAAAAATATGTATTTAGTTAGCTTTTCAAAATGCATGTATTACCTAATGACATGATTGCTTGGCTGCCTAATTTACAAGAAGTCACTTGCATAACCAGCATATAAATATAGATGAAGGTTTTACCCATGTGTATATAAAAAGAGAATGTGTGCGGTTTTAACTTCAAGGATACAAAAATTTACCATATTATTACCTTGTTATCAGCCTTTATTAGAATTTTTTAAAATTTTTGTTTTCCAAACAAATTCCTTTAAGAAACTTTTGATTTGGTGATTTCTGCTGTGGTCTGAGACTTTATAAAATATAACTGCTTTCATTAACTGGGGAATCATATTCCTTTAACATTCAGTTCCCTTGCATCTGGCAGCATTCATCCCTAAAAATATCCTCTCAGCCATGAACACTTTCTTGGTGTTGGACTGCAAATATTTTCATGCACCATCTTGCTGAGACTTCAGCAGATACAGATGCAGGTTTCATTTATTGAGTATTTTCTAAATATAACCACAATACACTTTCCGTGTGATTCTGAGAGTGAAAACATCTCAGCAAATTGACTTTTCCCTGGAATTGCTAGTTCTTGGCCAGGAGGTGTTGGTTGAACACTGGTAGGAACAGATGTAACAAGGCAATGAAGGTGATTATTAATGCTATTACATACATTTGCTGGAGCAAAAACGAAACTTTCAATTTCCAAGCCTGCAGAAGGATGAAAATGCAGTTTGCAATCGTTGCTCAGATAAATGATTGCTGCTCTCAAACCCTTGAGCAGTTTTAACAAATGATCGCTGGCTGAATTCCACTGTTGGACGGTGCCTTCAGAAAAACAGCACTATTTAAACACATCGTCACAGATTCTTAATGAATCCATTCTCTATATCCCTCCCCTATCCTGGTAGGAAACATTGAGCTGAATATGACTAGAAAATTGAACTGATACCAAGCTTCTCTAATCTCCCTCTTCAGCTGAATTTATAGATGTGCTCGTGTTGATTTATAATTGAAATTTCTTTTGGTGAAGAAGCAATGATATCAGAGAGTTAGAATGACACATGAAATGTAGTCCAAAGTAAATTAAAGTACTTAAGCACAGCAGTTATCTCCTGATTATAACTAAGCACATTAGACAGCTCAGGATCCTTGCAAACACTCAATATATTAAGATGATCAGTCATCAGAGCTGCTCTCTTCATCTTGCTGCTGTTATGAATAACTTTTATGAGAAAATGAGCCCTTGATTCCTATCTAGGTAGGGAGACTCAAAGGGAAAAAGGTTTGTCAGAGCAGTAATGCAAGACACCCTTGGCTGGATTTCCCCTCTGAATTAGTGGGGGCTGCAGTAATGGGGAATAATGAGGTGTTAAAGTGGACTTGGTGAATCTGAAGGTGTGACACGGACATTGGAAGAAACAGCAGGGCAAGAGGGAGTGTCCAGCCTGAAAATTACATAACTACCAGCTGCACACACACACACACACACAAATAGCTTTCTGTACCTGTCAGGAAGAATGAAAATCTTGTTCTCAATCAAATGACAAGACAGCAACATGCCTCCTATGCTAAAAGAGTAAAATCACATGCTCTTGTTCCTGGGCATTACAACTCCATTCCAAGTGAGCAACTGGTACAAAAGACGGAAGAGAAACTTCCTAGGAACACACCAGCCCCTGCCCCTTACAACACTGCCCATCAATGCTGTGATTCTGATCTAGTTTCTGAATATATAAATCCCAACAAGGGCAAAATAACAGGACTGTTACAATAACCACACACAGCTCTAGAAACTTCAGAATTTATGGTTTAAAGGGATTTGATGCCACTCTAACAAGTTTGTGCTCAATTAATTTTTCACAACACAGGAAAGCAAACTGGGAACTTGTAGTTTGTTGCTGAAGTTTCAAGGTTTGCACTATTCTTTGCAATAAAGTTGTAGATGCTGGAATATAAGGAAATATTAAGCCATCAGAGTTGCTTTCTTTATTCTATTTTGAGCAGCTGAAGGACAGACTTTCCTCCTGGTCTGCATTTAGTGAGGAACAGCAGAGCCGTCATCAGTGTTTAAAGTAATGTTATGAACAGGAAAATAGAGAATGGGGGAGGAGAGATCTGGAGTGCATAAAATCAAACTTGGAGTCTGAAATGAATATTTAACATTATGTAAATATAGTATAAAATAAAGATAATTACATGTATACATATATATTACATTACATGTATACATATATATTACATATATATATAAAAATATAATATAAAGTATTGCATTGTGAATACCTTAGCAGCAACAGAGAAACAAAGAAATTGTCATTCAGCAAATAAACAATCCTTTTAGATTTATATCCTGGAATGACAATTCCAAGAAACAAACCAGGCTGCATGTCTCAGAAAACAGCAGAGGTTAAACAGACACAGGACAAAGAGAGGCCTGTCAAGGAACGGGTTCTATCACTGATGTCTTTGCCCAATTAAGTGCCATTTTATTTATATTACTGGCACGACCATGGAATGGTTTTGGAAACCAAGTGGTGTGCAGGCTGTGATGGGCTGTGTCAGTGACAAATGCTGCAGTGATGCTCGGGTCAGTGACACACCCATCAGTGACACACCCATCAGTGACACACCCATCAGTGACAGGACCCTCAATGACCAACTCTTGGGGGTTTCATGTCCTTCCTTTTGTTCCATTTCACCTGAGGAATTTTTACCCATCAGTGGAGGGGAAACCTGACTGCTGGTACTTGTTGGGTGCTTGAGAAACAAAACGAGTTCAGCTGGGCCCAGGGTGGAATGGGGGCAGGAAAAAGGGAGGGCGGGGGCAGCTGGGGCCTGGCTGCTTTCCTCAGCTTCAGAGCAGGACACTTGCTGGGAGCTGTTGTGGTTTGGAGAAGAGAATTCACCATCACCCAGAGGGAGCTGCTCCTTCTTCTTCTCCTTCTTCCTTCTTCATTGGTGACCTCGCACCCCCTGTCCTGCAGGGACGTGTGGCAGTGCCAGGCACCACCACGGGGCTGCTGATCCACCTCAGCCACCGGCCCAGGATCTCAGCTCATCCCTGCTGATCCACCTCAGCCACCGGCCCAGGATCTCAGCTCATCCCTGCTGTTCCAGCTGAGTGTTCCTCAGAGCCCTGCAGGAGCACCAGGACTGCCCTCCCGAGGGGTTTGTGAGGCAAAGCCTCTCCTCCATCCCTTCCCGTCTCAGCCGAGAAAGCTGTCACGGGGCCCCTGGTTCTGTTTTGTTGTTATTGCTGTAGTTATTGTTGTTTGTGTGCCTCGTTATACACACTAGTAAAGAACTGCTATTCCTATCCCCAGATCTCTGCCTGAGAGCCCCTTGATTTCAAAATTATAATAATTTGGAGGGAGGGGGATTTACATTTTCATTCCAAGGGAGGCTCCTGCCCTCCCTAGCAATCACCTGTCTTCCAAAACCAAGACAGATTTGATGCCCAATGGTGGGGCCTGAGGGCACTGAGAGAAAAAGGGCAAAAAAGGAACAACAGCTCTTAAATAACCTAACTTTTGTGTGCAGGATTTAGAAACCTTGTTAGGTAGAACCATGTTGTTTAGCTTACCCAGGTTTGGGTGGCATGTGGTCTTGGCTTTATTTCTTCCATTTGTTGCACCTCACCTAAATATGGGTCCTATAACTAAGGCTACTGTGGCTATTATCCAGTTTGTTTTGTGGGTTGATAAGGTGAGGAATTAATGGATGTTTAACGTCCTCTGGACGGCGGGCTCATGGATTCAGAGCTGTCACACACTAATTGGATGGTTTTTGGGTTACTTTAATAATGGTACCTACTGGGAGAAAAAGACAGCTGGGGAAATTTTCTCCCAACCTTTCACCCAGATCCTTGGGCCTACCCCGCCAGTTTTCAAAGGGTTAAAATCTTCTCTGAATGCTAATGACATCTTACAGTGGCTGGTGGTACTGATAGGCCTGTTCTACTTAGCATTCAGAAATAAGGGGAGATTGACTGGGATAAGCGGCCTGACACCTACCCCAAAGACTGGGGATGCTGCCACAGAACCTGACACAGTCCCACAGCCCACCTCTGAAATGAACCACCCAGAGTGGGTGGGGGTTCTGGTGAGGGAGATGCGTGAGATGCTAAAGGAGTGCATTTCCTCAGCTGCTGAGAAACCCTCCCCCTGCCCCAAAGAGGGAAGAGTCTGATTGTGCAGCAGTGGAACCCACAGACATTACAACCGTCCAGGTTCCAGCTGAACCACAAGGGCAGTCACAGCCAGCAGCTGTTGCCCCTGTGGAAACGAGGAAGTCTAAGATGAAATCACAGCACTCTGTTGATAAGGATAAGAAAGGAGGGCCCTCACAACCCACAGGGGAGCCAGAAGTTTAAATCATCACTGAGTCTCTGACATATGACTGTCTCCATAAGTTGCAAAAAGACATTGTGAGGCGGGGGCCTGAGCCTTATACAACCTGGTTACTTTGGGTCTGGGACCTTATGGGTACAGGCGTGCAGCTGGATGGTGGTGAGGCAAGGAATGTGGGACCTTTGACCCAGGACTCAGGTGTGAATCAGGTATTCGTCAGGGAGCCAGGGCCCCTTTCCCTCTGGGAGCAGCTTTTGATGAGTGTAAGAGAGAGGTTTGTCCGCTGAAAGAGAACGGAAGAGCACTATCATAGGAGGGACTGGAAAACCATTGAGGAAGGGATCCAACAACTGAGAGAAGTGGCGATATTAGAGGTCCTTTTTGGGAGGGGTGGACAGCATGATAATGACCCCGACAAAGTCAGGTGCACTGGGCAGATGTTGTGGAGTCTGGCAAATCTAGGGCCACATGAATACACCTCATTCATTGCAACAATTAACTCTGATAACCACTGAGAGACGGTGGGATCTGTCACCACTAAGCTTTGAAATTATGAGAGTATGGTCCATGGCCCACTGCAGGCTCGGGTCTGTACTGTGATTAAGGAACTCAAAGAGGAGATGAGGGAAATGAGGGAAGAGATGAGGAAGAGCAGTTCCCATATAACACCAGTGCGGGTCACAAGCCCAAAACTCCAAGCCCAGCGTCCCCCAGCTACAGAGAGAGGGTACACCTCACGAACTGAGCTGTGGTTCTTTCTACGTGACCATGGGGAAGACATGGGAAAGTGGGATGGGAAACCCACTTCTACCCTGGCAGCACGAGTGCATCAACTCAGGGAGGGAACCATTAACCCAAAAGGTTCCACTAAAGTGAAGGTAGCCTCAACCTCCCGTGACCAAACTGCCAGATATTACAGAAAAGAGGATGATCCCCTTGAAGGAACCTCTAGCATGTATGCCCAGGGAGGAGAGGATGACCAGTGCTAGAGTTGGTCCCTTTCTCCAGGTAGCACTGACAGAATGAGAGGACATAGTCTCGAGTTGCACCAAGGGAAATATATAAGTTGGATATTAGGAAAAAGTTTTTTACAGAAAGGGTGATAAAGTACTGTAATGGTCTGCCTGGGGAGGTGGTGTTTGAATATTGGTTCTGTCCTGAGATGGATATGTGTGGTACATGGCTTTCTGAAAGCTACAACTTATTTTGGAATTAGTTGTTTCCACTGTGATTTACTTCTGACTAATTTATTCTTTGGGTTTGCTGTTGATTTTGCTTTTTAAAATGAGGTTGATAGAAATTGTGTTCCTTTTACTGATTTAATTCTTATTTTAGAATACAGGCAGGAGTTTTGGCTGTGAAGCAGAAACACTGTGAACTGTCAGGTACAGAATTCTACTTTTATAAAAACTTTTCCTTCCGTACTGCTAATTCATCACAGATAAACCTAGCTGATAATACACTTTGATATTGCAAAAATAGACATTGCCGTTTTTCAGCTTCTGAGGAGAAAAGCCTCAATAACAGACCTGTCAGAAAACCTCAAAAAGTAAGCCAGGTTTGCAAGGTACAGGAGTATGTTTACAAGTTTATTATCAATAATTTAAGCCTCACTTGTCAGAACAGAAGATGGTATATATATAAGCTGCTGTGCATTTTCCTTATGTATTTGCTAATCCACTGCCAGCCTGCCAAACAGATATAAGAGATTTCCATTTCTGAAGGAAAGTTACCTCCAACTTTCAAGGTCCAAAGATTTTGTGACTGTGGCGGTGTTAACTTCTGCTGAGTAGCACACTGATAAGGAGCCTGGAGTGTTCATTGTTTCTCAATGACTGCAATAGATTCTGTTGTTGTTTTTCTTCTGTCTGGAAGCACCTGGGAGCAAACAAAAGTGAATCTGTGGCAGCAAGAGCTCTCCCTGTACTTTTTAATCTGTTTGACGCTGGAGAATTCTCCCAGGAAAAGTTCTCTGCTGGCTGCTTTTGATCTCTGCATCTTTTTTGAGCAGATCCCAACGAAGTCACTTTGTTAAGGAAACTTCAAGGGATGTGTTGTAGTTGCTCTGTACACACCAGTTAGGAGACAGGGGTGATGTGTCTGTCAGAGCCACAGGAAAAGCACAGGCTGCTGCTCAGTCAGCTCTGCAGGCTACATGGCCATGTAGGAATGAGGGGGACATTTCAGAAGATGTGATTTTAGGCATTATTTTCAAGAAATCTACAAATTAAATTCATGCTCCCTGATGTGTACTGATGTCTGATCCGAGCAGACTGCGCAGCTGGAAACTACCACAGCTCATTTCTGAAGTGCCCAGTGCTCTCCCCAGCAGATCTATTTCTGCTTTAAAGTCAGTAGGAATGGATTTCAACTCTTATTTTTCCCTTGTATTGTTAGAGGAGAGAGAAATCCTTCCCATAACAAGCTCAGTAGATGTTACCATCATCATTAATGAAGACATGGCGCATTCCTGGTGCATCCTCTCCCTATTCACACCTGATGCAACATTCCCCCTGAGAGGGATGATGGGTTTGTCTTTACAGACAAGCTGTGGGTCTGCTGATAAGATGAACCTATCACTGAGAAATAACAGAAACAATGGGATGGATTCCACTGAAAGATGAAAGAGGCACTGAAAGAGCACCATGAATTCCACAATAGTTAAGAATTAAGAAGAGGAGTATGCATTGAGAGGCGGGGGAGGTACCCCAGGTATCAGGTGTTCCGGGAAGCCTGTACCTCTTGTGATAAATGTAACCTTGGATAAAAAAATTCGTGAAAGAATAAATAAGTATATAACTAGATTTGTAACAATGTAAAAAGTATATAAAATATAGTGTGGCCGAAGAATTTCCCCAAACCCAGCAGTAACTACCCATTCAGGCCGTAACGACCCTAGGCGACATTCATCAGCCTGAAAGAAAAAGCAGGACACGAACGGTTAAGCTAAACAAAGAAAGGAGCCAGGCCGAGATGGCCATCGACCCCACACCGCACCTGGGCACCCCTCCCTGCAAACCCCGACTGAAGATGCAAACAGGCCGGACAATAAGTGGAAGCCCAGCCGAGATATCTGTCGACTCCACACCGGACTTGGATACTTCACTCTGAGAGCCCAACCGAAGATACAATCAAGAAGCACTCAGAACTTTTACATACGAGAGGACTCTGCCCAGTCGTCTATTGATTCAGTTCCACGGTTCCAGGAAATTCATCTAAACTCTTTGTTGAACAGTAACTGCTCGGAGTTTTGGCCTCAGGACACAAAATCCCTATAAAAATCCCGGACAGTCTACCCTCCTTCGTGGATTTGGGAACACCTATACCTTTGGGTATAGACCCCTGTCCACCCAGCGCTGCGCTGTTTGTTTTATTGTGGTTTTTCCTCGTTGTTTATTTTTATTATAAAAATTGTTTTATAATAAACTGTTCTTTTATTTAACCTAAATTTGCCTTTGCATTTATAACACTCTCAAGTACCTCAGCCTATGGGGAAAGAGAGAAGGGACATGGGGCCAGGAATAAGGATAAAAGGGAGGCTGCGCCCTCCAAAAATTTGAGAGACCCCAGGGGAATGCCCCATGGCCTCTCCCTTTATTCGAATAAAGTAAAAGGACTCCTCTGTCTCTTTTTGGACATAAACCTCTGGTGTTTGTGGATTAATTCTCCTGACACTCCCCCGGCAGGGCGGGCAGGCCCTGGCACAGGGTGCCCAGAGCAGCTGGGGCTGCCCCTGGATCCCTGGCAGTGCCCAAGGTCAGGTAGGACACTGGGGCTGGAGCAGCCTGGGACAGTGGGAGGTGTCCCTGCCATGGCAGGGGTGGGGCTGGATGAGCTTTAATGTCCCTTCCAACTCAACCATTCTGGGACTCTGTGATTTATGATTATGTTAATCATGTAAGGAAGAAGAAAGCAGGTGAATAAGGTCACCCTTTGTCTCATGCACTTGAGCCAGTAATGGTTTAGCAGAGGGAGGTCTGAGAGAAGCCCAAAGCCCAAGCATTAACTATGAAGTCTATCTCAGCTTCTCTGTCTCTGTCCCTTCAAGTGTGTCCTGTGTATTTCCAGGCTATAGAAACCATTTCGGTTTATCATCAAACAGGCAAACAGCACAGACCACAAGCTCTCCCCCCCACCCCTTTTTTTTTTTTTTTTTTTCCCTCCCTTGACTGAGTATTCTGCTTGTCCCTCACAAGGCTCCCAAGTAATCCAGGACTGAGATGAGCAGTGTCTCCTTACTGAGAAGCACCCAGCCTTTGTTCCAGCTTCCCAGGTGCCCAAGAGTAAGAGAAACAAGGTGTGAAAGAGGCAGCATTGTGCTGAGGGTGGAGCAAGGTGTACACTCTTTTTTTCAGGGAGCAGCCTGTGTCCCAGCTAGGCAGATCTGTCATTTACAGATCCCTCTGCCCTAGCTTTTACCCTGTCTTCAAGCCATGCAGATGAACATTAATTGCCCAAATTGTCCAAACTCAGAGTATCAGCTGAATTTAAGCAGTCAGCCATCTGACAGAGAGATTACCATCAATACTCCCAGTCTTTGGAGCACAACAGAGCAGATCTGCAACATAATCCTGAGCGCACTCTGGCAGAGATGGGCACACATCTCAGGAGAGGACTCTGCACTCCAGCCAGGAGTTCTGTCCCAGCACATGGGTGCCCATGCAGATACTGCACAGCCTTGGGAAGGTGCAGGCAGTTGTCACATTTCCCTCTCCATGGAAGGGGGAAGGAACAACATAATGCTCTTTGCTTGCCTTTTAGAATGGAGATAAAATTGCAAACCAAAGGGTTTTCCAGTCCAGGTTGACAGCTATAATTTTAAAGGAAAATCTATTGCATGTCTAAATTTGATCAGTACATTAAAAGATAAAAGAGAAGCATAATCCTAAAATGAAATGACTATTGTTCAATCACAGACTCACAGGATGACATGGCTTAGAGGGACCTTAAAGTTCATGCAGTGCCACCCCCTGTAGCTAAAGGACACAAAACGATTCAGACAAACACTTTTCAGTGTTAGAACAGGAAAGAAGTAACTTTTCTCTGTCTGGAGTCAGAGAATATTTATGGATTCTCAATAATGACCGGGGATTGGATAATTAAGTTACCACCTTCCCAAGCACACTGGTCATGCAAAACGTCCATCAAAAGACATTTCTTAGAAGGAATGTGATAAACAACTTATGTTTATAGAACTTTCATGGGAAAGTAACTAGAACTATGAAACATTATCAGAAGGCTTCAGTTTTCAGGGCGACAACCCCCTGCCATGGGCAGGGATATCTTCCACTATCCCAGGCTGCTCCAGCCCCAGTGTCCAACCTGGCCTTGGGCACTGCCAGGGATCCAGGGGCAGCCCCAGCTGCTCTGGGCACCCTGTGCCAGGGCCTGCCCACCTTC
This sequence comes from Pseudopodoces humilis, assembly GCF_049639895.1. Lineage (NCBI taxonomy): Eukaryota > Metazoa > Chordata > Aves > Passeriformes > Paridae > Pseudopodoces > Pseudopodoces humilis. Next base: position 19,996,830 of record NC_142213.1, on the reverse strand, counting down.
TCAGGAAAGAATTCCCTCCCAATACCCCATCTAAACTGACTCTCTGGTAGTGGGAATCCATTCCCCTTTATCCTGTCACAACAGACTCTTGTAAGAAGCCCCATCTCCATCTTCCTTGTCTTTTTAACCTTTAGGCTATTTGACATCCCTTCTTTCAAGCAGATAATGATGAACAAAGTGGTCTATAAAGATATGAAATAGTGGCTGACCATTGAAAATCAAGTGGCATGAACAAAAAAAAATGCACATTCAGTCTTCTTGTAGCTGTCACAGAGCAATTACCTCAACAAAATTCTGATGCCCAGCAAGAGAGCAGAAAAAGCAAACACGGGATTTGGTAAAATTATTTTCTGTCTCTTGCCCCTACTTTTGAACATATATTTGTATTGCTTTTGAATTGCTCTACATTAGTTTGGATCCAGCTAAGTTGACATCATTTGCTTTAAGAATGGGGCATTCCCAGACTGTTTAGTGTTTCTGAGGTATATTTCTTCAGGATGTAACACACTCATTGGTGTTCTCAACTGAGGCTTCAGCACATCTGAATCATTTAAGATTTCACCCTCATCTAGTTAAAAATCAGTGTTTGAATATCTATCAGTATGTAAAACACTCATTTGCTAGCAGAGTTAGAACTCCTTATTATACCAGGAAGAATTTAAGTTTTAATTAGCATTTCCTCTGGTGTACTAAACCCACTGAGACTACTAGACTTACTAAAATTTAATTAACTTGACAAAAGATCCTAATTGTTTTCATGCCACTAGTCCTTAGTGGGACTAAAAATAATACTCTTCAAATTAAGTGTCTGCAACCCACCTTCCTTTTGGATGTCCTACATACATTAAATTGGTTGGCCTACATATAATTAGAGTTGGTAGGAAGCCTTGCCCACTCTGGAATCAAGATTGTGGGCTCAAAAATGGGGATTTTTATGGCAATGAGGAAAAGTTATTATTCAAAAGGCCTCAGCTAACATGAATTATTCACACCATCTTAATTCACAGAATTCATAGAATGACCAGGTTGGAAAAGACCTTCAAGATCTTTGAGTCCAACCCATGCCTAACACCTCAATTAAACCACATCCTGTGCCATATCCAGTCTTTTTTCAAACACATCCAGGGATGGTGACTCCACTGTGGATGTTGAATGCAAGAAAGCAGGCAGGGAGCACAGAGCCTGTGTGAAACTAAGTCACACAAGGTTCTCACTCTGGCTTGAGAAATCATAAGGAAGAATCCAAACAGTCCTTGGAGAAGGACAACAACCTTTTGTTGTTCACTTGCAAGAAAGAGTCAAGGGGTGTAGCTCCTAATTGTCCAATAATGGTAATTTGTTTGTTTAATGACCAATGAATTTTACCTCTCGGACCTTCTCAGAACTGTCTATAAAAGAAGATCTGGAATAATAAAACTTGCTCTCATGTGCAACTCAGAGAGAGTCCATGTCATACCTTCTGCCATTCCTAATAGAATGCAACATCTGGTAGATGTGTGCTGCAGCTGAAGGACATTGGAGTCTCCCTCCTCCTCTTTTCAGAGGTAAAGAGTTTTTCCCTGTGTGCTCCTGGACAGCTACAGGTCTCAGTGACCCTGGGTAGAGAACCAGCCAGTGAGCGGGCCTGGAACGGCAATCTCAACAAAGCTAGAGCTTACATTCCGGGGACAAGTCACTGCGTCTGCATATTCACTCGCCAGCCACTGAGATAATGGTTTTCCACAGAGGGAAAGCAAAGTTCTGCAGAGGAACAAACTCTTCCTCTCTCTGAACTGAATGTAAGCAGCAACTGGGACTCACTGTATCAGAAGGCGTTAAAGCGCTACAGCTGTGTCTGTGTGGGGACAGTGGCGCGAGAGCGGATCAGCTGGGGTGGGACCCTGTTCAATGGATCCCCAGATAGCCTGGCTCCTGCCAGAGGAGCTTGGCCTCTCGAACCGCCTGTGGATGCAGAGCTGGGAGACCGTGCAGGGGGTCTGCAACCACTACTAACAGCAGTGTGAGAAATGAACCTGTAAAAATTCGTAGAAATCTAAATAAATGTATATAACAATAATGATATAAAATATAAAGTACAGTATGGCCCACAAGCCCTTCCCAGATCTAGTCGCGAATTCCCACTCAAAGGATAACGATCCTAGCCGGCGCCCATCAACGAAAAAGAATAGACAGGACAAGGATCATCAAGCTGACAGGGACAGGCTCGGTGCCCATCAACGAAAAAGAATAGACAGGACATGAATCATCAAGCTAACAAGGAGAGGCTCCGACGAGATACTCATCACCGGACCTGAACACCCCGCCTTGCAGGCCACCGTTGGGGGAAGCCATCAGGTAGACAAAAGGAAAAAGTCCAGCCGAGATATCCATCAGCTCCAACCCGGATCCAACCATCCCATCCAGATGGCCTGAACCACAATGAAATCAAGAAACACCCAGAACTTCTTTACATATGAGGAAACTCTGTCCGGACGTCCATTTGACTCTATTCTCCAACGCCAGGAAATCAATTCATCCAACAATCAAGGACCCTTGGTGAATGGTGCCTGCCTGGAATTTGGCCTCAAGGCACAAAATCCCTATAAAAACCCCGGACAGTCTACCCTCCTTCGTGGATTTGGGAACACCTATACCTTTGGGTATAGACCCCTGTCCACCCAGCGCTGCGCTGTTTATTTTATTGTGGTTTTTCCTCGTTGTTTATTTTTTTTATAGAAATTGTTTTATAATAAATTGTTTTTATTTAACCCAAATCTGCCTTTGCATTTATAACAGCAGCAACAGCAGGGACAGCAGCAGGGACAGCAGCAGGGACAGCAGCAACAGCAGGGACAGCTAGCAGGGACAGCAGCAGGGACAGCAGCAACAGCAGTGTCCCCACCTTGGCCAGCCCAGCCTCCCCACTCAGCGTGTACCGCCCCCTCTGTGCCAGCCCGTCCAGACTTCTGAAGACACAGACTACCTCCACTGATACCGCTTTAGACAGAACACCATGGCCCTGAAGCTGAGAAAAAGTCGGACAAAAGATGCTGGAACAGAGGTTTTTTTTCCATGGTTCCACCCCGTGGGTTTTGGGGTGGAAAAGTTTGCCTTCTGAGTGTTTTATGCCTTTAACTTTTCCTATGTTTCTTTTAAGGATTGCCCATGTGCTCTCCCCGTAGCACCACGGACAGAGGGTTTCCCCCTGCTCCAGTGTCAGGCCAGGAAAGGGGTTGGCAGAGTGGCTCGAGTTTCTGGGTTCCCCCTGGTGGCACGGCAAGCACGGCTGTGGGGTCAGCACAGCATGGCAGGGGCTGGGCACTGCTCCCCTGCTCCCAGGAGCAGCTCTGTCCTCGGCCCCCTCTCCCTTCCCCTGTGTCCCCGTGTCATGCTTTGCTGTTCCCGATATAGTGCGACACTCCACCGCCTCCTCAGGCAGACCATTCCAGTACTTTATCACCCTTTCTGTAAAAAACTTTTTCCTAATATCCAACTTACATTTCCCTTGGTGCAGCTCGAGACTATGTCCTCTCGTTCTGTCAGTGCTACCTGGGGAAAGGGACCAACCCCACCTGCCTACACCCACCTTCCAGGGAGTTGTAGAGAGCGATAAGGTCACCCCTGAGTCTCCTTTTCTCCAGGCTAAACAACCGCAGATCCCTAATAATTTAATAAGTTTTAGAAGTTTATGGATTTATCTTGGTACACAGACTAAACAAGGAGATGTAACACTCATTTAAAGCAATACAGAAGCCTAATATTAGCAAGATAAAACAAAGATTAATGTATTGGTAGAGCAACTATGATAAACAGCGTATATCTAAATGAAGTGTAGTGTGAAATTTGGAATTAAAATAAAAATAAAAATACTTCCTGCTCAGTATGCTTCCCATATCTTTATCTTTTTCCCAGTTGAGCTGCTCACATTATTCCAAGGCTTTGCTGACTTTGAGACTCTTCTTGAAAGAAATGTGAGTGTGGAAAGCATTAGGACACAGCCTGAGGAGCACGGGGGGACAGCTCTTTACAGGAGTTTGCATGCAGAACAGAGGAACTGCAATCCAAGGAATGCTTTGGCTGTTGTTATGAATGAAACCAGCCAAATTTTGTCAATAAGGTTTTTATTGAAAAATTTGCAAAAAATCGAATTTTGGACTGCCACAATCAAAGCCAGCATCAAACCTGGGTGAACACAGAACCAGCCTCTGTCGCACTGGCTCCCCCAAGTTCACAAACTGTCTTTTGGGGTGCTGAGTTTTATACAGTTTTTTTGGCCTGAGGCTATGCAGCTTCAGGTTTTTTCTCCTTTTTGTGTTGTTACATATTCATATGTCTGCAGCTGGTCTATTGATGAGCTTTCCGAGAAGGGAAGAGAGTTTGAGTAGTTTTTTGGGAATTGGGCATTGAGATGTATGGTCCTGAGGATTTCGACTGGATCGGTATCAGGCGTTAATTGCTGGGTCGTTAGTAGGCTCAGCTTGCCTGGGTGGACCCATCTCTTCTTGGTGCTATCTTAATTGCTGAGTTGTTCTCTTGCAAATTCCTCAGCTTCCAGCAGCTGTTTTTGCAATCTCAAGTTGTTTGTGTTTTATACATAAAACATGTTTTATACTTGACCTTATATGTGCACAATAAAACACAAATTATACCAACATACATTACACTATGCATGTCTGAAGCAGAGGTTTTAAGGAGAAGGGATCAAGGACAAGTACCCGAACTCTTTTGCCAAGATAAGGATTCCTTTATGAGCATCCCTACATTACAGGATTCATATCTGTTTGTCTAATTATTACCTCCAAAATTTAAAGAATGAATCAGCTTGGAAATGAAATCAAAGCTATCACTCGTTATTCCTCTGTTGAGCTTTGTTGGGACTGAATATCCCTGCACTTCTTAGAAATCACTGATCATACAGGTGTGGGTTTGGAACGTAATCCATTATGTGAATGCTCTTTGAAAAAACTGTGGTTTTGGGAAGGCTCAAACTCCACCCCCTCCTTCTATTGAAGGCTGAGGTCAGGCTGAGGCTGCACCACTGTGAATGCAAGAGAATATCAAATGTCTGCATTGTTACATCGTCCCGGCATTGGGAGAGAAAAACCTATAAATCTCCGTGCATCCACAGCCTTCACCTCCTTTTTCTGCCAAAACATCTGGCTGCTTTCTCACATCTCAATACTAAGGAGATTATCTTGGCTGATGAACCATCCAGATTGGCTGTTAAACACCTCTTTTCTGTTTTCCTTCCCAAACTCCTCTTTTGTTTCCTTCCCTCTCAATTTGAACAACAAGGTACTCTCCAGGCCCCAATTTCCATCCAGATTTATTGATGTAAACTCAAGGTGCCCATCTATTGTACTGCAATTATTAGAATCTCCTGAATATACGTACACAAAATATTTTTAATGAACAGCTTTGTAGAGTTCACATAGCTTTTGCCTTAAAAAATAAAGCCTTTTTGTGAGCCTTTCACTAAAAAACCACCATATGTCTGTGTTTATTGAAGGCAAATATTTAAAATAAACTCTCATTAACATTTCTCTGAATGTATAAAATAGTGAACTCTGAAGACTTGTCAGAGGCATAAGTTTAGTACATAAAATTTAAAGAGAAGCAGGTAAACAGTTGATAACATGAGACTGTAGGCCACCAAATATTCACTGCAAAAGCCTTTATGCATTTGGAAGAAATTAGGTTCATGTTTGTAGGAAAATGTTCATATTTGTCCCTGTAGATAATATCTTACAAACAATAAGAATCTAAAGTAAACTTTGTTCCTCTTCCCTTCTCTGCTTTGTATTTGATTTTTTTCCTGTGGCTAATGAATTGTTTGCAACATTAAATTTGTAATATATGTTTGTATAATTCGTGTTTTATTATATATGTATACAAGCAGTAATGTTATAAATGCAAAGGCAGATTTGGGTTAAATAAAAACAATTTATTATAAAACAATTTCTATAAAAAAATAAACAATAAAGAAAAACCACAATAAAACAAACAGCGCAGCGCTGGGTGGACAGGGGTCTATACCCAAAGGTATAGGTGTTCCCAAATCCACGAAGGAGGGTAGACTGTCCGGGGTTTTTATAGGGATTTTTAGCCTTGAGGCCAAATTCCAGGCAGGCACCATTCATCAACGGTCCTTGATTGTTGTATGAATTGATTTCCTGGCGTTGGAGAATAGAGTCAAATGGACGTCCGGACCGAGTCTCCTCATATGTAAAGAAGTTCTGGGTGGTTCTTGATTTCATTGTGGTTCAGGCCATCTGGATGGGATGGTTGGATCCGGGTTGGAGCTGATGGATATCTCGGCTGGATTTTTCCTTTTGTTTACCTGATGGCTTCCCCCAACGGTAGCCTGCAAGGCGGGGTGTTCAGGTCCGGTGATGAGTATCTCGTCGGAGCCTCTCCTTGTTGGCTTGATGTTTCGTGTCTTGTCTATTCTTTCCCGTTGATGGGCACCGAGCCTGTCCCTGTCAGCTTGATGAGTTTTGTCCTGTCAGCTTGATGAGCCTTGTCCTGTCTATTCTTTTTCGTTGATGGGCGCCGGCTAGGATCGTTATCCTTTGAGTGGGAATTCGTGGCTAGATCTGGGAAGGGCTTGTGTGCCATACTGTACTTTATATTTTATATCATTATTGTTATATACATTTATTTAGATTTCTACGAATTTTTACAAGTTCATTTCTCACAGTCCCCCGCCTAATAATCCATTACATTAAAAATTCGTGTTATTTCATCCAATTCTGCAGGGGAGGACTATAAAATTTTTTACTCACATTCATTTTCTTCCCAGTCCGTTAACGAATTCTCACTATATGTTTGTGCCAGGTTATATTTATTTTCAAAATTCTTTAAGGCTTTAATCACATTTTCGTTTTCTTTTTCCTCCTCTAATTTCATTAGTTTAGAGAGAGGAGTAGGTCTCCCTTGTGCTTTCTCAGGATCGATTGGAAGTGTGGCAATCTGCATTCCTTGCACAACAGAGTGAATTAGTCTGATGAAGCAAGGAATTAAGCAGGGAAGGAAAATGATTCCGGCAACTGAACAAGTGATGAAAAATACTAGCTTCTTCCACCAAGCCCCTTGCCCGAATATCTGGTCCCACCAGGAGGCTTGTAGGATTGAATTCCATTTTTGGACTGGCACATGAGCTACTTTTTTAATTTCAGCAGCCAATCCTTTTATTGTTTCTCCGTAATCGTCTATTTCCATACAACACTCGGATTCGTTGTATCTGCCACACACTCCTCCCTCCTCGGCTAGCAAATAATCGAGAGCTAGTCTGTTTTGGTACACAAAAGCTCTCATTTGTGAATGTTGTTTGGCTAGGAGTTCTAGGGCTTCTGAAGTGTGGTTGGAAACTATCTCTACCACCGCTTGTAACCTGATAAGTCTGTTGAGGAGATAAATGGGGGTTCTGTAACCCCAGCTGCCATCATTTGCCCAAGTAGCGGGCCCGTAATATTGAATGATCCTTTCGGCAGGCCATTCTTCCTCGTTCCACTTCTGGTTGCCTCCCGCCATTGGTAGTTCCCGTTTTAATTCCCTCCTTTGTCTGTTTAATGTTTCAAAGAGAGGGGCTCCCAATGATTTACTCTCTGTTTTAGGTAGAGTAAAGAAAAAGGGCCGAATTATTCCAAGTGTGCAGGATCCTTTCCATTTTCTGGGTAGCTCGCTGTAAGCCTTTTTTCCACATATCCAATATATACCATCAGGAGCTTCCCAACCCTTGTTCAACTTTGCCGGATCATCCCAATATTCTTTCAATCCTATTAGCTCATGGAAGGGATTGGCCCCAGAGTTTTTGTACCAGCAAAGTCCAATTATTTCCATCCATTCACAGTTATTCCCCCTGGAGCGACTCCAATAGCCCGCGGGTGGTTCAGGTTGCCAGGTTTTAGTTTTGCTTTCCGAATTCACCGTGAGTGTGCTTACACACGGGGTATAGCCTACTAAATCAGTGAATTCTTTTCCCTCTCTGCTAATGCAGACAGTACCGATTATTCTTTGGTCTATAACCCATCCCTCTGGTCTTTGTTTTGTTTTTGATATTTTAGAGCCTTCCCATTTTAGAAGTTGCTCTGGGGTTAGTCCCTCTCCCTTCCAAGGCCATCTTTCAGCTGATTTTAACCCGCCACAGATCCAACAGTTAGATAGACCTAATTCTGTGGCTATTTCTTGCATTAGATCTATGAAAAGATTCTGGTTGGGGTTTGGCAACCCCCAATTGCTGTATTGTTTCTCTAATTGCTCATAATGTTCACTAAGAGAGTTAAGCCTCTCCTGTTCTAGCCTCTTTTTCCGAGCTTCCGCTTCTCGCCTCTTTAACTCTAGGGTTAGTTGTTTTATTTTGTTTTCAGGGTCCACCCCTTCCTCATCCCTGGAGAAGCAGAATACTTGGTTGAATTGCAAACATACCCGGTCATCACTACTTTTTAACAAATCAAGGATTATCGGTTCATTATTAAAAAAAGCCTTTTCTTCATGTTTTAAATTTCTACCTTCCCAATATACCTTCCCTCCCATGGTACACATTTTCAAATTCGCTTTATTGTAACATAAAGGGTTAACCGCATAATATGCCAAAAAGGTGGATTGTCTTTTCCCCCCTATCCAGACAGTTTTGTTACATTGACTGCAGATTGGAATTGGGGGAATCATTCCCACTTCTCTCCTATACCTGAAATGGGAAGTTTCAGTCTTTCTTTTCATAGGAGTTTTAGACTGCCCGTCCTTAAGACTCGCCGCTGGGTGATAACACCAGACCTCCCCCTTTAGTTCACATAGATTATACTGAGTGCCATTGGATATACAAAACCCCCTTTGTTGTTCTGGAGGACAGTCGATTATTCGTCCGGCATTTGTGGCGGTCTGGCACCGCTCACACTTCTCTAGGGGAGGATCCCCCAGAGGCACCTCGGGGCTCATTCCCTTGGTCAAGCACATGGCTAGATTCAGGAACATCAGGATTCCCCACCGGTGTATCCCTCTGCCTTGCCCTTCGCCCGTATAAAAATATACGGCGGGGATTACCATCTTCTCGGCAGCAAGGATATTCTTCAGGGGCCCTTGTAGTTCTTATGGCGTATCTTCTTTTAAAGGTAGCCCACCGAGACGACTTAATCGTGTCTGTCCTGCACGGTACTTTTACTGTCTTTCGGCACTCGATTTCCAAAGCCTCTGCCTTGGAGTCTAGTTTCCCTCTTATCCCCTTTTGAAAAAGTAGGAACCACTCAGGAGAGTCGAGTTCCAACAACCCCGCCCTGGTGGCAAGTATTAAGAGACGGCTAGTCAAATCCTGTTCCTTTTCTAGACACTTTGTGCACAATCCTTTAGGTTTGTACCCTCCCAAACAGTGGGTTACCCAAATCTGGTTACAATAGGCGCACTTAAAATGTATAAACGGAAAACAATTACATTCAGGGTGAATACAACTTATCTGATCGTTACTGTTCATTTGTGGTTACGCTGTAGTCTGATCTTTAGTTCTCCCGGAGGGGTGGTGACTTTCCACTTGGAGGTGTCGTATTCTTTTACTTTTTTTACCCGAGATGAGTGGGTCCAACCTTTTTCTGCGGTCCGGACAGCTGTGTCTGTGGTCAGGAGAACCAGGAAAGGTCCTTCCCAATGGGGGTTGAGGGGAAGCTCCTTCCACGCTTTGACGAGGACTTTATCCCCAGGCTGTATCTGGTGTATTGCAAATCCCAGAGTGGTGCTTTGGGGAATCAGTCCTCGTTTTCGTAGTTCCTGTAAATTTTTGTTGATAGCAATGAGATATGGTTGTATTTGTACATCCTCCACTTGGGGGTGTCCCACCGGCATTCCATGTTTGTATGGCATTCCGTACAACATTTCAAAAGGGGACAGACCCGTTTCAGAATGGGGCATTGTTCTTATATTTAGTAAAGCAAGAGGGAGGCACTTAATCCATGACATTTTTGTCTCTATCATGAGTTTAGACAATTGGGATTTAAGTGTCTGATTCATTCTTTCCACTTGCCCTGAACTCTGAGGATGCCAGGGAGTGTGGTATTGCCATCTGATACCCAGAGCTTCTGAAGTTTGTTTTATAATTTTTGAAGTGAAATGAGTTCCTTGATCCGAATCAATACAGTCCACTATCCCATACCTAGGGATGATTTCTTCCAATAAAATTTTTAATACTGTTTGGGCCGTAGCCCTTGCCCTGGGAAAGGCTTCTACCCAATGCGTAAGTTTATCAACTATTACTAATAAGAATTTATATCTCCCGATTTTTGGTAATTCGGTGAAATCCACCTGGATCCTCTCAAATGGTCTGTATGAGAGAGGCCGCCCTCCCCAAACGGTTTGTTTGGAGTTGGATTTATTTACTTTTTGGCAAACCACACACCCCTGTACCTCTTGTTTGGCAATTTCAAAAATCCCCTTGCATCCGAAAAATTTCAGGAACTGATCTGCCAGCGCCCGAGTTCCCCAATGGGTCTGTTTGTGTAGTCTTTGTAACACTCTCCTTGCCACTCCCCTCGGGATCAGCTCCCTCCCATCAGGTAACCACCATTTTCCCTATTTCATGACTCCCCCTATTTTTTTGAATTCTTCAATCTCTTTCTCTGAAGGGAGCATAGGAATTTCAGGTGATTCCTCCGGAGTCACCTCGGGAATACTTACGGTAAGCAGGGCTGCTCGTTTTGCCTCTTTATCGGCTAAGTTGTTACCTCGGGTTTGAAACTGCAACCCTGTCTGGTGTCCTTTTACATGGACAATTGATATTTCTCTTGGCCCCCGGACTGCCTCTAGAATCTGTCTGATTATTTCCCCATGAATTAGATCTTTTCCTTTGGTATTTATTAGAACCCTCTCTTCCCAAATTTTTCCAAAAGTATGTACCACACCGAAAGCATACCGTGAGTCTGTGTATATGGTCCCTCTCCTTCCTTTCAACCTCCGGAGGGCTCTTAGGAGAGCATAGAGCTCGCAAGCTTGTGCAGACCAACTTGCTTTCAAAGGACCAGATTCCACAACTTCCCCAGATGCACCATTTATTATCGCATATCCTGATTTTCTTTTTCCCTTAATAATTCTCGAGGATCTATCTACAAACCACTTCTCTCCCCCTTCTAACTCCTGATCCTCTAAGTCCGGTCTTATTCTGGTCTGCAGCTCCACGATCTCAGAACAGTTATGAACTAATTTCTCTAAAGGTTCACCGAATAAAAACTGAGCAGGATTTTGTGCAGAAGTAGCTTTTAATTCTAAACCGGGTAAGCTGATTAAGATGGCTTCATATTTCAGGAGCCTGGAATCAGTCAGCCACTTCTCTGCTTTTTGTTGCAATATGTTTCTCACATCATGGGGAGTGTAGACTACCAGAGGAGCCCCAAAAGTTATTTTCTTTGCTTCTCCTACTAACAGAGCTACTGCTACAATTGCTTGTAAACACGTAGGCCAACCTCGACTGACTGGATCTAAGATCTTTGAAAGAAACCCTATAGGCTTCTTTTTGTCTGCCCATTCCTGAGTCAGGACTCCCTGTGCTGTTTGTCCACTCACATCCACAAACAACTGGAATTCTTTATTCGTATCTGGTAGAGTTAGTACCGGGGCAGTCATAAGGACAATTTTTAATTTCTGAAAATTGGACTCATCCTGTTCAGTCCACTTTAGCCTGTCAGTGTTTAATCTTTCATATAAAAACTTCACCTTTTCACTGTAACCCTCAATCCACTGCCTGCAGTATCCCAGGAGCCCTAGAATTTGTCTAATTTGCCTTTTTGTTTTTGGTGCAGGCAATGCAAGGATGCCTGCTACCCTCTCCGGGTCTAATTTTTTCTTCCCTTGAGATATCCAATGCCCAAGATATTTTATTTCAGGCTCTGTGAATTGCAGCTTGGATTTTGATACTTTCAAACCTTTCTTTCCTAGGAAGTTTAACAAGGCAATCGTGCTTTTTCTAACGCTTTCTTCAGTTGGTCCAGCTATTAGCAAATCATCTACATATTGCAAAAGCTTTGTATTGCCCTCTAAAGCAAATTGGGTTAATATTTGTTCTAAAGCTTGTCCAAACAGGTTCGGGGACTCCACAAACCCCTGGGGGAGGACCGTCCACCTTAGCTGTTGTTTGCGGTTTGTTTCTGGGTCCTCCCACTGAAATGCAAAATAATCTCTACTCCTCTCATCCAGAGGGCAAGTCCAGAAGGCATCTTTTAAATCAATCACACTATACCACACATCTTCTGGTGTGAGTCTATTTAGTAAAGTATAGGGGTTGGCCACCACCGGGAATCTAGTCCGGGTCCTAGCGTTTACCGCTCGTAGGTCCTGGACCAATCGGAAGCTACCATCCGTCTTCCTTACAGCCAGGATGGGGGTGTTGTGTTGGGACATGCAAGGCTCTAAAGTTCCCCCTTTTAGGAGGTCATCAATTATTTGTTTCAACCCCCTTCTCCCTTCCATCGGGATGGGATATTGTTTGACTCTTATAGGGTCCTCAGAGTTCTCGATTTTTATTTTGATAGGTTTGATATCTAGCTTTCCTACCTCTCCTTTTGAATGCCATACTTTAGGGTTTATTTTCTCCTCATCCTTAGGAGTCAACCTAAATATTTTTACCACCAATTCAGAGTTTTTAATCAAGATATTAATTCTTAAAGCAACAATCATGTCCCTTCCCAGTAAATTGTAATCTGCTTCTTCTACTAATAGCAAATTCCCTAAGCAAATTTTATTTTCAGATTCTATTTCCACATCTTTTATTATAGGTACTTCAAAGGGGTCTCCCTTTGCACCGATTACAAAAACTTTTTCTCTGCTAGCCACACATCCGTATGGTAATTTCTGCAGAGTACTTCTCTCTGCCCCAGTATCTACAAGAAAACTTACCTCCTGTCGTTGGGGTCCCACTTTTAACTTTATCAAGGGCTCCTTGGATGTTCTGATCCCCAAATTAAAGAGCCCCTGACACCCCTAGTCTTCCTGAAAAATTTTTTCATCTTTTAATTTTTGTTTACAATTCCGCTGAACGTGTCCTACCTTTTTACAGTAGTAGCATTCAGGGGGTTCTTTCCATGGGGCCGGGGCTGCCCGGTGAGAACCTCGACCTTTCCCGGGTAGTGATTTAAACTTACCCTGCATCTGTTCTTGTTTCTGGACCTCTTTTACCGCAGTTACTAAAATTCTATCTTGCGATTTCTGCTTCTCATCTTCTCTCCTCATGTATACTTTTTGAGCTTCCCTTAGGAGCTCCTGAAGACTTTTATCTTGCCACCCCTCGATCTTTTCTAATTTCCTCCTAATATCTTCCCAAGATTTAGCAACGAATTGTGTTTTTAACAGAACCTCCCCCACAGGAGAGTTCGGGTCAGTCCCAGAATAAATCTGTAAACTTCGCCGTAATCTCTCGATCCATTCAGTGGGTGGTTCCTCTTTTCCTTGACACTCTTTAAAAACTTTGCTAATGTTCTGGCCCCTAGGGACCGCTTCTCTTATACCTTGTATAATCATGCTCCTTAAATCCATCATGTTCCGTCTGCCTTCCTCCGTCTGTGCATTCCAGCTCGGGCTTGCGCTAGGCCATTTCTGGTTACCTGGCATCCCCTGTGGATTGCGTCTGTCCCAGTCTCTGATCCCGGCTTGTTTAATCATCTCTCTTTCCTCCTGATTAAACAATGATCTCAGGATTGCCATAAGATCGTCAAAGGTATAAATGCTACTCCCTAAAAATTCATCTAACCTCTCAGCCACTCCGAGAGGGTCATCTAACAACCGCCCCATCTCTTTTTTAAATGCTCTTACATCTCCAGAGTTAAGGGGGACATTCACAAAACCGATCACTCCCGGGGCCGTCGGTACTTCCCTAAGAGGGAACAACCGGTGCCCCTCTTCACTCTCTCCCCATTCATTATCCGTCATTCTTGCTCTTAAACGGGTTCTACTTGCGGGAGGGGAGTTGGTGATTGTGTGTTGCCTCCCTGTTATTAATTGTGGGAATTCTGCCGCCACCCGGTTGAAGGGAGGAGTCCCCTCCGTTGTATGGGAGGGTCCCGGTAGTGGCGGCTGGACCGGCAGGGACGGATAGGGTGTTCCCCAGCCTTGTGCAGAAAAAACCTCCGAGGAGGTTGCTGTGGTTATGGTGTTTACAGGCGGGGAAAGGGGAAGGGCTGCCGGCATTGCTGCTGGCCCCGACTCTCCCGCTTGAGACACACGTATCTCAGTGGGTTGGTCTCGGGGGCCCAAGGGTGCTGAAGGCACCACTTGATCTGCAGAGGAAGGTCCCGCTGGTCCTCGATACGGGGGTGGTAAGTGATCGAGGGGTTCCCAGGACTCAGCTCTCGACTCACGTTTTTCTTTTTGCTTTATTGGAAATAGCCCTACTCTGACATTTACCCAGAGCTTAGCGTATTCCCTCTCCTCAGGATCTGAGGGGACTTTGTTCTCCACATAGGAGAACAACTTGTTACACGTCCATTTTTCAAATGTGCCTAACACTGGCCAAGTGAGGTGACTTCTCAACTCCTGTCCTCCCCAGACCTCCATACAATAATGTATTAATTTCTCCTTTGATTTCCCCTTCCTCTGGGGACAATCTTCCCAGTGTTTTAGCATCCACCCCAAGGGACTTTCCAGTGGGATGTCTGGTGATTCCTCCCCCTGATCGGAGGAATCTTTTCCTGTGCTTCTTCCTTGAAGCTTACTCTTTTTCTGCCCCATACTTCGCAAATATATTCTTACCTTTCTTCGACTTCTCCGGGAATCGATATCAGTTTCTGCGTTGTGTACTTAGGAATCAAAATTTGCCGATACTCACCTTTCAGCGAGCTGAGCTGAGGTCTCTTGTAATCGGAACTTTTGATTCTTCCCTGGACCTCTCCCTGGGTCCGTTTACTAAGAGGGTTTACCAGTCTCGAGCTCGACAAGACGTCCCTTCCCCTCTTAGTACCTTGCGATCAGTTCCCGAGACACCCTTTGGCCTCAGGTTTTACGAGTGTGTGTCGAGGGAAAAAAAACTTTCACTCTGTATCGCTTCCTTCGCGGCCGGCCAATTCCCTCGCGGGAGGATGGAAACGCGACCTTGAAGTCCGCACTCGCTTCGTGATCAGATCACGTCTCACACACTCGCCCAATCGCCCGCTCAACCAGCAGTACTTACAGCTATTTTCCTGCGTGGGTGTCCTTGTGCGCACTAGACGTTTTACGAGCAAAGTAAGCCGCGGCTTCCCGAAGGCTCCGTGCCTTCCGAGCTCTCCGATCCGGATTTATCCTTTTTATTGTGGTTTTTACCTCCGCCTAAATTTGGTTCGGATATCGGAATGAACTACGGGGGTTCTCAACTCACCAGGCCGCCAAAATCAGCGGGGGTACCCGTCCTGGGCAGCGAGATTCCCCGCAGTTTCTCTGATCCGAGTCACGGCACCAATCTGTTATAAATGCAAAGGCAGATTTGGGTTAAATAAAAACAATTTATTATAAAACAATTTCTATAAAAAAATAAACAATAAGGAAAAAACACAATAAAACAAACAGCGCAGCGCTGGGTGGACAGGGGTCTATACCCAAAGGTATAGGTGTTCCCAAATCCACGAAGGAGGGTAGACTGTCCGGGGTTTTTATAGGGATTTTTAGCCTTGAGGCCAAATTCCAGGCAGGCACCATTCATCAACGGTCCTTGATTGTCGTATGAATTGATTTCCTGGCGTTGGAGAATAGAGTCAAATGGACGTCCGGACCGAGTCTCCTCATATGTAAAGAAGTTCTGGGTGGTTCTTGATTTCATTGTGGTTCAGGCCATCTGGATGGGATGGTTGGATCCGGGTTGGAGCTGATGGATATCTCGGCTGGACTTTTTCCTTTTGTCTACCTGATGGCTTCCCCCAACGGTGGCCTGCAAGGCGGGGTGTTCAGGTCCGGTGATGAGTATCTCGTCGGAGCCTCTCCTTGTTGGCTTGATGTTTCGTGTCCTGTCTATTCTTTCCCGTTGATGGGCACCGAGCCTGTCCCTGTCAGCTTGATGAGTTTTGTCCTGTCAGCTTGATGAGCCTTGTCCTGTCTATTCTTTTTCGTTGATGGGCGCCGGCTAGGATCGTTATCCTTTGAGTGGGAATTCGTGGCTAGATCTGGGAAGGGCTTGTGTGCCATACTGTACTTTATATTTTATATCATTATTGTTATATACATTTATTTAGATTTCTACGAATTTTTACAAGTTCATTTCTCACAGTAAGAAGAAATAAAAACTGGTTACATGTATCAAACACACATGCATAGCAAGGAGTTCCAACACCACAGCCCTGAGTCGGAGGAGGACAATTTGCAAAAGAACAGAATGGCACCAAGGAGGACAAGGCGCACCCAAGCAAGATCGTGTACTGACTACTCAGTGATTTACTCCTGATACCGGGCTGATCTGATTCTCTGGATCACGCATTTCAATACTCAGTTCCCATAACTCTTCCCCTCTGTGCAACTTCGTTTACAAACCAAACAAAAAATATCTCCAGATCATGCATCTCAAAACTCAGTTCCAATAAAGCCACTCAAACCTTTCCTCCCTTCTCAGAAATCTAGTTAAACCTACAGTAAATATGAATATGCAACAAACACTGGGAAAAAGAACTTTACAGCCTCAGGCTGTAGAAACTGTATAAAAACTCACCCCTCCAAAGGACCGACGTGAACTTGGGGGAATCAGGGCGGTAGAGACTGATTCAGAGTTCACCCAGCGCTGATCCCAGGCTCGACGCTTCAGCCTTAACTGTGATTGTGGTTGTTTCCATAAGTAAATTTTACAGATTTTTCAATAAAACTATTATTGATAAATTTGACTCTATTTCATTTATAACAAATAAAACACAATGATTTTATCTCCTGGGTTTAAAAATTGTGAGGAGCATCTTGGAACCATCTCACATTCTTATCATCACTTATTAGAATGCACTGAGATTTAGAAAAGTTGCTTTCAGCAATTTTTCATGGCCTGACCTCCTGTTCACCTTGAGCATTCAAACACATAATATCTCTAATGAAAGAGAAGATATTTTAAAAAACAATTCACTATGATCCAGTTTTCTGATCCAGCATGTTCCCACACCTTTGGAGACTTACATTGGACCAGAACAATTTATGTATTTAGAAAATTGAAGCGTAATTAAAAATTATAATATACAAAAGCAGTTGTGATTAAAACTGGAGACAGGTAATAGGAATGGAAAAGACTCAGAAAATAAAATAAAAATAAAGTACTTCATGCCTCTGAGGTTTTGAGTGTCTTTATCTAAATATAAGCTGTCAATAACACAGTGATTTGTGAGAATGCTGAGAATACTTACAAAACCATCTCCTCAATATCTTTCACTGAGAACATTGATAATTTCATTTGTATGTAGTCTTGTTCTTTTCTAACATCTTTCTTTTCTTATGCACATACATAGTTTTTAAATGCTATAATTTTGATATTTTATTTTAAAATTGATTGTCCACAGTAAAGGAAAAACAACTGGTATATTCAGAAGGGACCTTTTGAGAGAAATCCTTTAAGAAGAGAACATATGATCAGTTTTAAATGAGTCTGAATGTCTTAGTACGCTGCAGTTTCTCATCCTCTACTGCAAATTCAAGGTTTAACTTTGCTTCAAGCAAAAGAATAATTCATTATGGAGTAATTTATCAGGACTTTGTTTCTTTTTTCTATCAATAGATGATGAAAAGATAGGAATAGTATAGTTCCCTTAAATGGAAAACTGATAGAAAAAACAAATCTGAGGTTTGGGTTGGGGTTGGATTTAGGACAGTGTCTCCATTTAGAAGTCAGGTGTCTGCTAGGGAGGGCAGGAGCCTCCCTTGGAATGAAAATGTAGACCACCCTCCGAATTATTATAATTTTGAAATCAAGGGGCTCTCAGGCAGAGATCTGGGGATAGGAATAGCAGTTCTTTACTAGTGTGTATAACGAGGCACACAAACAACAATAACTACAGCAATAACAACAAAACAGAACCAGGGGCCCCGTGACAGCTTTCTCTGCTGAGACGGGAAGGGATGGAGGAGAGGCTTTGCCTCACAAACCCCTCGGGAGGGCAGTCCTGGTGCTCCTGCAGGGCTCTGAGGAACACTCAGCTGGAACAGCAGGGATGAGCTGAGATCCTGGGCCGGTGGCTGAGGTGGATCAGCAGGGATGAGCTGAGATCCTGGGCCGGTGGCTGAGGTGGATCAGCAGGGATGAGCTGAGATCCTGGGCCGATGGCTGAGGTGGATCAGCAGGGATGAGCTGAGATCCTGGGCCAGTGGCTGAGGTGGATCAGCAGCTCCGTGGTGGTGGCTGGCACTGCCACACGTTCCAGCAGGACAGGGGGTGCGAGGTCACTAATGAAGAAGGAAGAAGGAGAAGAAGAAGGAGCAGCTCCCTCTGGGTGATGGTGAATTCTCTTCTCCAAACCACAACAGCTCCCAGCAAGTGTCCTGCTCTGAAGCTGAGGAAAGCAGCCAGGCCCCAGCTGCCCCCGCCCTCCCTTTTTCCTGCCCCCATTCCACCCTGGGCCCAGCTGAACTCTTTGTGTTTCTCAAGCACCCAACAAGTACCAGCAGTCAGATTTCCCCTCCACTGATGGGTAAAATTCCACAGGTGAAATGGAACAAAAGGAAGGACACCTAACCCCCAAAAGGATGTTAATGCATTTTGAGGTTATTAGCCAAGTAGGCCAATTTCAGTGTTGTGAACTGCATTTTGGTACAGATACTGCCTTCCATCCTAAACAGGCCAAAGTCTCCTTTTAATATTAATTTAATGACAGCAAAAAAGTACTTGGACAAGGTTAAAGTGTGTTTCACTCCCTTAAAAGATTAGTGACATTTCTATAACCTAAAATGTGAAGTATTCCATATCCCAGATATGAAACCTGGCAGCATAAACTTTTATTCCTATTCTAAGCAACAATTTGCATGGGTGAGCATTCTTGGGATTAGTTGCATAGTTCAAAAATGTCCACGTCTTGTTTAGGACTAACAGACTGAAGAAACAAGAGGTTTTTAAATTAAACTGCTGGGGTTTATGGTAGGCTTCCTTAATGGGTCATCACAACCTTTTTTCCTGACTGAATGGATTTTCCTAAATGACATTTTATTGAGAAAGTCTTTTTATGTCAGCTAAAAATGCTAAGTATTTGGCTGCATGATCTACATAAATCAAACAAGAAAACACTATTGAAAATAAGGATTTTCTTCTGTGCAGGCCAGCATAAAGTCTGTGCCCTATATAGGTGCTCCTGGCAGCTCTTCAGAAAGGCTGATTTCACCTACAATTATGTATTTAGACCCAAAATACAGAGCATATTAATTGATTGCTTCCGTAGGCACCATTAATTTTCTTGCCCACCCCTTTCTTGATCTGAGGTTAAACTTCAAAAAGTGAACTCAGGAAACAAAACAGCAGTGTCTCAGCTGAGGTCTGGTGACACCTGGGACCTCTGAAATCACAACGTACAACTGAGCCATTAATTATAAATTAAGGCCCCCCTCACACCGGTTCAGGACATGGTTGCTTTGAATGCAGCATACTCCCTTCTGTTAGGGTTCAGATTGCATTTCCCTCCACTGCCTTTGATCTTCTGTCATGGGGTAGCTTTACCTTTAAAACAGCTTTGAGAGCTAAAGAAGTTGAGGCTGCTGGTGGCTGATGGCAGTCCTTTCTCCTGACCAATTATCAAGCATTTCTAAGAATTGACAGCAGTTCTGACCATTAAAAAGTGAATTCAACTTGTGAACACTCCCTTAAGATGTACAGTCAGAGCTCTCTTGTCCTCTTTTGTTTCCGGCTGTTGAGAAGGTAACAAGGCTCTGCCGTATCCTCCTCTTTCCCCCCCCTCTCTCCCTCGGCCGGACAAGGCCACAGAGGATGAAAAGGGGGGGGGGGGAGGAAAAGAAGCAGAGCTGCTCAGTTACTGCTGCTGCGGAACTGAAACCTGACACCATGAACTCTTGCAGCTTTTCTAAAGCTTTTAATTCTTTTACTACCTGGATAAAATGTACAGATTACTCCTTTTCTCAGAAAGACAGAGAAAGAGAGAGAGACAATCAACATAAGGAAGACATCATAGAACCACCAAAAACAGTGAAGAAAATAATTAAGTTTAAATAAGAAAGAGAGAATAAAGAAATGCTCTACAGCTGAAATATCTTTCTGTTAAAGCTATGAAGATGGACAATAGTAGTTTAAAAAGACTCCTTTAATTCATGATTAGAGTATGGGGAGGAATAGAGTGTTCAAAGTGTGGACTTTTGAAAAAAGGAAAGAGTAATTGTGATACTGTGAGCTGCTGGAAATGGGTAGAGTGAAGATTTTGAAGCCTTGGGGGGGCAATGAGAAAACTGTTTTCCAGGAAGGCTCACAGAGACAGATGAAGAAGACTTCTGCCTTTGAATAACTCATCCGTAAAATGGCATCCTTAGACTCATGGCCCATACACACCTCGGAGTGATGTGGAATGAGAAGAGTGAACTCTGATGACAAATTTCCGGGCAGCTGGCATTAGAGAAATAGAAAACTATGACAAAAACAGTTTTCTCGTGAGAAACTCCATAAGTTAGCAGAAAGAGACTTCTACAAAGACTGATAAAAAGACTGTAACAAGAATTGAAACTGTTTTTGACCACCAAAGTTCTAAAGTTTTTTTGTCTCTATGTTATCATGTGTACAAAGAAATGGTCAAGTAGTGAGAGATAAAAGGGTTTTCTGGAAGTTTATTCTAGATCTTATTCTTGTAGTTTGTTAATAAACTGTCTTTATTCCTTTTAAGTTTTATGCCTGTTTTGCTCTTGTTCTAATCCATATCTCACAGCAAGAAATAAGTAATTTTTTTAATTACTAGTTTAAAACCACAACATCTTCCCATAAAGAAATCTGAACAGGCTTTCTGCAAGAAGTAATTTTGCAGCTTGGAGTTCTGCATCCCCAGTGTCCCTGCAAGGCCTGCTGTGTCTAATTCCCGGTGAGTGAAGCTCTCCTTTTCCAGCATTCCAGACATTGTTTTGGAAGAAGGCTCCCAGCACCTGCTTATCTACAGAAAGATCTTCACATCTGGTACCAGCAGCAGCTCCTTGGGAGATCCCCTTCTTTTCAGGAAAGGTAAATAGTAGGACCAGCTTAACCATGACAAGTAAAGAGAGCATTATCTGAGCTTCTCCTGGCTTTGGCGAGCTCTTTTTTTAACATCAACATTCCACCAGGGAAGTCTGGTTTTAATAAAGGCAGAGAGATAACAAGATAAACATAACAACAACGAGGAGAGCAGCCCCATATTTATCTTCATGTGAGCACAGACAGTTTCCATGGTTAGTCAGTCAGCAGAGCATTTAAAAAAGGAATTTGAGCATCACATTTTATGGGCCTGAGACTAGAGAATTGTGACCCATCTCTATGGGAGCCCAGTATCAGGAGTCAGACCCCCTTCGTTGTGTCTGGTTGAGATTAGCAATGGAGCTGATTTCCAGAGCTGGCAGAACCAGAGGAAAATGGACACAAGAAGGAATGCAGGACTTTGGCTGGTATTGGGAATTCTGAGGTGCAAAGGGACATGCACAGGACCATACATCAGCAGGTGACAAGGACAGGGCTCCTATATCCTCCGGTTCTAGCTCTGCAAATAAGTTCTATAAAATATTCATTGAGGTTGCATATATTGACAATGCTGCTGCCCATCAGGTCATGTTGAGGTCTACAAATCTCAGCACTTTTGAATCAATGTTTCAAGGTGGTCAGCATGTGCCCACTTTTTTCTTATTTTTTTTTGCTATTTCCTACTACAATCAATTTTTCAGAACCAAGACCAAAAAAGAGTATGAACACAAATCAGAGACTTTCTGATTTGTGGTTGATCACACATCAATACTGAAATCTAATTAGCTCTTACAAATACTACAGTAGATGGCTAAGCAAATTCTTGAATCAGAAATGGTAATGAATATGCTTATCTAGTACAATTCAAAGGTTGAATAGAGTATCTGATGTCACATTATTTTAGAAAAAAAATCCAGCTAAAATTTCCCATTAGGTTCAAATATTCTCACACAATATTATCATTCTCAATATTTAGCTATTTACTATGGGATTCATAAATCCAGATATGTGCCTTGAATTTTGCTTATTAGAAAATTTTGGAGTTCTGTGTGGTTACTATTTCCTATAGAGCCTAATCAGAGATGAGATTAAGGGGAGTTCAATAACTTCTGCAGCTGATTTTCAAGTCCTGCTTTGTAGCAGCCAGGGTCTGGTTCTAAGTCACAAACATCAGTTTTGTCACTGATGAGTGACTTGAATCAAACCAAGTCTTAAACCCATGAGAATTAAGATGATCTGGGTTTAGGACCACATGTTCACTGAGAACATTCATCTGTATAAGCTTTTAGCTGAGAGTTTTGATATTCCCTCTGAATCCTAAATCAAGAACTGGATTCTTCTCTCTACAGAGGTCCCATGATGGAGCTCAGAGGAATGCCTGACTCAGGCCAGTGGATGATCACAGTCCTGGGCACTTTCAGTCTGAAACAAGATGGGATGGGGGGTTACATGCAACCTTAGATCTTTGCTGCAGGCTCTGCCTTCCAATCCAATTGCATGGGGTTAAAACTCAGATCCATTTCTAGCTGGATTTTCCTCACCTCATGTTTGTATTCCAGCTCTGTGGCCTCTGTTCCATGATGTCTGGGGTGTTATGGCTGAAAGCAGGGTAATGCAATCAAGAGTGGGCTGAGTTCTCTTCCATCCTGTGTCCCACTGTAATGGAAACCAGACTGCATGCACACAACACTTCCTGAATTCTGTGAAGTTTGGAAGAGAACCCCGTGATTTTAGCCAATATACTCAGAAAATGTCATGACTTTGTGGTTGTTGCAGATATGAAGACTAATTATTATTACTTTCTTTTTAGATTCAGAGAACATGAGGATATTTTCTTGAATAAGAACAACGTGCACTTTCCCCCTGTAAATATAGTCTGCCTCTTCTATTTGCTGAAAAATCCAGGAGGAAAGGTCATGTAACACTGAGGCTGTGGTGGTTTCTATGACTTAATGTTAAATTTGGTGAGATCTACTTTAAAAATCACTGTTTGCATGTACTGGAACATTACTTGTGTTTCTGGTGATTGAAGAGGAGGGTCTATACAATCCTCATAGATGTTCACAGTTTATAAACATTTTCCACCAACTCTAGTTCCTCAGCAATTCCCTGTCTTTTAATTGCGCTATTTCTTTTTATTGCAATGATATTTTCCATTAGTTTCTAAATGGAGCAGATGTTTTTCCATCAGTTTGGGATTTTTCTTACCAAAATATTAACTTCTCTTTTCAATTTTGTATCTCATGCTTAGTGCTGGGAAACATTTATGAAGTAACTATTCCTTCCTTGTGGCACCAATGTTCTTCCAGCCTGATGCTGTTTCATTCCCAGAAAAAATCTGTTACTGTGGAATTGCAGAGGGATTTGATAATTAAAGTATAAACTGTTTTTCTTTACAAAAGTGTATGATTTCTGTGGTTTAGGCCTTAAGTATAAATCAGCATAACTGATTTCGAGAGAGATGCTAACACTTACTAAGGCTTTACCTTCTTCAGGTTTTTAATGCTTTTTTTGTAAGCAGCCAGAAATAAATATTCATTATATTGATTTTTTTATCTATAATATAATAATATTTTTTTATCTCTCTGGGAGTTAGGTGTCCTTCCTTTTGTTCCATTTCACCTATGGAATTTTTACCCATTAGTTGTGGGGAAATCTGACTGCTGGTACTTGTTGGGTGCTTGAGAAACAGAGTTCAGCTGGGCCCAGGGTGGAATTGGGGCAGGAAAAAGGGAGGGCGGGGGCAGCTGGGGCCTGGCTGCTTTCCTCAGCTTCAGAGCAGGACAGTTGCTGGGAGCTGTTGTGGTATGGAGAAGAGAATTCACCATCACCCAGAGGGAGCTGCTGCTTCTTCTTCTCCTTCTTCCTTCTTCATTGGTGACCTCGCACCCCCTGTCCTGCTGGAACGTGTGGCAGTGCCAGCCACCACCACGGAGCTGCTGATCCACCTCAGCCACCGGCCCAGGATCTCAGCTCATCCCTGCTGATCCACCTCAGCCACTGGCCCAGGATCTCAGCTCATCCCTGCTGTTCCAGCTGAGTGTTCCTCAGAGCCCTGCAGGAGCACCAGGACTGCCCTCCCGAGGGGTTTGTGAGGCAAAGCCTCTCCCCCATCCCTTCCCGTCTCAGCAGAGAAAGCTGTCACGGGGCCCCTGGTTCTGTTTTGTTGTTATTGCTGTAGTTATTGTTGTTTGTGTGCCTCGTTATACACACTAGTAAAGAACTGCTATTCCTATCCCCAGATCTCTGCCTGAGAGCCCCTTGATTTCAAAATTATAATAATTCGGAAGGAGGGGTTTACATTTTCATTCCAAGGGAGGCTCCTGCCCTCCTCCCTAGCAATCACCTGTCTTCTAAACTGAGAGCATCCCAAATGCTATAAAGAGCTCATGGGACTCTTTAAATGTATGAGGCTAAAACTTCCTCCATGTTCAACACTTGCAGAGCAGAGGATTCCTGCTGATGGAAGGGAACACGATTGATTTGCTAATAGATGTTTGTCCATTTACATCTATGGATCTTCCAGCCACAAGGTAGCTGTCATGGTGGGAAATTCCATTTGTTGTGGGAAGAGGAGGAGAGCATGAGATCATAGCCCTGGATAATATGGCCATAGTAAATTATTCATTATTGTGATGCATATATAGTCCCTGCCTTAGACTTCCTTCAGCAACATGAAACATGACAGGATGTTTCTTTATTTCTAATGAGTAAATAGACAAAAAGCCTGAGACAGCTTCTGTCTTTTATTTCTCCTTTTTGGGACTTTAATCTACTACTGTTTTCAAGTTCCTGAGTGTCGTCTTTATTTAAAATAATGAAGGAATGAGGAAGGAATGAAGAAGGAAGGAAACAGCAGAGAATAGAGACAGAACTCCTTCTCCAACCACTTTGTGGAGCTTCTGACATGCATTGACATTGCTCCTCTCATATAGATTTAAGATATGTATTTCAAAACTTCCCTATGCCCCTAAGCCATAAATATTTAATTCTCAGTATTACCATCAATCAGGTTAGAGGATTTCTGAAAGATATTGGTGGTAAAAGCTTCTTGTGCTGTTTGCTGTAGACCTTCAAAAGCACTCCAGTTTCTCAGAGAGCTTCTGAGCTGCTGGCAGAGGGGGGCATTGATTAATGGCTCCCTGAGACCCTCTGACACCTCTGCCAGGATCAGAGAGATAACAGACA
Organism: Pseudopodoces humilis; assembly: GCF_049639895.1. Classification (NCBI taxonomy): domain Eukaryota; kingdom Metazoa; phylum Chordata; class Aves; order Passeriformes; family Paridae; genus Pseudopodoces; species Pseudopodoces humilis. The sequence goes on along the minus strand of NC_142213.1, from coordinate 19,971,569 downwards.
GCCCGAGAGCAGCGCTTTGTACGAGGTAGGCAAAGGTTAGCAGCACACAGGAATTCCTGCAAGGAGCAGGAGATAGGCAGCAGCTCCCTCTGGGGCAGGATAATGGGCTGCGAGGGGGAGCCAGAGTGAAGGAGCATTTTGTAGTACTCAGGCAAAAACAAGAGACAGGACAGATGATGTGAGAGGATTAGATAAAAAGCAAGAATAAGAATCCATGGAGAAACGAAGCTTAAAGTGTGTCAAGGTTTGAGGGTTTTTTTAAAGTATAATTTAATTTATCATTCATCAGAGAGGGCTCGTTTCAGGAGGTTTTTGTTTATTTACTCTTTTTTGCTACCAAAATACACCATACTTTGTACAGCAGGTGAGGGAGGGGATTCTCCCCCTTTACTCTGCTATCCTGAGACCCCACCTGGGCTGGGGTGTGTTGCCACCTGTGAACAGTTCTGGTGCCCCAACGCAAAAAGGACATGGAACTGTTGGAGCAAGTCCAGAGGAGGCCATGGAGGTGCTGAGGGGACTGGAGCACCTCCCCTGTGGAGCCAGGCCAGGAGAGCTGGGGCTGCAGAAGAGAAGGTTGTGTGGAGACCCCAGAGCTCCTTACAGGGTCTAAGGGGCTGCAGGGACCCCAGAGAGAGACAATTCCTCAGGAACTGCAGTGACAGGACAATGGGCAAGGGCTTGCCACTGAAAGAGAGGAAATTTAGGTCAGGGGAATTCCTTCCCAGGGAAATCGGGCAGGAATTGTTCCCTGGCAGGGTGGACAGGCCCTGGCACAGGGTGCCCAGAGCAGCTGGGGCTGCCCCTGGATCCCTGGCAGTGCCCAAGGCCAGGTTGGACATTGGGGCTGGAGCAGCCTGGGATAGTGGAAGGTGCCCATGGCTGGATTGGGATGAGCTTTCAGTCTCTTCCAACCCACCCCACACGACTCTATAATTTGTCATCCTGAACGAAGCTCACTTCTCTATCCAGCAGTGTCACCAATAAATCCAGTACATCAAACAGTCCAGTACTTAGTTAAAACAATGCTCACACTACAGGGGTACAGGAAAATTCAGACAGGTTTGTTAGAGTATCTTGTTCTGCAGATGTGAGCTATTTGTGATAACTGGCACAAAACATCTACTGTAGCCAGGCGGTTTCCATGACCCAGGGACATTTCTTTGATGTAAAGCAGAACAGAGTGCAGGATTTTGCATTGCTCACTCATCTGTTTATCCCAGTGTCATGCCATGTGAAGAGCCCAGAAACACATGCTCCACAAAACTGAAAAATTGCATTTTAGGTTAACTTTGTCTTTTCTTCACACTGTGCTTACAATTCTTGGTATAGAGCAAGTAGGGGTTTTTTTCAGTCAGTTTCCACTTGAAGTCATTGGAATACTTTTCTGGAGTAAAATGCTGTCCCACAGGTTACCTTCCTGACCAGGCAGGGAGCTTTTTTTATTTACAGATCTAACTATCTGTAAATACCCTGCATAGAAATAAAGGTGGCTTTAAACTTTGCAAATGTCATTTGCAAGGCAATGAGGCAGCCTTGGGAGAATTCTGTATACAGGGGTTGATTCACAGAACCTGGGAGTCAAAAATAAATTGGCTTTAATGAGCTTCGACTTAGTATTCAAAGTAGGAATTTTTGACACATTTGGGAATACTTTGCATTAGTGTGAATGAGACAGTAGCACAAATCCTTGGAATGGGAATTATTTCATAATGATCATAGGCTGACATCACTGACTGGATTTAACTGCATCCTTTTCAGTGGGAAAGGTAAGGGGTCCTTCAGGGCATGACAGTAAAAGTTGTGCTTGGCATGGAGTCTGGAGAGGAGAAATATCTACATCTCCCAGATGTGGGTGGGCAACACCTAAAAACCCAGGGGTGCTCTCTTCCACAGCAGCCTCTATTAACTGGTGGCCATGGAAGGAGAACTGCAGGAAAATGGCAAAAATGTCAGAGCTATCCTGCTTGGCATGGAGGTATGGCCACAAGTGAAATCACTTACAGTGATGCAAGGAAAAATGATATCTTTGGGTCAGGAAGAAGGATTTAAAAAGGTCCTCAAGGAGCTTTTACTGGAGGAGTCATTTGGAGTGACATTCTGAGACTACAAGGACACACCATCCACTTCCTACAAGTGTGTTATCCCTGAGAGATCCCACACCACCCACCTGTGCAGTACTCATTTTCTAAATGACAGCAGCAAAACATAAACTTGGGAAGCAACAGTTTCATATGGAGTTGGTCTTTCTGGTGAGGATTGGTTATTGTCTAATTGGAGACAAGAGGCAAACAGAGAAGTCTTTGCTCTTTGAAGTAGCAAAAATAAAAGTATTGCATTTTTTCACTGTAAGAAAATAATTTTTAACATTTTGGTGTGAAATTATGTCCAGAAGGTATAATGATCTTATTTACTGCTGGGCATAACTGGGCACTATAATTTGTGCCATGCTCTCTTTCTTGTTACAGTGCTTCTCAGAGGTGGTATTCAATCAAAAAGCACAAGATTTTGAAAAAGGCATTAAAGAAATATTTTATTAGGCAAATGGGCATTTTGGTGCCTATAGGTATATTTAAAAATCCCATTAAATGTCCTACAACAGTGAAGTAAGAAGAATGAAGGTTTGTAATTCCTCAAGGAAGAGAAGGCACCTCCTTCTCTCCCAGATGTGTGAGATCTGGCCATACCCTTCTCATGAACTGGGGCCTTTAGTATCAGGGTTGTTACACCTGAAAAGCAACTCTGCAAGAGGACTTTTGCTACTTTAAAAATCTTAAAAGTACCGTCTCACAAGGGAAGATGTTTGGAAATAAAGGGATAAGCTAATTATTTATAATTAGGTCAGACTGGGTAGGCTGATTGCCATAATTAACACAGCCTAATGACTGGACGGGGGGGATTTTACTTGGCTGTACTGGGTGAAATCTGGTCAAATGGATCTGGGCTGTGCTGTGCTGGTGTGAGAGCATCCCCAGCGCAGGCAGGGGAGCAGGGAGCGCTGGCTCAGGACAGTAAATGCGGGCTGGGATCGCTGCCGGCAGGGCTGTGCGGGAGGGAAACCCTGAGCGAGCAGCGAGGAGCTGGCTTAGAGAGCTGTGCATCAAAGCAAACAGCAGCACAACACGGGAAAGATCTCTAGGAGCCGGAGGAGTTCCTCGGCTCAGGGAAGCGAGGGCTCGTCCCAGACGGAGCCAAGCCGGGGAATCTGGCAGCCCAGGCCGGCTCAGGAGCTCTCCCCGTCCCACAGCCGCTCCCAGGGGATGCTCAGGGAGCTCCGGGGATGCAGAGAGCCGTGTGGTGTGTGCCACCCTCCAGCACAGCTTTCCCTGCTGCGGGAGCGCTCCCTCCCCTCGGCCCGGCTGCTCCAGTCCTCTCCACAATACAGAAATGAACCCGAACAGCAGCCAAGGGCCTCCCAGAAATAACTGCTAATACAGCAAAGAGAACAGAAAACAGCCAGAGACTGAGCAGCTTCCAGACTGCTTCAGGAGAGCATCATACACACCTTGGCAGATAGAGAGCGTGAGCAAAAATCCTGGCATGGCCCTGTGTAGCTTTCCAAATGCAAAATTCAGAACTCCAGGCTGCATCCAGGCCTTTGCAAGCAGTGTCACATTATTGTTGGAATTGATGCAAAGTTTAAACTTTTTTAATGTAACTTTAGTCAGTTTTGCTCACCTTTGCGCCGTGGGAAGGGAATTGAAATTTCTTTTCAGGGAACTGTTCCACCGGGAGAGGTCTGATGAGCTGAACATCTCAAGTAGCACAAAAGATAACAACCATCAACGACCATCAACTCCAAACATCACCTCTAGCACAACAGGAAAAGAGAGAGAATGGTCAGGGAAAGAGAGAAGAGAAAGAGGACCTAATTAGCATCGGAGGATCTGTATCCAACAGGAAACCAAATACTAAGAACTGCACAACTTGGGACTAATGAACACTGAACCATGAATTTCTAAGGGTTTTGATTGTATAAAATATGTGAAAAATCTGGTAAAAATTATGTATCATGGAACGATTTTCTCTGCACAATCTGGGCTATGTGTGGATGAAATTATTTCTGTTGCCCATCCTGGCCAGAACAACATCCTGGACAGAATAAAGTAATGCCCAACACTGAAAATATTTTGGTTTTCTAGCTCTAAAAATGTTGTTGGAGAGTTTTTGTTTTTCCCGCAGTTTCAGTGACACCATCAGGCCTCATTGTAGCACAGGAAAACACTTGCTCAGGTGCTTTGCTCACTGAATAAAAGTTGCCTGAGGAGAAAAGACATAAAAATGACTGGTGCAAATAATTTCATATATAGAAGGTGACAAGACAGCTGTTTCATGAGACCTTGTGTAGATCAATAAAAAGATTCTTTTCCATCTCTGCTGACTTCAGGCCCAAATGTTTTAAGATCTCCAGGTCTTTCATAAGTATTTGGTGGGATGATGAGGAAAAATAAATAGTCCCAACTCCATTGCTCTGATCTGAGTAATGTTGGTGCCTCTCTGGTGCCCCTTTGGAAACATGTCTGGGTGTGGGGGTCTATATGAGTTAAAGTGGTTCTGGGGAAACAAAATGCTTAGAGGATCTGCAAGACCCACAGCTGGCAAATGCACAACCAAAACACATTTTACTAGAGCTGTGTGACAAATACAGACTCTTGACATTGATGGGTGTGATAAATATAACATTGGATAAAAATTCGTGAAAGAGAATAAAGAATTATATGTTATATTTGTAATACTGTAAAGATGCAAAATGTAAAATAATCCAGAGATACCTTCCCCGGGCAGTAACAACCGGCAGCAACGCTTATCAACACAAAATAAAAAGCAGGACACAAGCAATCAAACCAGACAATGAGAGTGGCTCCGTGGAGATATCCATCTCCTCCACACCCAAGCTGGCCACTCCATTCCGGGAAATGCAATCGGAGGACACTCAGAGCCTCTCGCATGTGAAAGGACTCTGCTCCACTGACCATTGACTCAGCTCAATGGATCCGGGAAGTCTATTCAAACTCTTTTGTTGGACGGTGCTTACTTCGGATTTTGCCCCAGGATACGAAAACCCCTATAAGAACCCCGGACTGCAGTGCCTACTTCGTGGATTTGGGAAATCTGTACCTCTGGGTACAGACCCCTGTCCACCCGGCACTGTGCTGATCTATTTATTGTGTTTTTTTTCTCTCGTTGCTGGTGCTTGAAATTATTTTATAATAAATCGCTTTTTTATTAACCCTATTTTGCCATTGCATTTATAACATGGGCATTTTCCAATCACATATTTATTCCATTGAAATACTCATGGCCCCCAAAAAAGCCAAACACAGTGCTTTACAAAAATCAAAACATTTAGTTTTGACAGATTTTTAACATATCTCTCTGCTCCTATTTGCATAAGATTTCATTTGGAAGTTTATTTCAAATTCAGGTAAACCTTCTCTTTGAACTGCACAAGTGTTGTTGAAATACCAAAATCCAAAACGAAGTGTTCAGTGCAGATCAAAGTAAAGGCTTCAAATACATACTTGTCCACTCCCCAAACTCTAAAAATATTGTTCTTACAAACCTAACTATTTTTTTCTAATTAAAGAAAAGCAAGGTAAAAACTTAATCTGCGACATGGCGACATGGGCAACCTCCTGATCAAACTCAGCCAGAAGCTCCCACTGCCACAGCACTGTATGCACATCTCTCACTGGAATGGCTACTAAAAATGACCTTGGAAATGCAAATTGCAAGGTAACTCAGCGCAGTTAGGCTCTCGGAGGACAGTTTTCCCTCTTGCTTCTCCGATGGTCGCTCTCCCGAGGCTGCCATCAGCGCCTCTGTTTGTCGAAAGGCCAGTGTTAAAGCTTCCCATTCCAGCAGGACTGTGGGGTGCAGAGCTTTAAGGGAGGAACAATAATTCTGCACCGTGTTACAGCCACAGAGCGCTTCAAAGGGGCACTGTACCCTGCAACCCCCAGGGGATTCCAGCCTGGAATTCCCCCTTGGAGCATCCCAGACCGCAGAGAACGTGTGCCATTGGAACTGCTGCTGAAAGAAAAGCGCTTGTAACCAAGACTGTTCATTATATATGTATATATAAAAAACCTCCACATTTTAAACTAATGATGACTTTTAGGCACGGTGTAATTAGAGCACCGGTGGGAACCCATATGTCAGCAGATTTCAAGTGGCAAACTTGTGCCTACGAAATGAAGCCATATATTCCCATTAATTGAAACACTTGATTTCCAGTTACACCATATTAGTTTTGATGGTAGGACTCATAGAAGGTCCATGAATTTGTTTTGTTTTGTTTTGGTTTTGTTTTTTTTTTTGTTTTATTTTAATTTTTTATCTATTACTCTGTGGTGTTAGGGTGGAACAATTTAAACTGAGCTGGGTGATATTGGTGCCAGCAGGGTTGTGAATATAAGTGACTTTCAGGGTGCTTGTCTGTGAGGTGACATCAGAATAACCTTGGAGGAATGGTCTGTCAGCACTGCCTACACAGTCAGAGCAGAAAGGATTAGCAAGAGAAATTTTGATGAGGGTATTTACTACTAATGACTGCCTTCAAAATTGCCTTTTATCTACAGCTTTTCAAAGCATTTTCCATTCATTAAGCCTTATAAAACCTTTGTAAAACTGGTAGAAGATATAGAAATGCAGATAACTTTGCGCCAAAGCACACAGTAATACTTTGAGAGAAAAGGGCAGCGGTACACACTGAACATTATTTAAATAGGAATTGCACAATATTACAGTGATGGTATCGCTCTATTAATTAGAATTTGACCAGAACAGGGGAACAGTCCTGCTCTTCTGAAAAATGGTGTGGAACAATCAGTAAATAGTCCTCAGGGCTTCAGTTTTGTGTAGTAGCAGTGAGACAGATGTATGTTATGCAGTGATATAAAAAAAAAAGTTAAGAATATGAATGGCACCTGTTTTTTTATTGTAATGAAATCTGCTTCCCAAACTGCCATCCCTCAAGAGATAAAAGCAGTGAGTCAGACCTACTAAACTGCCGAGCTGAAAACCCTGAGATTTTAAAAAATTAAAAATATAGGGTCTTTTTTTTAAGAGACTTTACAGTCAGGTTCCATTTTCTCTGTGGTCTCAAGAGAAAGCAAGCTAGAATGCAAGCAATCAAGTGAGAGAAAGAAAGAAAGAGAGAGAGAAAGAGAGAAAGAGAGAAAAGAAAGAGAGAAAAGAAAAGGAGAAAAGAAAGAGAAAAACTAAAGAGAGAAAGAAAGAGAGAAGGAGGGAGAAAGAGAGAGGAAGGGGAGGGAGGGAGGCAGGAGGGAGGGGGGGGGAGGGAGAGGAGGAGGAAGGAAGGCAGGAAGGCAGGAAGGCAGGAAGGCAGGAAGGCAGGAAGGAAGGAAGGAAGGAAGGAAGGAAGGAAGGAAGGAAGGAAGGAAGGAAGGGAAGAGATGTTTACTCTGGTGGTGTTTAAGAGAGGCCTGAACCAGTCATGCAGGTTCAGAATGTGAGGCCTTGGAAGAAAAATTAGCATCTGGAGACTGTTATGGTAGTCATGAAAAACAAAGATTTAGAGACAGTTTCTTTTTTAAGTTTCCCTCCCTCCCTCCCTCCCTCTTTCTCTCCACAAATTCAAACTTTTTCAATAACAGATTAATTCTCACTGTTGCTGGTTTAATTCCTCTTTTCCTTGGAGTACCCCAAAAATTCAGCAGTTGCTATAGGAGCAATGTTAAAGGGCTATCAATACCACCTATAAAAACAAGCAGTTTAATTGCTGAAAGCTGCCAAAAGATACAGTAATCTGTTGGAATCCTGTTCTGTGTACCTGTGTCAGAGTGATTAGAGTACATTAAATTTAAAAAAAAAATTTAAAAAAATTTTAAAAGCCCAAAATTTTTACTTGGAAATGACTTGTGGAAGGAGCCTCACAGAATCTCTGAATATTTTTAAAGGGAAAGATGTTAACAGATAATGCACAGAATGACTTGCAGATTCAGCCATGCCTGCTCTAAGGGCCACAGGAATTCCATGCGTCACTGAGTGGCAGCTCCTTCCTGCAGGGCTCCAAAGACGTGGTAAGAATGAGGGGTCTTCATCACAGTGAGTAAAATGTTGCATCCAGCTTGGGTGGCTTCCAGGAAATTATCTTATTTAGCTTGTTTGCTTATTGCTTTACCATTTCTGCTCATTAAACCAGCCAGAGTGAAGTTCAATTTACAAAAAAAGTAAATAAATTAATTGATAAATATTCAATGATACAGAAGAAGGCTGGATAAGAGCTGGCACACTGAGAGCTGAGGAGAAGGGTGCAAGAAAGCTCTGCAGCCCTCCCCCATAGCTTTTCTAATGGTTGATAGAGGGAATCTTTGGAAATTTGCTCTTTGATTTTTGGACAGTGTGAAAATCCCTGTTAAACTCATGTAAAGGCTTGACTGTGTCCATAATGGCTGTAATAAGATTGCTATAAAAATCACTGAAGGGTTTTCTAGGTAAGTCAGTCTGTAAGCTTAGGAAGAACTTGGATTTTTTGTTTCTCAGGGCAGTAGAGCTACAAAATTGCTGATTAAGGAATCACTTGGTGGGTGAGAAGTACCCTCCTTCCTGAGTGCAGTTCAGATTTGCCATCCTGATTAAAATATTCCCATTCTGCAGTGTTAATCTACTCTTTAATAGTCTGTCTTTTGGCCATTGAAATTCACTCCAGGATTTTTTTTCACCCAGTTTAGTTCACAGTATTTTGTATTATTTAGACAAAAAAAAACAAACAATCAAGCAAACAAAAATTTTTTGTTGGATGGAAACTTTCAGAAAGGTTCATGGAAGATCAGAAAGATCCTTTTGCAAGGAGGATCTCGGGAAATGCTTTGAGGAAAAAGGACACAACATTCAGGGTCTTTTGAAGCCTCCACTAGGCACCAAAGAGCTTTGGAGTCTTTTAAATGGTTATTTTATAAGCCATTGGCACCAAGCTCAGTTAAAGCACTTGGCTAATTTTTAATCAGATATATGGAAAAGCATAGCATAAGAATGTGGGTTTCTTTTCTGAGGCTTGTTGGTTATCAGAGTGGTGCTGGAAAAAAGGCAGCTCCATTTCAGTGTTTAATGTGCCATAATATTGCATGACCACAAACCATTAGGTTCTTCATCTCATAGGTGATTAATTTCCAAGGAACATATGTTAAGAGAATAACATATATCCCCAGACTTCCTCTCCAAAAGATTGTCACCAAGCAACATCAGTGTTTTGTATTTACTGACACAAAAATGAAGAAAAAACAAAGATGAAAAATCAGAAGAATATTTTTTTCAGAAAATCTAGTTTAGTCATTAGAGGGAAATCAATTATTTTCCAAATTTCTGGGAAGTTCTGTGAAGTAATATGGTGGTGATGAAGAAAAAAATATTGCAGCTAACTTAATGTGAGTATGAATTGCATCATCACTGTTCCTTGACTTCTGAAACTGGGTAATACAAGTTCATAATATTACTATAACTCCTTAGGAAAAAAACCCTATTTAATCTCCTTTCAGATAAGCGGAAATGTCATTAGATTTCCCCTTTTCCTGCCTTAAACAGACAGCTCAGTGCTCAGGCTCCTCTGTGGGTGCTGATGCTGAGCCCAGGGAGGACAGGGACAGGATGGGAAAACTGTCTGCCCAGACTCCTGAGAGAATTTGGCTGCCAAGTGCTAACAGGTCTTCACTGACCATCTGTAAACTGAGTTTTACTCCCCTTCTCCCCACCCAGGCTTAGGCATCCTCTACACTGGGATGGCTTTTCTTAGGGCAGGACAGTGATTATGGATGTGCTTATCCAAGATCCTGCTAGCACCCACAGCCCAGTCCCCGAGCAATGCTGACATGCCATAACAAAACTATTGCCAGGATTCTCTTCATCTTAGCTCTACCTTTTCGCTGAGACTTTTCATCTGCTTTATTCCTCCAAAACTTCCTAAATCAGGAAAAAATTAGTCTAAATAGTTTATATTTGACAATTTATGAATGCCTCTGTGTGTGTGTCTGTCCAAGGCAGATCTTCAGTGTGAGGTTCCAGTGCTGTCTCCAGTTATTGTGTAAGGATAGCCTAACAGGGTTTTCAAGTTATGTCAGTGCAATTGTTTGAAAAATTATGTACAGTTATATCTGTCTTTAAAACTCCCTATTTATTGTGTAAGCTTTCAACATATGGACCTAAATATCAGTATTGAAGTCATCTATTTCACCTGTCTCATTAGAGAATTATATGTAAGAGCCATAAGAATGTAAAGGTTATATAAAATTGTATCCACTATTTATGTATTATTGTCTCCGACACATATGTCCTTTCCATATGGGATGTTCTCACTGTACAGAACATGGTTGCTTCCAAGTATAACTCAACAGAAGCACTCAACCTTTGATTTTAAAACTGTGATCATCCCCACTTCAACAGCCCACGCTGGGAGGAGATTCCAGATTGTGGGGGGAGGAAAATGGCTGCCAATCTGAATGAGGAGGAACGTCAGATGGCAGGGAAGTATTTGTACGAGTTGTATTAACAGAAGCACTGACCTTTACACACTCCAAAACAAGCCAGATGGGCCTTGGATCACAGCACCTGTTTATCAAGCAAAACTCCTGAATCATCTCAGGCAGTGTTCAAACACAGCCAGGACAAGCCTGAACACAAAAGGTCTCCCCTAAAATACAGCCCTGAAGCAGTGGAAGTGCACCAGATTTTGAGGTAACTGCTGTTCAAACCTTCAAATCCTAGGCAATATTTTGTTGCATAAATTTTGGCCTATCCATTGTCTGGGATGGAAAACAGATGGGCTGCAGTTTAGCTTTGTAGCAAGAATCCAAATTCAATTCTCTGGCTTGTTCTTAAGAGAATTAATGAAAGTTGAATAATATGCACTGGCAACCCCTAAAACCCTCTGTGGTTTTCTTTCTCTTTTCCTTGGCAGGGCAAGGCCATTCTGCATTAAATTTGCATATGGCCACCTTTCTGCTTAGAGTAACTCCAGTGATTCATCTGACCATATTTCTGGTGGATAAGGGCCCTAAATTTCAGGAACTTTGCCCTCAAAGACAATCCCCATGCTCCTTGCAGCTCCTGCAAGTGAACCAGGGGGACCTGCAGAAGTGAACAGTGATTTAGTATTTACCTTGTTTATTCATTAAGCTGCTGAGGGTGATCATTTGCTCCTCCATGACAACTTGATGTTTAACTGAAACAAATTGAACTTTCTTAAGGGAGAGAATACAGAATTGTGGATGTCTGTAGCAGGGATATTAAGTAGAGCAAAAAAAGTACATTGGGTTCTGCCTGGAGAAGAGGAGAGGAGGAGAGGAAGAGCTCACGTGTCAGAACTCAGAGCTAAGAAAACAACACAAATGTTTCAGTCTTCTGAGTTTAAGTGATGATGGAATTCAACCTGACAGACTCATTTTGAAGTTTCTGAGAGAGACAGAAACTCTTTGCCAGATAAATAACTCTAAATTTGGCCCATTAGGAGCAAGAGCCTTCTTCCAGCTACCATGAGCTTCTTCTCTGCCATTCCACTATGAGCACGGAAGCTTTCCTTAAGGAAGGACTGGAAGGATTTATCCTGCTTTCTGTTTCCTGACCTGCCTGACTCTCTGCTCAGACAGAAGCGATGTGCTGAGCCCATGGGGAGCCCTGGAGCACAAGAGATTTGGGAAGGAACACAGCAGAGAGGGGATGAAAGTTTTCAGGGGTCTGTCATTCTTCTTAAAGATCAATGGGCTTGTGAGAGAAAGGGATATTAAGAGCTGCAAGGTAACATTTGAAGTCAGCAGGGATCTGGATTATTTCAAATACCGCACCCTCAACAGACCTGCAGGGCCTGTCAGTGAAGCTGGTTCAACTCACCAGGGTTTAGAGCAGCCCTTTCTTGTGGCACAGAAACCAACCTGCTCCCCATAGCTGTGTGTCCCCGGGCTGTGCTCTGGAGCTGGATCTCCATCGTGGCCATGCAATCAAAGTGGTGGCTGAGGTGAGCATCAAGGTCTGAGTCACTCTCACTCCCTCACACACATTCACATTATCTCGCTTTGTTGGCTTTGATTTCTCTCCCCATAGGACATTGAGCCAATCAGACCAAAAGCACTTTGCCTGAATCTTTTCTCCTCCCACTCTTCTCTGAAAGAGTTTTCAGGACAAAGAGTAAAGCTTGGGAGACCAGGATGGTTTAAAGTGAGCTCCTCCTCCTTCTCCTGCTGTCTCCCGTCCTTAGAAATGCTTCTATCTCCCTGTTTCCTGACTCCCCAAACTAAAAGATATTTTTTTCTGGCTGCAAGGGAGTGGTTTTGGTGGTGTGGTCACAGCACATCATTCTCTTGGCAGATGCAGGTCTGCATTGGCTCACCTCCACTGCTGCCAGGGCAGCTCAGGTGTGCCATCCATTGGGCAGGGAGCCCTGAATCTCTCATCCATCAGTGGCTATTCCAGCTTGTGACTCCCAGGAATATCTCTGAAATGTTGCCCACAGAGTGTGCAGCCAGCACAAACTGGGAGCAGAGGCCAATGACACCTGTGGGGTGTGAGGGAGGTCACAGGAAAGGACACAGCCTGGGCTGGCAGAGATGGATGGTTCTGGCAACCTCCCCAGCACCAACAAACAGAGCAGCTGACTGCTCCTGGGCCTGGCTCACCCCTAGAACATGTGATGGGAAGGGGCCATATCTGCAGTGAATTGCCGGCATCCAGCTTCCTACACTGTGTGAGAAGGGTTGGTTTAGGTTCTGAGTTTTATAGGTGCACTGGGAGTCTAATGCCCTTTTATTATCACAACTCCATGCTGACCTCCATGCTAAAAAAAGCAGAGACTTTAATTTCATCTCATAATCCACCAAGGGCAAATAAACAGTCAGAAATTCTACTCTTTCTTTTTCCCCAACACTCATTAAAACTGTGGTCTCTGTTATTACCACGCAGACATTTTGCACTAGTCTTTTATTACAGTCAAGTACAGATGCCCTTTTTATTTTGAGGAAGAGTTAATAGCAAAGCTTTTTTTGCTAAAGTTTCTGATTATCTGCTATGGCTGAGAGCACTTTGCCAGCAATAGTCTCCTTGGAATATTCAGGGTTATGCACATCTTTTAATTCTTTAAAGAGTTTGGTGGTAAATAGCTTGTGTACACTATGATCTCACTTGAAAAGCAGCCTGCAGACTTCTGAATGTGCCTGTCTTCTTCTCCCAGCACCCAGCCACTGGTCCAGCATTGGGAACCTGAAGCTGCTAGTGAAAAAGGCATTAAGGTGATTTTAAAATGAGCTGGTGGGCACGGCACAAACCATGCCCTGAGCCTATGCTTTTGGTGCTGCTGTGCTCTTTAGGATACCTCTGTGCTCTGTAGGACGTTCTGTGCTCTGTAGGATATCTCTGTGCTCTGTAGGATGGCTCTGTGCTCTGTAGGATGGTTCTGTGCTCTGTAGGATGGTTCTGTGCTCTGTAGGATGGCTCTGTGCTCTGTAGGATATCTCTGTGCTCTGTAGGATGGCTCTGTGCTCTGTAAGATGGTTCTGTGCTCTGTAGGATGGCTCTGTGCTCTGTAGGATGGCTCTGTGCTCTGTAGGATATCTCTGTGCTCTGTAGGATATCTCTGTGCTCTGTAGGATGGCTCTGTGCTCTGTAGGATGGCTCTGTGCTCTGTAGGATGGCTCTGTGCTCTGTAGGATATCTCTGTGCTCTGTAGGATGGCTCTGTGCTCTGTAGGATATCTCTGTGCTCTGTAGGATATCTCTGTGCTCTGTAGGATATCTCTGTGCTCTGTAGGATATCTCTGTGCTCTGTAGGATGGCTCTGTGCTCTGTAGGATGGCTCTGTGCTCTGTAGGATATCTCTGTGCTCTGTAGGATATCTCTGCTCTGTAGGATATCTCTGTGCTCTGTAGGATGGCTCTGTGCTCTGTAGGATATCTCTGTGCTCTGTAGGATGGCTCTGTGCTCTGTAGGATATCTCTGTGCTCTGTAGGATGGTTCTGTGCTCTGTAGGATATCTCTGTGCTCTGTAGGATATCTCTGTGCTCTGTAGGATATCTCTGTGCTCTGTAGGATATCTCTGTGCTCTGTAGGATATCTCTGTGCTCTGTAGGATATCTCTGTGCTCTGTAGGATGGCTCTGTGCTCTGTAGGATGGCTCTGTGCTCTGTAGGATATCTCTGTGCTCTGTAGGATGGTTCTGTGCTCTGTAGGATGGCTCTGTGCTCTGTAGGATGGTTCTGTGCTCTGTAGGATGGCTCTGTGCTCTGTAGGATGGCTCTGTGCTCTGTAGGATGGCTCTGTGCTCTGTAGGATATCTCTGTGCTCTGTAGGATGGCTCTGTGCTCTGTAGGATGGCTCTGTGCTCTGTAGGATGGTTCTGTGCTCTGTAGGATATCTCTGTGCTCTGTAGGATATCTCTGTGCTCTGTAGGATGGTTCTGTGCTCTGTAGGATGGCTCTGTGCTCTGTAGGATGGCTCTGTGCTCTGTAGGATGGCTCTGTGCTCTGTAGGATATCTCTGTGCTCTGTAGGATATCTCTGTGCTCTGTAGGATATCTCTGTGCTCTGTAGGATGGCTCTGTGCTCTGTAGGATATCTCTGTGCTCTGTAGGATATCTCTGTGCTCTGTAGGATGGCTCTGTGGTCTGTAGGAAGTTGGTGGCCTTGCTGCTTTCAAGGAGGAGGCATAGGAAAGGGGAGGAGAGGGCTGCAAGAAAGAAAAATAGCTCATGTTCTGACCTGTTTGCTGGAAGTGTGCAGGGCAAGGCTGGGCAGGGACTCTGAGCAATCTGGTGTGGTGAAATGTGTCCCTGGTCATGGCACAGGCTGGTACTTGGTGATCCTCAGGGCCCCTTCCAACCCCAAACATTCTGTGATGCTTTGGTGCAGTGACTGGGCAACAGAGGCTGACCTTGCTGGAGATTTACAGCATCTCTCAATACAACACATTTCTGCTGATTTCTGATTTTTTCTTTCTTTTTTTCAAAATATTTTAAAGCAGCTCCTATGTCTTTGTTGCTGTTTTTACCCTTATTACAGCTGTGTTTTTTTACTTAGGTGAGTGAAACAGCCAGTTCTCTTTCGGTGGCCATGACAAAAATTCTCCCTTTCTAGCTGTTCTTAGGTGTTATTGGAGGCATTTTCCTCATGAGAGGAGTGGTTAGTGACACCAGACACTCCAGAGTAGTCTGCAGTGCAGTGGCAGCCTTGGTGGGCACAGAGAGTGTCCATATTGCTTCATCTAATGATGTTTAAACACAGAGTGACACATCAGCCTCTAGGACTGTGGGAGCACTTGGACTCCAGCAGTTCTACCTCATTACACTGGCTGTTCTGAGTGCTACCATTCACTCACAGCAGTAAACAGCGTGCTAGAGTGTGTACACAGGATCCAGGCTTGACAAAATGATACAGTTATAAGAACTGAACAATCCTGAGAGACTGTGCTTAGTGAAAAGCACTTGCTGGAGCACTGTGTAAAGCCACAGAAATGGGCAGTCCTTGGATGTCAGGAGCCTTTCCGAGGCTTTTTACCCAGATAAAGTTCTAATAGAAATGAAATGTCTGAGATAATAATGATGAACTAATAATGAACTATGATTCATTAGTGATCAAAACTGCAGAACTTGGGGCGCTGAGCCATTCTGTACCTGAGCTTCTCTAAGACTCTTAGCAAGGGTGATGGATGGATGAGGAGAGCTTTTGAAGCGTAGACTTCTGCTAAATCAATGGACAAGATTTATCAAATTTCCAGTCATTTCCCAGAGCTTCTGCCAGACCCCACAAACAGCTACTCTTTCATTCATTCTGTGCTAGAGCCACCTAACAAGAGAGAAAATTGTGTTCTTTGAGGTTTTATACTTTAAGGCATCCAACTTTCCATTTTAGAAAGCAAAGAACATAAACAACAGTTTTGTTTCTATGTCTGGCCAACGTACAGCAAGTCCAGAATCAATAACAGAAAATATTCCTGAAAAGCCCAGCAGACCTCAAAGAGATAATGTAGATTGGCCATTAACAGTAAGTCATTATGGAACTTATTAAGTGAAGCCTTGGGACTGTCACAGAGCCTAAAGGTTGACATAAATTTTTCATACACATTGAACTTTGCTAAATGTGCTTGCATTTGATTAATGATGACTTTCTCCAGTGTGCTAATAAGAAGGAAAATGTGAGCTGAGGCTGCAGCAGGGAGAATGGGCTTCTGGAAGGAAGGTCAGTGGCGGCAGCAGGAGAACAATGGGGCTTTCTAGAGATTCCCTGCCAAGCAGGAGGGAGTTTATTACTCAATGAAAAACTTCTCCTTACCACCCAGAGACAGGGCACTGAGCACAGCATGAAAGCCATTTTTGTAATTATGGAAGTAAAACCATCATAGCTCCAAAACAATGGTGGAAAAAATCCACCTCCCAACCCCTTAAAGCCCTCATATATCACAAAGAACAACCAAAAAACCCAACCTCAGCACGTAAAGCCCTCCATACATCACAGAGAACAACCAAAAACCCACCCTCAGCCTTTGTAGTCCTCCACATATCACAAAAAACAACCAGAATCCCACCCTCGTCCCCTAAACCTTCCATATATCACACAGAACAATACAGAAGAGCTTCATATTCAGCAAGAGAGAGGAGTGGTGTGTCTGCTAGTTCTGCTGGAGACAGACCTGCGGGAAATTTCCCTTGGCAGCCAATGCAGTGAGTCACGGACTCATGGAATGATTTAGGTTGGAAAAGAAGACAACAACAACAAAACAGAGCCTTTACTTGCAGCTAGGTCTGGACAACAGCATATGGATTTGTTCAGTTAAAATAAACATGTTTTTCCCTTGTTTGGAAGTAGAACAAAAAGGGAAAGCAATCAGCAACCTCAGTCCAAAGCAGTCACAAAGTCCAAGACTCTTTCTAACTAACCACCAAAAATGCAAGGCATGCCCTAAAACTCAATTGAAATTGAATTCTTAAAAGAGCTACAGGGTAAGTTTTTGGGTTTTTTTTAAAAAAAAAAAACTTCCAATTTTGAAGTTGCTAAAGGTTAAACTTTGAAGATTTTGTTTTATTTTAAAAGAGCACCCCTTTGAACAAGAGTCGGCCAAACAGCCATAGCAAAGAGGACTCAAGATAAAGTCTTCTCCTAGCTTAGCTGAGCAATCAGGTGTTAGTACTGATTTTACAAACAAGAAAGGAAGAAGAAATGCAGAAAGCAAGAGATGTGGTTATTCCATCTCCTGGCAGTGTGGGGTAGAAGACTGATTGATTCCCCATCACCACCAGCTACAAATTTGCTGTTCCAGATGCAGTTAAGAACTACTGCAAATGAATTAAACAAGTACAGAAAACAAAAGGGGGGAAAAAAGTATCAGGTTTTGTGTTTGGTAGTTAGAGAACTCACAAGGACTTTGAAAATATCAAGTTCAATTCCCTGCCCCGGATAATATTTATTTATAAAACACAAACTGGCTTCACTGGGAAGTCTGAAAGACTTTTGAGAAAGACCTGGAAGGAGTTCTGAGAGCCACTCAGTCCAAGCAAGTCTCTCCCTCTTTGTGTTGGGTGTTTTCTTGCCACGGGGAAACATGAAATGCTCCATACCTTCTGCAAACCCCCACATGGACCAGGAGCTGTCCCTGACATGCATATTCCCCCAGCAGGAGAGGGAGGTCTGGGGCATCAGCAGAGTTCCCTGTGTGTTCACACACATGGAGTTTCCTGTGGGACAGGGCAGGACACCCACTGAGGATGTGGGATTTGCAGCTCATTAAGGGAGGGAGTAACAGAGATCTAGAGTTGGTGAGCAGGCAAGGCCCAAGATTTCATGCAGAAATACAAGAAAAAGGTTTTTCAAATGGCTATGAATCCATGAATTGGACTTGTGTAATTGTAGACAGTCCAGCTCAGCCAGGTCTGAAGGAGCCTTTCTTATCAAACACAGAAGTCAGTGATAATAAATCATGGAAAACTTCGCACTTTCATGCAGGGAATGGAACTGGGTCAAGATGGTTGATGCCTAGTCTCAGCCTAAAAGAGTGAAAACAATAGTAGAGCTCCAGAGACCTGCAGCTCACTCCTGGAAAAGCTCACTCAGTCTGTTTCCCAAGTCACTCCTTTTGCTTTTCCCTCTCATATTTTTTTCTTTTTCCTTTTTCCTTTTACCTTTTTCCTTTTCCTTTTCCTTTTCCTTTTCCTTTTCCTTTTCCTTTTCCTTTTCCTTTTCCTTTTCCTTTTCCTTTTCCTTTTCCTTTTCCTTTTCCTTTCCTTTTCCTTTTCTTTTTTCCCCCCTTGATACAGAATGTGATTCTGATGCCAATTCATCCATTTTTGTAACAGTAGCTCAGTATTTAGATCAAAGGACAAAGGGAAAACTTGCACAACTCCTACCTGGGTTTTTGCTTACTGACCCTTTCATTACAAAAGTAATTCTGACAATGCAGCTAGATGGGGAAGACATACAAGAATTCCACTCTTTTGGGTCCCTAAGATTGTCCCTTTGTGAGCCTTATTTAAATTCCTACTCTTCTCTTTCTCTCTGAGCTTACAAGCAGCAACATGGTAAACTTCAGCATTTTATTTTGCCAGTCAGTTAGCAACACGGAACCAACAGAACCTGCAAGCTCTTTAAAAAGCTTTTCTCATCTGAGTTGTAGCAGGCTCTGGGGCAGGATCTCACCCGAGATTACAGAAATGCTGGTGGTTCGCTTGGCAAGCTTGTACCCCTTGACATGGTATCAAAGACTGCTTGACATTGTGACAGGAACACAGCAGAGGTGATCTGAGAATTCCCAAACAAACGCTCCCCTTCCCTTTCAGTGCAAGTTGGGAGAGCTACCTTAGCAACCAGCCCTGCACACACTTCCCTAATTGCTTCTTGCCAGGAGGAGGAACGGTGTTCCAAAGCACTGCAGAGACATGGGAGGGAGCGGCACCTCAGCCTCCTGCTCTCCTGGTGACACCCAGCTAGATCTGGAGCTGAGCAGCTCTGCCAGCTGGAGCTCAGTATTTGCTCAGCTCACAGAAAACATCCCTCTGGTAAGGTCAGGTTGTCTGTTACTGATGGTGTTTGGAGAGGCATTGTTGCAGCCCCTCAAATGATCCTCAGGCGGGACTTGCAAGAGGGAAAACTGGCCAAAGCACCACCTGCACTTGCCACCATCCCCTGCCTTACCTGGCTCGGCCGTGGTGATCCTCCTCATGATTAGGGCTTTCTCCAGACCTAGAGACTTTGTAATTACCCGTTTAGTTGTCTTCCATGGGTGTGAGGCTCTGTCCTTGGGGAAGGCAGAGCCACTGCGCTAAAGCAACTGGAGCGTGTGAATCCCTTCCCAGGTGGCTCAGATCTTTGGGAATGCTGCAACAACCTACGGCCCACAGCCTTCTCATGTGTGCCAGGACTAACCCGGAGCTGCAGTTCTGAGCTGGGTTTTACCAAGCTCAGATTAAAGACCTGAGGCTCCAGCAAGGGCCGTGGTGAAGTTCAAGGCAAAGCTATGTCCTGTTGCGGTGCCAACACACGCTGCTCATCCGAGGTGCTGCCGACAGTCCGGAGTGAGGGTAATTCCAGCATTTCGGGGCTGGCCTCGGCTGAGATTAGCAACCTAACTTAAAAAAGCTCTACTGTAATTGCATGTTCACTGGAAAGGGGAAAAATAATCAAATGAAAAAGGACAAAACCAGCAGGGAAAGAAAATTTATTTCCAAGCATCTACGAGAGTGCTACAAACAATAGAGACTAAAACTCGAAGCATTTGAAACTATTAAAAAATGTAGTTGACAATGTCCTTCTTAAAAATTAAACATAAAAATGTAGAAAATGCAGTTATTAATTCTAAAACCTGCTTAAAAGTGAAATAAATCCAGATAGCATCAATGAGGATGGAGTTCTACAAATTACTTTTTTTTTCTTACTTTATTTCAATTTGTTAATTTGTAAAGTGATACTCTTTTTTTTTTAATGTTTATTTAAATTTTTAATGGAGAAATGTGCAAATCTAGCAAAATATTCTTTGGATTATAAACAAGAGGAAAATCAACAACCAAAGAAATTTGAACAAAGTTAATAATAAACTATAGAATTATATAGAATGAATACAGCTATAATAAAGTGAAATATTACAATAAACATTGTAGAGCAAATCTACTGATTTAGCAAACTCTGCCTTATAAAACATAGGGATATAAAGGGAAAAGTGAATATGTTATGGATATAGAGCTGAAACATCAGTCATCATTTTAAGGAGTTAAATTTTAATCTAAGTACATATATGGGGGGTCTTCAGAAAAGCAACACACCAACAAATGAGACTTCCTCTCAGATCAAGCAGTTTGGTACCTGACTGCAAATGAAGGACAGGGTTTGTAAAACAAATGTAGGAAAATGTAGATAATTTCTGTTTATTGCCTCTTCCCATATTGTAGCTGCTGATCTCTGACCCTAAACAGCCAACTGTCTTAAATTCAGCAGAAGTACAGCTGTACGCAGATGCAGAAAATGTTGATGTGCAGAACATATCCCAGTCCCTTGCTCCTTCTGAACTAATATTTAAAAAGAAAAAAAGTTATAGATCCCTTTTTGGATAAAAAACATGCATCACAAAGAATAACTCTGAAAGCACTCTGTATTTCTGTTGTCACCAATTAAAATGTCTCCCTATCCGCAGATCATGCTTTTCTACTGGAAATTAAAAAAAATAAATAAATAAAAAAAATTAAGTGCCAGAATCTTAATTACTACTAAGGTAAGGTAATTGTCAGGTAGAACAGTCCTTAGGGAAGTCACAGCTAAACTGGGTCAGATTTTAGTCTCTAGAACCCACAGAAGCTCAGCACAGATATGGAAACTCACAAGGCTGGAGTAAAGTGTAAGTACAGAGTACTCCCATTCACTCACAAAGTCAGCCCTGAAACCTTGGGAATCTCTAAGATATAAGATAAATGCATATTACATGGGAAATACTGAAAAGTATTACACTTAATTTAATCCAGGAAACACAGTAAGACTATATGATGATTCTTACTGTGTTCTGGGAGCAGCCACACGCTGTAGATAGAGAGGGTACAAAATGTTCACTAGACGTTACATTTGTTTTAATCTAAAAAACATTTGTAAAATGTACTTGATTTTTAAATAATCACTTAACAAGCCAACGAACCAACTACAAACACATAATAAATAAGGCTATTAAAAGGTCACAATTGTAGTAAATTAGTCAGAACTATAAATGGGACATTAGAAACACTATGTTTTTCTTTATATGTTTAATAACCAGAACAAGAATTAAAAAAGAATCAGTTTATTTCAAAGTCTGCTTCTTATATTGAAGCACATATTAAAGCAACAGTACAATGTTCATAAAATATAAGTGTGATGCTGTAACATTTCTTACATGTCAGAATACTGATATTTGTATGTATACTAAAATAAGAATTTTAAAATTGTACAAATAGATACATTAAAAATGACATAGAAATAGGGCGCCTCCCACCGCAACAAGACAGAGTTTTTGTATCTGGCACGTATTAGTTCAAGATGAAAGAATAAGCAAAAAGATTTACAAGAATCAGCAGTAACAAGTCTGATGCTCAAGAGACATAATAATTGTACATTGTATTGTACATACATCATATGGGTTTAAGCTGGCTGATTATTATATATTTCAAGTTTAAAAATGCACTACCATATAGAGTGTCCATAGTTTAAGGCGAAATTACAGCTCAGAACTGTTATCTTTTCTAATTTGTGGAAGCTTCTTTGACATAAAAGATTTAGATGTTCATAACACATAAAAGATTTCCCTCATTTGTAGGTTCACTTTTAGCATTTTCCTTCACTTAAATATTTCGCATTTCTTATGTGGGTTTTTTTCCTTTAGTGAAGCTGGCAGCCAACTTCCAGATTTGCCTTTTGTAGGAAAAGGTACTTCACAGTATTTACCACTTTCATGTCCTCTTATATCAAAGGAATCCTCTCTGTCAAACTTAAATGTTTAAATGAGATTTTTCTTGATTTTTAAAAAAATACCTGCTTACATTTCCTCTGGATTCTTCAGAACTTCGGACACAGTTCTTAAGGCCAAATCTTAAACTTTATTGTTAAGAATCATCATCGAAAGTGTCTTTGGAGCCATACAAGTCTGCAAGTTTCTTAAATCGAGGTCCCCAGTTTTGTAGATAGTCGTAGTCCAAGTCAGAATCTGTTGTTGCTGACTCCAAGGAGCTGAGAGACCCAGCCACGGAGCCCCTACCCTCGTAGCCATAGATCTGGATGGAGTCATAGGGAGGGGCAGTGGGGTCGTTGTCAGCCTCCTGTATCCTGGTGTTGATGAAATCATCCACGTCCACGCTGTTGGGCGCGGGCCGCAGCCCCGGCCTGGGCAGGTACTGGTACTCGGGCTTGATGTCCTTGCGGGGGATGAAGCCGTTGATGCCGTCAGGGTTCTGCAGCGTGGCGATGTCAAATGCCTCTGTGTCCTCCTCGCCTCCGCCCTCGTCATCGTACGTGATGATGTTTTCCCGCACGTCTTCCTCCTCAAACACGATCAGGGGTTCCTTCTTCTGCCTCTTCAGGGTTACAAACAGTACCACAATGACTGGGGAAAAAAAAGCATGGTTAGATTGCACTGTCGAACAGCAGCCCCTTTGTAAGTAATTATTGCATCCCCGAGCCCTCCGCTTTTCTGCTGGATTGTTGCAAACTTCTGCATTTTCAGTGCTCCTTGCTAGGTAAAAGCAGCGATGTTTGTACACAGAACTGATCTGAGGCTTTCTGTCTGGGCGGCATGCCACTGCTCTTACTAATTGCTCATTACTGCAACACTAATTCAAGGGATGTGTTTGTGGGGCCCCAAGTGTTGCAGAACACTGTGACACTGCCTTTGAGCAGCTCAAGCACATGAATATCTGCAACAAAACAAAGATGAATCTTTATACTCTCCTGTATGCCAAAAGCTTAACTCTAATTCCAAGTGGCATTTCCATTAAAATGGAATTTTTTAAGCAAAACCTCCAAAGACATATTTGCTTCTGCGTTCTCACTTCAAATTTCTATAAAATAAAGTATATAAGAAAAGAAACACTATAAAATACTACAGGGAAATCAGAAAATATTACATATTTTTTTAAAATCATCAGAAAACACTTTCTTAAAAGCAGGTCTTCCAAGCCACTCATCTGTCTTCAACACAAGATGGGTTTGAGGGAAATAACTGGCAGGGGCGATTAATCCCGGCTGACCTCAATAAGGAACTTGTCATCCAGGGAAGATCACAGAACTCAGAACTCTAAGACATGACCTCCTTTAAGCAGTGTCCCTGATTAGCTGGCACTAGGCCACAGGAGGACATTCTCCAAGCACATCTACAGAAATTCACTGGTGTTTAGTATTGAAGATACCATAGAAGCCCAGAAAGGTTTAGGATGGAAGTGACCATAAAGCCCATCCCATTCCACCCCTTCCATGGCAGGGACACCTCCCACTGTCCCAGGCTGCTCCAGCCCCAGTGTCCAACCTGGCCTTGGGCACTGCCAGGGATCCAGGGGCAGCCCCAGCTGCTCTGGGCACCCTGTGCCAGGGCCTGCCCACCCTGCCAGGGAACAATTCCTGTCCAATATCCCATCCATCCCTGCCCTCTGGCACTGGGAGCCATTCCCTGTGTCCTGTCCCTCCAGCCCTTGGCAATTGTCTCTCTCCAGCTCTCCTGCAGCTCCTTCAGGCCCTGCAAGGCCACACTGAGCTCACCCCAAAACCTCTCACAGCACATCAATACTGCCTATAAAAATTAATTTCACCATCTTGTAGCTGAGGGCAGGATTATTTTTTAACACAAGTCCAGAGGAGCAGCAAGGAAGGAACATTTTTTACCCAGCAGAATGACGATGCAGGCCAGGATGGCAATGAGGGCGCCGGTGCTGAGCCCCGCGTTGAGGACGTAGGCCTCGGCGTTGCAGGACAGCAGGGAGCCGCTGCTGTCACAGCCGCACACGCGGATCGTCAGCGTGTTGGTGCTGCTCAGCGGGGGCACACCGCCGTCACTGATCACAATAGGAAGGAGGTACAAATCCTGCTTCTGGCGACTGAACCCTTCCCGTCTGACCAGCACGCTCGCTGTGTTATCTGCGTGAAGAGAGAAAATCATCATTAATTTTTCCAGAGTCGTTGTCTTAGGCGATATTGAAAAGGATATTATCTCGCTGCAATGGCTCTCAATTTTCAGGGGCTTTAGTGTTATTTCTACAACACACCAGTAGAAAGTGTCATCTTTCAAATGACTCAAGAGCAATTATAGGATTGTATTTAATTCATACATCACCACACTTAGTTTTAATTATTTAATTAACACAACCAACACAGATAATCTCTGTCTGATAGCATCCTTTAGTACCTGTAACTTTCTGAGAAAGTCACTATATTTTTTCTGCTACCCAAATGGCTGGACCTTCCTATTGCTGTCTGAGCTGGTTTTATTGTTGTTCCAGAATTAAAGCTTTCAATGGAGGGGTAAAAACCCATATCTCCCTTATGTATTCTTGGAGTCACTCCTAAAAGCATGGTAGATAGACATCTGTCCCCAAATGGACTCCATTAATGAGACTCCCACCAAAACAAAAGCCAATATTTGCTTAGTATGAGCAAATTTGACCCTTGTTGTTTCAGTAAGAAATACTGAAGGTAACACTGTTTTATCAGAATCTGATTTTCACCCAAACTTCCAAAGCCAGAATTCAGAGAGCTAGATCATACACGCACAATATGTCTGGGCACATTCTGAATATAGTGGATGTGAGGAAGCATTAAATTACAGAATCAAAAATGCTCTGAGTGGGAAGGGGACCCACAGGGATCCATGAGTCCAGCTCCTGGCAGTATTTCTGTAACTCTCTTCCCACTGTCCTCATGAGAGGTGACCTGCCTTAGTGCAGGGGAGAGAAAACAAGCTGCCATCTCAGCACAGGACATTTTGGATGGTCCTGCACACTTCCTCTGTCTAAAGCCTTGGAAAGGAGACAGTGTGGGATGACACCCTGGGCTAAGGCAGCCTGTGCTTCCCAGTCCCAGGGGAACACCAACAGGGCTCCCTTGTTGTGCCACTCTCTTGCTCTCTCAGTTCAGCCTGAACCAAAGTTTATAACAGTTGTAGACATCCCAAAGAAGATAAAGTGAAGCAATCATATATGTGGTTTTCAGACCATCAAAAGCCAGTTTATATTGAAGATTTATTCCTCACAACCTTTCCTGGTTTGCCATGTTCTTTATTTTTCACTATATAACAGAAAGGTGGGGGGGGGGGGGAAAGAGCAGTTATTTTATCTGCTCAGGGAGGGCTGTTCACCTCCAAAGCTACCCACTTTACTGCTGCCTCAGGCTTCTGCAGATTAATCGTTTTCCTGTTGAAGAGTCAGCATAAATCCCAGAATTTAATAATGCAAACCATAAAACCTCTTCTAATGATCTAATCACTGTGATTTCCATGGAAATTTGTGAATAAATTATACCCCAAGAGAAGTGTTCTTGCCTTGTATTAACCACCCTTGCAGGCAGTGCCCCTAGTGTAAGACAAGGTCTGAAACTGTCCCCAAATTTGGTCAATCTATGGGATGTGAAGGATGTTTGCACTGCTTGACTCTCCAAGGAACTTCACCAGAAAGGATGAATATTTCAGGTAGGAGCTGTTTGTTACACACCAAATGAATCCATCCCCCATATCTACCCCTGTCTGGCCAGCCCACACTCCCGATGCCCTGGGCATGACAGAACTGTTGGTTTTTGGTGTTGAGTTTCACAAAAAGAACAACTGGGTAGAAAACAAGTTGTTCTCCTTTGCACAATGTCACATTTGCTAAGGACAGAGACCCTGATAAAAATCTGATTATTACTTGTGTCTCTTGGAGGTGCCCTTTGTCTCCATCAGAGTCCTCTTAATCGCCTGAATGTTTACATGAACCATCTAAACTTTGAGGCACAATTTTTTACAGGATCTTGGTGATATCAATGTCTGCATGACAGGAGCCTTATTTTAGAACTTTAAATTAATGGCCCCGTAACAATTTGGTACAAACAGGAATACAACATCTAATATCTATTAACCTATCAGCTAACTTGAACTAATATATTGATCCAGAATAAAACTATTCCACAGAGTCCTCTAAAAATGCAACAAATAATTCATTTCCTCAATGGGACAACCAAGATCTGTTCCATTAAATGAAAAATCACAACAGGACAGATTATCCTTGTGGCAAAAAATATGAACATCAACAGGGGGCTGAGCTACAGCTGCCTTGAGGCTGCAAAAGCACTGTGTAATGGATGACAATACCATATATTAGTATATTTAGTCTATGGCTATACATTTATATTTATATTTATATTTATATTTATATTTATATTTATATTTATATTTATATTTATATTTATATTTATATTTATATTTATATTTATATTTATATTTATATTGCCTTTTGCCAGCTGAAATAGTATTCCTAGTTAGAAATAAGAAAAGGACAGCAAATTATTCAGCTGTTATACAGACTGGTCTGGTCCACTGCGGTCACTTACACTAAGTAAAGCTGATTTTGATCCAATGGCTGATTTATCTCTTTTAATGGGAAGTGATTTTTAGTTTAACATAAATTTTTAAAAAGAAAAATCTGATCAACATGCCTGGTTCAATTTTAAAAAGGACTACAATACATCAAGCCTAAAAGGTCATTTTTTAAACTTTTACTGTTTATGTTCACTTCTCATATTTAGAAGAAACATAATATCCATAAGAGGAAAAAAACTCCTTTCTTACCTAGATAAAAGATAACATATAATCCTAGCTAATATTCTCATCCTTGCTTTTTTATTATTTTCAAGGCCCAGGAGCACAACTATAATCCTGGTAAAATGGCATTTTTTAAGCCAACAGAAGTTAAATGTCAATACCAGCTTAAAACTATTACTTAACACATATGAGAACTACCTGACTGTCAGTCTAATGAACACAATGGGGGTTAACACAAGAAGGAGAAGAACAGTCATCTCAAGGCCATTCCCAAAATTTCACATTCTTCCAGCTATGATTGTCTTGGCTATCTAACATCTAAAGGTGTTGCAAGTGAAGAGTCACTGTGATCTCCATGAAATCTTCACAATTAGAAGCTAAAATTATTTATTGGTGATCCCTTTACTGATCTCCCTGACCTTTGATTTTTGTCTTTTTCTCTGGTGATCTTATTGATGACTTCAAATTTTTCCTGTGTGCATAGGCAAATGTAGCTCAGCTTCTGGGGGCTTCTTAACACATAGATTATGTAAGGAGGATTCTAGATTACAGGAGCTGATTGCAGTGTGAATTTTATCACCTATATCAGGTGTGAGTGCTGACTCAGCCAGAAAACAGAACAATTTCAAGGGTCCAGCTATCTAAAATCCTTACCTTACCAGGAGTGGCAATCACTGTGGATAATCCATGGCAAAATCCTTTGACTTGATTGTTCGTGTGTTTCAAAATTTTGTTGTTGAAAATGTGTGAAGAATATGTTTGAGTTTAAAAGAGGACTTTAGTAATTGATTTTCAGGGGCTCACAAATTTAATTTCAGGCTCTGTAAAGCTCTATCTTGTGAATTTGGGACTGCAGCCCTTCCAGGAATGGCAGGCTGAGGGAACCCAAGGAAAGGGCATCTCAGCACAGGACCCTGCAGGGTTAAAAGCAGGAAATTCATTTACTCAAAATCTGCCTCTCTGCTGTGAAGTGCCATGAGCCTCTGCTGCTCTTCTGAAGGCCTGACTTCAGTGGGAGCAGAATTGAGCAGAGCCCAGGCAGACAGTGCTGCTTGTTTATGAGCTGTAATATAAAGAAACAGTGCAAAAGTAATTCTGTGTTTTATCCCAGCGTGGGCTAAGCCATTATCTCATGTTTTCTATGGGAGATGGGCTCACAGCTGAAGACTTGGTAACACAGTGGGTTATTAATAGGACGTAGAATATGATTATGCTTTTTTGGATTACTGCAATATGTGATTACTTTCAGGAGATGGTAAAAAGAAACTCTATTAAATGATAATTATGGGACTGTATTCACTTTAAAGTTCTGTAATAGGCCCAAACACTAGAGTTTTCATTAACTGTTCTCCACAGTTAATAAAGCCCTTTTTCTCTGAAAGTAGCAATTCCCTCTGAAAGCTGTGGCATAGCTTACAGAATACTTAGACTTACAACTGAAAAAAAAAAAATTTGAATGACCATGGACATTATTTGACTTGCAAATGGTAACACACTCTCCCTGAGAATTTTTTTTATATGGGAGTACACAGAATTTCAATTTTTTAACTTTGCTCTCGTATAATTTACTTAAAAAAAACGCACAGGAAATACATAAATTAACAACATCATTGCACTGAGGATTGAACAAAATGAGGGAAAGAAAGGATGGAAATGGATGAATTTCCTCAGACTATACATAAAAGAAAATTGTATGAGAAGATTCAGTCCTTTAATACTGTCTTGTTGAAATAACCTTTTGCAGTATTGTCAGGTAGAAACATGACATTAAACTGACATCATAATTTCAACTACAACACACTTTTATCTAGGTTAATTTTGTCAGCAACAAATTTGCTGCATATGGAAATGAAGGATGAATGGGATTGGCTGGAGTCAGGAACCATAACACCACTGAGATTATCTCCATTCTGATTTACACTTCCTCTGCTAGATTATATCTAGCAGATTATATGATAGATTATAATCTTGTTAATTTATTTTCAATTTGATGTGTTGACTATAAAATGTATTTTTTGGTGAAACTTGGCTTCCAGGTCTCAAGCAAAGAATACATGTTTTATTACTCCTCCCTAAAAATACACATATGAATTTTTCAAAACTAGTGTTTTACTACTTTAAAGAGAATAAATATATGCCCTGCACTGGCTCCTTTGTGAATTGCTTGTGTATGTACAAGTGTCAAGCACTAGGCAACAGCATTACTTTGATCAGTCAGCAATAACAGAGATTTTGTTTGGGAACTCTGATGATAATTACCCTCCCTTCAGATGTTGAGAGAGAGATATAAAGTGTGCCTCAACAGAACAGTTTTTACTGAAATCATGTATCTGGATTGTGTTGCCTTTTGTACTTCTGGCACTCTTGGATTCATTATTTAAACCAGTTCAACCGAGTTTTACTATTCAGAAAACAGTCAAGTTTCCTTCAAACATTAAAGCTTGCTAATCAAAACCAATTCCTTAGAAGCTGAAACAGTTTTTGCCCTGCGAAGGGAAATAAAATGAAAATAGAATGGAATTTCTGTAAAATGGAAATAAAAAAATTAACATTGAATCAGAATATAATGAAATAAATTGAGTAAATATGTAAACTGGCCAAGACTCTCTTTTTTTTCAGTTTACCCACCTTCTCTGGCTCCCTCAACCTCTGTCAAGTTCAGGTCGCTGATGTTATTATGTTGTGATCAATTGAATTTTGACACTCTCCCAGGCCTGAGGTTCTCTGCTTACAAATTTCTTACATCTTGCCATCAATTTGAGTGCAAAGCTCTACTTTATTTTGTGAATACCAAATGGGCAAAGGGATCAGGATATTCAGATCCTGAGACAGCCAATGGCCAATGCAGGTATGTTCCACAGCACAAATCCCCGTTTCATTTCCTGCACATGATTTGATTCTGTTGGGAATTTAGCCCATGTCTCTTGTGATCCGTAATTTACAAAAGCATGCACAGTGGTGAACAAATACAAGTAGCCTAATAATTTATGCTGTCTCAGCTAATTTTAGGTTTCTCTAAATCAAGGAGATCTGCCAATTCCATTTACTGCGTGCTTGGCAGTGGTTTTATCCTCTTCCTGGGACATAAAATGGCAGTGGATTCTAATCCTGATGGGTATTATTATATAATTTAAAATACACATTCAAGAAAATTCAAGCGAGTTAACAAACATCCCACTTTCCCAAAAACATCCTTGCATCTCAGCTGTATGCTTTTGCCTTCCTCCCCTAAATCCTGGAGAAAGACACTCTACCAAAGTTAATGACTGCTGTTGCATGATATTACATTGGCCATTTGTTCTACTTTGTCATTTCTTTGGATTCTGGTAGAGTAGGAATCTTCACACAAACCTCTGTTGTCTCTGAGAGTAAAATTTGGATTATGAATAATTTCAGGTGGTAAACTGAAGATAAATCTTGGTCCATTGGCCGAGTCATCCTTGTCATCAGCACTAATTGTAATAAATTGCTGTAAAAGAAAAGCGCTCTGTAAACGAACAGCTCCTTCTCTAGGAACATCACATACAGGCAGCATTCTGAGACAGCTCTTAACTAAGAATTGTAAAATAGCAGAACCCCCCCTCAAATATAAATACAACACAGAGCTGACTCCAAATTACAACAGGCAATCTTTAATTACTATTGCATTAACCACCCCAGAGTTACAGCTGTACAAGCACACACCTTCAACATTCTTATACACGAACATGAATTAATGGTAACACAACAGATTAAATAAAATTATGCAGAAAACTCAGCAGCTGAGAAAGTCCTTTTTAAACTGCTACACTGACTGCAAAGGCACAGATCATGTTCAGAGCTATTTCCCTATGATCCTAACCCCTCTTCCTCACAGACTGCCAGGAATAAATCTGTTGGCCAAACTCTACAAGCACCACACTAGGATTCTTCCCATAAGACATTGAGTATTTCCGTAATATCCAAACCAGTCTCACAACTGGAAAAGCTGCTCCCAGCCAGCTCTAGTGCCCCTGTGCTGGTGGGTACTCCCAGTCAACACCAATCCCGCTGTGTGCACAAAGCACTGGATAACTGCTGATAGCAGTTCAGAAATAAAGTGCCTTTCTGGGTGCTCGAGGCTTTCTGACCAAAACCTCAAAACAGATGTTCATTTATTCCCTTTCACTGGAGCTGACAGGACAAAACTGGGTTAACACCCTGAAGGAAGAGCCGTGTGTGCAGAGAGGTGGGGGGAACAGGGAAGCAGTGGACAGAGGAAAGGGAAAGTGGTGGGAACAAGAAAGGTGGTGGGCACAGGAAGGTGGTAGGAACAGGAAAGTATTTGGGACAGGAAGATGGTGGGCACAAAGCAGTGGGCAGAGAGAAAGATGTTGGGCTCCGGGAAGGTGGGCACAGGGAAGGTGGAGCAGAGGAAGGTGGTGGGCACAGGAGGGGGTGGGCAGGCCATACCTGATTGCTTCGGGCATTCTCACACACAAAGGCTTCATAGGCCGCCGCAAACTTGGGAGCATTGTCATTGACATCAACGACCTTGATTGCAACGGGAACTTTGGCTTCCTGGTGCTGTTTGTCTGCAGGAGAGGCAACACTGAGATGAGACAGAAGCAGGAAAACTCCTTAAACAAACAAATTCCCAGCTGCAGCCAAGGAAAGATCAAATATGCTGAGGTATTTCTGCTGAGATTTCTTGCAGTTTATCAAACTGAGACAATTGGAGAATTACAGGATTCGTGCCACTGATTCTAAAATACCTCAGTGAAATACTCACGGACTTCAACTGCAAAGACAGAGATATTATGCCAAGCCATTTCTTCCCTATCCAAAGCCTTTATTGTCTTGATATTGCCATCTTCTGCATTAATAACAAAATATCTTTCAAGATCGGTGTGTCGATCAATTGAGTATCTAAAGAAGATTGAAAGTCAGCAATTAGAGAAAAGGACTTAGGAGTTTCATGCATCCAGATTTGTTCAATATATTTACTATTTCTAAATAACTGTAAGAAGTACACCTACTGTTGCCCTCAATACCATTGTCAAAAGGACAATATGTATTCTTTTAAAAGGAGAATCATCTGGTTGGTTTCTACATTTAGAAAAACAGTACATCAGAATGTTTGTAATAAGTGAAAATTGCTGGTCTTTGAAGTCTCTATATCAAAGCCCTTATATACTCTTTATTTTCTTCTCTTACAAAACATGATAAAAATATCTACTGAGATATGTTTTCTCTTCTGTTTCATATTAATCGTGGTGATCTTTTAAGTCTTCCAATCTTTGGTTTACACAGAATATTAATTGATCATACCAATTTATCAAATATTATCCACTCTACACATTTTTACAGCTTTAAAAAGCTCTGGCTTTCAAAACTTCATGCTGAAATCCTTTGAAATGTTAAATATACCCACAAAAGAGATCTTCACAATTTAAGTTACACTGAGAACATGACAAATAAAATTGAACTAATAGAAGGCTAATATAATATCAGAATTCTTTACTGGGAGGGTGGGCAGGCCCTGGCACAGGGTGCCCAGAGCAGCTGTGGCTGCCCCTGGAACCCTGGCAGTGCCCAAGGCCAGGTTGGACATTGGGGCTGGAGCAGCCTGGGACAGTGGGAGGTGTCCCTGCCATGGCAGGAGTGGAATGAATAAACCTCAAGGTCCTTCCAGCCCAAACCATTCCATGATTCTGTAATTCCAAGAGGATCCAATGTAACTGCAGAAAGTAGGGGTCTGTATGGGCTTTAACAATTAACACTTCAACAATTAACAATTACCCAGCCCAATCCCTAATCTAAATCTTAAGAGTCTGATATTTTGAGAAAAAACTATGCTGTGATAACAGGACAAGATATTTGTGGAAAATTTAATTTAGAATAGAGTCTACCAAAGATGCCCTGAAGCGTATTTTAATTAGACACAGCTATAGTATGATACAGGCTTTGAGAATATACAGGCTTTGATACTGGCAGTTTGTGGAACAAAGGCACAAAACCAATGTTGGATGGTTAAAGTTTCAATTATCTGGGTGTCTGTAGATCTATCATACTTCCTTCAGAACTTGCATAATAATCCCAAAAGCTAATGCTCAGAAGGAAACAGGATGCAGCAAACCTTATAGCACTGTTGGCAGCATCCGGGTCTTTGGCATGTACTTTTCCAACCACAGTACCAGACGCTGCATTTTCCTGTACTTCAAAAATGTAACTTGGCTTCAAAAACACTGGTGGCTCATCAGCATCTTCCACTGCTATTTTCACTGTCACTGTGTCCTTGAAGGGCCCATTGCTGATGAACTTGGGGTCGATGTGGACATTGGCTGCCTCCACCTTCAGGCTGTAGGACTTTTTGGTTTCATAATCTAAGGTCTGTGAGAAAAAAGAAGACAGTGCATTCCAGAGTCAGGGAAACCAGGCTGTAAGAGCAGCAGGCAGTGCCCTACTGTTCAATGACATCAAACAAATGTGAGCATCTGTCAACAAGCTTGGACTGAAATGTGTGTATTTAAAAACATAAAGACTCAAATGGAAGGAGCTACATTCTATGTGTGGAGCAGCATAGGAGGGCACTCAAAATATCACCACAGAGTCCTGGTCTCGCTCTTTGCTTGCTGTATCACTGAGGAAATCATCTGCACTGGGAAAATTAACCTTGTCTCCATGCAGCCTTCCAGGCAGCACAAAAGTGCAAGGGATGGTAAAGGGGCTTCCACAAGAGGCCTGGCTTTATCCAGGCTGGCAGGCATTCCAGGTGGATGTGGTTTGAAGGGCTCCAGGGTGCACCATGAGATAGCACACAGGTAAGTTAAATTATTTAGGTAGTGGGGAAAATACGAAGACCGTTTGCAGTGCTTTCATTCCTGTGGTTCTTTCCAGCCACAGAACTCATAACACTTTCTAAAGGGGAGGTGGAATAATGCCCCATGGGACAAGTCCTTTTGGGAGCCTGATTAAAGCCACAGCGCCTCTGCACCTGCATTGGCATGAAGTGGCTGCACAGTTGCACCTTTTGAGGTGATGATGCATGATGCATGATGACGCAGGTGCCAACCACAATTCACAAAGTATGTTAGCACCAGAGACTGGGTGGAATGACAGCTCACCCACATTTCAAAACACAAAAAATCCACTCCCACCTCTAGAACAGAGACATAAATTAAACCAGGGCAGTTTTGAGCAGAAGAGACCTCTGGGTCCCTTCCTGAGGGACTGCTCCAAAGGGCAGGACAAGGCTGACCAGAAGTTGCCCAGGCCTTCTCCTTTGAGTTCTGATTATCTCCCAGAGAGATAAATAGCTCTAAAGATACAAAGGGCAAAATGATAGTGCTTGCATAATAATAACATTTATGTTCTGTAATTTGCAATTTAAAATTAATTTGATAACGCTTTCAAAGCTCCTGTTGATGGGCTGTCTGTGAAATCCCCTCTGCTGCTTTTCTCATAGCCTGTGACTCCTTCAGAACACTATTGTGGACAATGCACAGCTGAAGAATTCAAACTATAGGGCATGAGGCTTTTCAGACTGAACATAAAGCAACAGTGAATGTCTGCTACTTATCAGCACTAGGCAAAACTTCATTAACAATGAAGCTGATGGCATCATATTTTACCGTGACTTTTTATTATGAATTCATTTAGTTTGTGCAATTAATCCACTGTACAGTATTTATGTAACTCTTCTTGGTTATTTTCTTCCATTCCAATTCAGCTAATGGGGAAATGGAATATTAAGAGTTAATCACACCTTGAGAAATGAATTAAGTGAAATTTGCATTTACTAATATTTTAGCTTAGGTGGTAATCCATTATTACCAAATATTCTGTCAGCAACAAACACTACATAGCAGTAGGCAACACTTACCTTCTTAAGCTTCACAACCCCTTCCTGAGTCTCATAATCTGTGGTGATTTCAAACATGTCC
Organism: Pseudopodoces humilis; assembly: GCF_049639895.1. Taxonomy (NCBI): domain Eukaryota; kingdom Metazoa; phylum Chordata; class Aves; order Passeriformes; family Paridae; genus Pseudopodoces; species Pseudopodoces humilis. Next base: position 19,936,948 of record NC_142213.1, on the reverse strand, counting down.
ATGCCATCTCCATCGATGATGCTGTAGGCCACCAAGCCATTCTCCCCAATGTCAGGATCTTTGGCCTTCACTCTTCCCACTTCCTCTCCTGGGACAGCTGCTTCCGACACCGACATCTGGTACACACCTGGGGCAGGGAGAACAGGCGTGTGCCCAAGTGAGCAGGCTGCTCCCCACTTGTGTGTTTAGTCCTTGAACTCAGAAGTTCCAAACAAACACAGTGATTTTTGGTGTTTTCAACCCCCCTGAAGGAATGTTGTGTTGTGCTCTGTTCTGTTCTAAAGAGCTCTGAGCAGCAGGTCAGCTGTGAAACCTTAGCCCACATGGACAATGTGTAGAACATGACCTCCTCCCTGTTACCCTCTGCTCAGAGAGGGGCTGAAAAGGACAACCAATCACCCAGAATGCAGAAACTGTTGTGGCATCATGGTTACCATCAATAGCAGAGATGTTATTACAAAAATGGAAGGAAAACTCTCACATGGCTCATGGTAAAACCTTCACCTCTGTTTCTCATTTCTGCCCATTCATTCAAAAGCCATAAATTATATACAGTGAATTGGATAAATCCTGTCTGCTGTGCTGGCTTAAGTACAAATCTGCTGCTTTCTATGGCTTGAATTTGGAATGTGAATGTAGAGGAACAGTGATTATCAAAATTTCACACCACAGAGAGTATGTACCAATTTGGATGTGATTTCATGCCGAACAAAAATGGCTTTCCCACAGCAAGCTCCAGTAGGAAAACCATCCCCAAAAATCCCTGGGTATTCAGGGACACCAGAGGAGAGCAACACTGATCCTGAATAATTCTCTCTCCAATAGTTGTCTTTTAGGAACTTTTGATTCCAGAGCTTCCCCAACCCCCTCAAGAGTTCAGATAATATAACCTGATCCTAAATATATAAATCTACATCAGCATTTTTTGCCACATCATCAGCATTAATAAATTGGGGAGGGAAGAAAAAAAGGGATGATAAAATAAAATAATATAATTTATTTCCCTTTTTAATTGCTCTTTTTTGCTCCATGGGCACCCTAAGAACATCAGGAGACTTACACCAGGCAGGGACTTGGCTCATTACTCATAAAAACAATTGCCACATGTCATTGAAATAGGTCATTAACTCCAGTCACAAAGAGCCCAAAATTTAAGCATATAACTCATTAACAGCTTGAGCAATGAGCATTAAGAATAACCAAAAAAAAGGAAAATAAGAAATATCAAAATATCAATCATTTGTCTGTTTATACAGACAGCTAAACCCTGGTTTTGAGTTACAAAGCATTCCCAATTCAGATTTAACCTGGGGGGGAATGATCAAGTAGAGGAACTGCTTTTGGGCATTTCTGATAATTTCAAATGTTCTCGGAAAACACTCAGTAAAGGGGCTTGAATTCATAGAGGTAAATCCATCATTTGACAGAGTTAACAAAATATTGTATCCTGGTGTCCCAGGTTATGATCTGGAGTGAAAAGGCTTGTTTGTAAGGTACATAAACCCTGATTTTTTAGGATTTAATCCTCTTCTGTTTGAAGAGTAGGTAATACTGACACAGATTTTTACATTCAGCTCTTGTATGAGGGGCCAGGGAGCTGCAGCACTGGAAGAAGAGCTGTCAGAGCTGTTAGAGGGATGGCCATGGCCAGGATGTGTCAGGGTAAGAAGTGCCGCTCAGAGGAAAAGCACGGTGGACTGAGATGGTGTCTGCACTGCACTCAAAAAACCCCAAACCTAGAGATGAGCTACAGAACAGATGTGTGGGCCCATTAATGTACTTCCAAGCAGCTGTGAAGGCTGAGTCTGGTAATGTCAACCGTGATTAATTTTATATGTGGAAAATAAATTGCTCAGGTATAAAAGAAATTGCTGTATTTGACCTCCATTAATACATTATTAACAATTAAATAATACACTTTAACAATAAAAAAATTGTAATTGTGCTAAATTTAGTTTGTTTTGTCATGGTAAATATGAGTCTTGGAGAATATATACATATATGTCTGTCTTCTCATGTAAGTTATACAGCATGGCCCAGTAGCTTCAAAAATGACGTGTAGGGTCAGGAATCTTTTCAATTTAATCCTGGCTCTAAAAATGTCTCACTTTGCAACACAAAGTAAATAATCCAGACAATAAAGTTCCATATGTTACCAGCAAAAAATGAGTAACTAATACTTCTTTATTCACGTGTGCTGCATCAGTTATTGCCTCTTCAAGCCTTGGGTGTGTCTGGTACTTCACAAACACGAGTCCTGGCAGGAGATACGAGATGTATTTTGCAGGTACTCACTCTGTGGGAACTTTGGTGGGTTGTCATTGACGTCTGTAAGTGTAATTGTCACTTTGGTTGTCCCTGAGAGGCCTCCCATGTGTCCTCCCATGTCCTTGGCCTGTATCACCACGTGGTACTCTTCCTTGGCTTCTCTGTCCATGTTGGGAAGGGCAGTTCGGATGATTCCTGCAGGCACAAAGGAAGGTGGCACACACACATTTAATGAAAACCTGGCTGCTGCACTTGGAGTGCATTAAACACAGAATATTTGCAGTGATGGTGGTGGTTCTGCTTTTCCTGAGCATTGCTGTAAGGAAAGCAGCCCTAATTTTCCACACAGACAACAGGCCTGGAGAATTAGAGCTGAGCACAGAGACAGCGTTTCAATCATCACAGCATACAGAACACACAGAAATAGCATCAGCTTTCTGGTACTGAAGCTCCAGGAAATGCCAGGAGACCAACGTGCTGCAGAGCAGGAAGCTTTGCTCAGACACATCAGTACATTTATTTCACTTTGATGCACTCTGGTCATGAGGTGCTGCTCAAAGAAACTCTTCAATAATACCTGTTTGAGCCTCCACCGAGAAGTAGGGTTGACCTTCAAGGATACTGTAAACCAATTTGGCACTGTTCCCATAGGTAGGGTCATCAGCATCTGAAGCTGTTACCTGAATAACTGATGTACCTAAAAATGGAGAACAAACACAGGAGGGAGAGTCAGAGGCAAACATGTCTGGAAGGACTGTGCAGAGATGCTTTCAGTCATAGCAGAGCTATTCTTAAAATTTTTTTGTTTCCACATTTGGTAAATGAAAATCAAAATTACTTGACAATTTCTATATAGCAAAATATACTTGTACGACCCAAAACGATCTGTCACCAGCTGTGAAGTAGATTAATGTTCTAACCAGCGAAGATATAAAAGTCAGCAGTCACTCTGCACCGTTATGCTTTTTCCCCTCAGTAGTTTAAGCCTTATATTGCTTTGGTTGTTAGACAGCCAAACAATAGCGTTTTCCTTTACATTTTTCTCAGTAAGTTTCAGACAAATCATTCCTGTAGAAATCTCTGAGATAGACACAAGCTCAAACAGAAGATGAAGATGGAATAGATGGTGAGGCAGTAACTTCCCAGCTTTATTACACACCCCTGCCAAAGGAATGATCTTCGTGTTGACCCCAGAGGATTCACACTCCGTAAATTCCAGGGGACTCTTATGCTCCTTCCTAGGAGGAAAAATAGTTCTATTCTAGGAACGTCTCTCTCAGTTAGGAGCTGTGCAGCGTTTGATTTGGGCAGCAGATTAAATACATCAAGTGAATCACTGGCTGAACACGAAGTAAATTTTACATTTTATTTTGACAATAAGAATGAAATAAAGCCAAGATGTCCTGACAGTGCAGCACCTCCCACAAGGACAGTGCCTTTCTACTCACCTACATTTGATCTCTCGGGCACATTGGCATGGTAGTTTTCATGGAGAAACTCGGGTGGGTTGTCATTTATGTCTTGAACTTTGACAATGAATTCAGAAGGGGGTTCCAAAGGTCTGTTCGTGTTCCTGTCCACAGCCTGAGCAGTCAGGGTGTACTGAGCTCTCTCCTCCCGATCCAGTGTCTTGGTTGCATGGATGTTCCCTGATTTGTCATCAATAACAAAAATGATTCCTGCTCCTTCACCTGAGAGAATGTATTTAATGTTTCCATCTCCAGAATCAATATCTGAATGAAGCTACAAAAGGAGAAACAGACACACCTTAACAAGGGAGCACACATTTCCTGGATGTGCTTATGAAACAAAGAAGTACAGGAAATTGCTATCATTTCACAGTTTTCAACAACTGTGGCTTCCACCAGGCAGTAATCCACACCCAGGGACATGCTGTGACCACATGTACCCTGCATCCAGGGCAGTGCCAGCCCAGACATGCCTCCTGCCACATGCAGGGCGCTGCTAAACCCAAAGTTTCAGATTTAAAGAAGAGAATACACAAGAAGATACGTATAGCAGGATCTATATTCGCACGAAGCTGGTAGGAGGAGTAATTTTTACAAAGATTTTGTACACTTCAATGAATCAAGTTCTACTGGGTTGCATGTAAAAAGCTGTTAAATGACAAATTGATTGATTTAAGTGATAAATGAGTGAGCCCAGCTGTACCCAGGTGTGCAAGAAGGCCAAGGGCACCCTGGCTTGTAGCAAGTACAATGTACTCGAGGGCTGTGTCCAGTTCTGGGCCTCCCTGTTCAGGAAGGACATGGAGGGGCTGGAGCGTGTCCTGGGCAGGGAATGGAGGTGGGAAGGGTCTGGAGCCCCAGGAGGGGCTGAGGGAGCTGGGAAGGGGCTCAGAATGGAGCAAAGGAGGCTCAGGGGGCCCTTGTGGCTCTGCACAAGTCCCTGGCAGGAGGGGACAGCCGGGGGGGTCGGGCTCTGCTGCCAGGGAACAGGGACAGGAGGAGAGGGAACGGCCTCAGGCTGGGCCAGGGGAGGCTCAGGGGGGACAGAGCAGGAATTTCCCCATGGAAAGGGAGCTCAGGGATTGGAACTGCCCAGGGAGCTTTGGATCCCCATCCCTGGAGGTGTCCCAGGAAGGGCTGGAGGGGACAGGGTGGGCTGGGGACAGGGTGGGGATTGGGCACAGCTGGGACTCCTTGGGCTGGGAGGATTTCCAGCATCAGAGATTGTGGGATTCTGTGTGACAGCCAACCAGTTTTTAATTACATCCTCTCTAATATAAAAGAAGCAACAAATGCTTACTAAACATTCTTAATTCCACAACCAGTGCACACTTCAGTTTGACAAATGAGGGAAACATTGAGCCAAATTTGATTTTATATTGACATCTACAAATTGCACCATTTTAAACCAGAATACCCAGCATGGTATTTGCTGACATTGATCCTGTTTCTCCTCCCTTTTTGTGCTGGGGTTAAGTCAACATCGGTCTGCTGCCCATTTACAAACTGGCAAATAGACTGGTTTATTTATCTGTTTATATTTTACTAGTGTTAGACAGTAGCAGAATAAAAAATAATTCCAGGAAGTGTGCACATAGCCACGTGCACACAGATATTTACCTTCCTCTATACATAGCCCTCAATATATTTTACTGATAATTTGAAAATGAGAGGATCAAAAGATACCTATATTACTGAGCTGCTGGGTTAGACATTCAATTTTTAATTGTTGTTTTTAAAGACCTGAGAATTATATTCTTGAGACATATTTTTGCTCAAGTTGTTGATGGGGTTCTTGCTGTTTTGCTGAGTAACAGCCTGAACCTTCATTCAAGGAGTGCTGAGGTCAATGGAAATATTAGTATTGACTTAGGTAGTACTTTGCTTAGCACCTAAACTGACCTACCAGAAAATGAAGATACAGCTTATACAGCACAAAGACAACAGCAAAAACCACAAAATAATCCCCACAACCCCCCCTCAAAAAATAATAAAAAATTTAGAATATTAATCAATGGCTGAAAAAGGAATTCTTTCTTACCCTTCCTACCAGCACAGGATCTGGTCCCGTGTACTCTTCTATAACAAAGAACTGGTTCCACACCCAGCCTCTTTTGGAACGGTGCAGGACTTGTCCCTCCTTGCCCTTCTCGTGGTGCCCGTGCAGCGAGGGCTGGGAGTGGCTGAGCCTCTCCGTGGTCAGGCCGTGGCTGTAGCACAGCACCCCCAGGCAGAGGAGAGCAGCGTGTAAACAATGGTCCTCCTTCATTTTTGGTTATTGTGTAGGCACAGGAGTATCTGAGAATCTACCCCTTCCACCTTGGAAGTCAGAACGTCTTGGGCCACTGAGGAGTTTCAGACCAACTGTTGTGCACATAGGATGCCACCACACATTAAACACATCACCTTAATGCTCTGCAGCTTCCCAACTCAGTTCCTGGAAGAAGGGAAAATGGAAAAAAAGGTCAATTCTTTCAGGATGTAGTAGGATTTTTTTATTTAGCAAAACAAAACTAGGACTTCCTTGGTAAATATCAAGGTAAGATTAAAATAAATACATCAATATTGATGAAATCCTGAGTAATGAGCAGACTTAGTGTTTCGCTACGTGGAGCTGCCACCTTGCAGAATCTCCTGGCTGGCTTGTTTGGCCACTTAGTGGCTGGAAGTTGAAATATAGATAGGGAATCATATTTTCTCCTGATCCTTTCAAATAGATTTTGGCCAAGATGCAAGGTAACTGTAGAAACACCTAATTTAGACCTAATCCCTCTTTGGAGCTTAGATATAAGCCTTAGATATAAGCTGCTAAGGCAGAGGTCCAGATACAAGGGAGATCCCAAGACTGATCACGAATGCAGTATTTCTCCACCAGCCCTTTCATGATCAACGGATCCTTGTGCTGAACATAACCACCTCTGGGCAGGAGCAGGGGCTGGCAGAGTTCCAAGGAGCTCCAGTTTGGATTTAGACCTTGGAAGCACCTCAGAGGATCAAGGAACAATCAGCACTGATTGCCAGTGTGCTGCTCTGGGCTGGACACAATAAATGCCACAAACTAATAAAAATGCATTCAGATATTTCTGAATTTTAAGGATTTCTTACTCATATTTTCAGCAGAGAAAATGTGAATATAGGCAAAAGCTTGAAGCTACAGCACATTCTGTAACTCCAGCCACAGGCAAACATCTCACTAGTCCCAAACCCACTCATTTGGAATTGTCTTTCTCACACCCTAAGCAGTCATGTCCTCCTTCCACATCCCTTTTACAGTTACATAAAAGTACACTGGCTGACAGGGGTTCATGAATAAGGAATGAAATATTTGGGTTTATTTCCCCAAAAAAGATCAGCTTTCAATTTACTGAAAACTGAAATCACTTCAACCACAGGACCAAACTAGCTCCAGCATAACGAGTGAAATGACATTCTCACACATAGATGCAAATATAGTGTGGCTTTCCCAAGCATATTTATTAAATAGATTTGTTGTATCCATTTGACTTTTTCCTATTGTTACATTTTACTTGATTACTCACACCAGCATGGAATACATGAAAAGGAAAACCATTCCTATGATTTTGCTTAGAAAGATGCTTTCATTTGGACACAATGTATGTGTGTAAAGTGTGGAGCGTAGGGTCTGTGTTTTTTGTTTCATGTCTCCATCTTGCTGAGGGATAAAAACAATGTAAGACTTAAAGAGCTTGAAAACTGAGATTTCACCTATTTTGGGCACTTGCCTTGCACCCAGCTTTGCATAAAAAAAATAAATCAAAAGCTATGGGATTTGTGCTGTAGGGATCACTCATGTGCAGCAGTTAGAGGGGACTGGGCTCCTGGAATGTTATAAAGAACCTACATACTCCAAACATGGAATATGAAGATATTCATAGAGACCTGTGCATTTCTAAACCTGTTGTGAAAAAATAAAAAATAAAAAAAAAATCTGTAAATAAACTGCTTATGTTAATAGATTTAGGGTGCATTTGAAAATTAAACTCACTGATAGTCATTCACCATTAACATCACAGAATGATCTCAGCTACAGACATAAGCAAACATATCCCCCCACTCTTCCCCACCTCCTCAATACTGTTATGTAAACTAGTAAACACTTTATAATGTTGCTTAACTAGAATGGCAGAGCCAAGCTGATACACACAGTGCTTATTATCAGCTATTCAAGTGTGAAGTGCTGGAAAAAAATGTTAATCACAGATCAATGCTTATTTACTAAAAAGGATTTAAAGCAAAAATTGTTTATTATCTTTTGTTCTGTCCTCTACATGTCCATGTACAGAGATGAAGCAATAAGGTTCCATGTCTTTAAGCTAAAGATTATTCTCTCTCATCCACCACTTCAGAGAATCCCAGAATCTCAGCATGGTTTGGGCTGGAATGGACTTGAAAGCTCATCTCATTCCACCCTTGCCATGGCAGGGACACCTCCCACTGTCCCAGGCTGCTCCAGCCCCAATGTCCAGCCTGGCCTTGGGCACTGCCAGGGATCCAGGGGCAGCCCCAGCTGCTCTGGGCACCCTGTGCCAGGGCCTGCCCACCCTGCCAGGGAACAATTCCTGCCCAATATCCCATCCAGCCCTGCCCTCTGGCACTGGGAGCCATTCCCTGTGTCCTGTCCCTCCAGCCCTTGGCAATTGTCTCTCTCCATCTTTCCTGCAGCTCCTTCAGGCCCTGCAAGGCCACCCTGAGCTCAGCCCAAAGCTTCTCCTGTCCAGGCTGAACCATCCCAGCTGTGGCAGCCTTTCCTCCCAGCAGAGCTGCTCCATCCCTCTGCTCATCCTGGAGCCTCCTCTGGGCTCTCTGCAGCAGCTCCAGCTCCTTGCTGTGCTGGGCCCAGGCTGGGGCAGCTCTGCAGGTGGGGTCTCACCTGAGGGCCAGAGGGGCACAATCCCCTCCCCTGCTGCCCACACTGGCTCAGCTCAGGGCAGGGGGATCTGGCTGGGTCAGGTCCCACTTGGGCTAAAAACAAGTCCCTAAGACCATTTGCTTCTGGTTTATAAAGTCAAAGGGCTCTGTGCTGGCAGCAGTTCCAAGCCAGCTCTTTAGGAAGGGACTCCCAGGTAAGACAGGCTGCCAGGAAAGCTGGAACTACAACAAAGTGTCCCTGGCCTCCTTATGTCCCTTCTCCCCTCCTGGAGGTCATGCTCTGCTCACTCACATCATGTTCACTCCAGCAGCAAAACCTCTGACTCCTATCCTCAGAAAATCTAAAATAGCATAACTGGACTGGCTTCCACTGAAAGCTGTGAAATTACTTAAATTCAAACCAGCTACAGTCTGGATTTTCATGGACTACTTGTATTATAAAAGACAAGGTGCACAAGATACTCTTAAGTTAAAGCTAAAATAAATTTCATTAAAAAATGAAAGAGTAGCATTAATAAAAAGTAAAAAAAAAAATGAAACAAAAACCCCCAAATCTCTTTTTTCCTTTATTTTCCAAACAATCTATTTAAAACATTTCAAACATTTCAACAATAACTCAGCTGCTGAAAGCCTACGGTTTCTTTCTATCTCAATCAGAAAACATGAAAAAAGAGCTAAACAATTTATAAAGCAATTCTTTTTCTCTTGGGGAAAAATACCTGATAATGCTGAGAGTTTGGAATACAGGTGTGAGGATGGCGTGTGTCGCTGCTGGGCTGCTGCTCCAGTAAGCATCTGAAAATTCTGTGTGCAGCACTTGGGTTCAGACACTGCACAGATTTGTCAGACTGATTTGCCATGAATGGTTGCAGCCTTTTTAAAAAAGTCACAATCTTTGAGGCATTTGGGTATTTCTGCCTATAGTTACAACCCTCAGCTGCAGCAAAGCCAGTCCCAGTGGACGCTTGGCCAAACTGCAGCACTGCTGCTTTTGGCTGGGCTAGAGCCAATCTTCCTCCCGGTAGCTGCTCCAGGGGTGTGTTTTGGGTTTAGGAAGAGAATGATGCTGATCACATATTGAAGTTTGAGTTGGAGATGAGCAGTGTTTACACTGAGTCAAGCACTTTTCAGCTGTCAGCAGGCTGCAGGGGAGGCACCAAGGGCTGGGAGTGGACACAGCTGGGATAACTGAGCCAAGCTGGCCAGAGGGATATTCCAGACCATGCCACTGTGCTCAGCACATAAACTGGGGGGAACTGGCCAGGGGTGTCTCAGGAGCTGGCTGGGCAGAAGTCTGTGAGTGATGAGCAACTGTAGTGTGCACCATTTGTTTAGTATATTCAAATCCTTTCTTCATTATTGTTATCACCATTTTCTTCCTTTTCTGTCCTATTAAAGTGTCTTTATCTCAATCCATAAGTTTTCTCACTTTTACTCTCCCAAATCTCTGCCCCCAACCCCAGGGAGGAGCAGGGAGTGAGCAGTGTGTGGTGCTCAATTGCTGGCTGGGGTTAATCCACCACAAATCACATCCTGACTTTTTTTACTTTATTGTTTAGAAGTTTGTGATGTGTAATTTTGAAATCCCAAATTTTCCTAAAAAATCTGTAAGAAAAGCTGTTTCCCACTTCCTTGAGCATAGTAGATTCCAAGTTTCATAGAAACAGAATATCCTGAGTGGGAAGGGTCCCCCAGGGATCATGGACACAGCTCCTGTCCCTGCCCAGACCCCCCAGCAATCCCCCTGGGCATCCCTGGCAGCGCTGGCCAAGCGCTCCTGGAGCTCTGGCAGCCTCGGGGCCGTGCCCATTCCCTGGGGAGCCTGGGCAGTGCCAGCACCTCTGGGGGAAGCAGAACCTTCCCCTGCTCTGAGTCTGCCCAGCTCCAGCCTCTCCCTGGGCGCTGTCCCCGTCACAGCGAGCAGAGATCGGAGCTGCCCCTGGGGAGACTCAGACTCTGGCTGAACCAAGATGGACTTGTATTCAAAAGCATGAATTCCATTAATATATTTTAACTGTACACAAACAAATGTTGGCTATTTTGGTATTGAATAACAGATTATCAGAGGTAAAGGGTGAACAAGAGTTTATTAGCCACTACACAAGGTCTGATCTCATCAGCAAGGCAAATGAATGCAGTGAATCCCTGAATACCATTTGAGGCATGCAGGACAAAGAAATGTTTTAAAAGTCTAGTCCATACTCTGAAAAACCACCTGCATGGGGAGGTGTATATCAAAATGTCTGCATGGAAATAAAATATGTCCCTAAATAGCTGTGAAAACAGGCATGCTGAGCATTTCTAGCTGCACAGACAGCATGGCTGTGCTGTGTGCTTGTAGTTGTTAATACAAATCTCACCAGTTTCAATTTTAACATAAGAAAAGTCTGTTCTTTGACCGTTAAAAACACCCATCGATATTCCTAATGGAAATATGCTGTTCATTTAAGAACTGAATCAAGAACATATCTTAACACCTGGAAAATAATATATCCATGTCCATGTGGAAACCATACTGCAAGCAGCCACTCTGCAAAGTCACTGTACTCCACACAGACCTGAATGACTGCTCCAAGATATCAACAGCAAAAAATGAAGAGGCACCAGAGATTATTTCAATGACAAGAGCAGTGGCAGAAGTGGAGTTTAGCCAACTTTAAATTCCTTTCATTATTTTTATGGAAACAATAATCCTCAGCATTCATGATGATTTCCTGCATGCTATTAAATGACCATAAGCCAAATTATAATAGACTAAACAATTTTTTCTGATTTGTCTAGGCTGTAACTTCTGGATGATGCATTAAAATAGCAATTGTTCTCAGGAATACATTTGGCAGAAGGCAGCCAAGATCACAGTGTTGCAATATAATAATGGATGATTATGTTCTGAAATGTTTTGCAAAAGTATCAAGTAAATATAGCAAACTCCCAGTCTAAATGATACTTTAGCTGTAATTAGAATTAGCTGAAAAGATGAAGGATTTATTCTACCATAATTTTATCATCAGAAAAGGAAATGAACAGCTTTTTAATGACAGAATAAATATTGGATCTTATTAGTTCTGGAGTTGAGAGTGCCTGAGTTTTGGGCAGAGAGGTGGAGGTGGGGCACAGCTGGAGGAGCCCTGGGAGGCAGGGCAGGACCTGCAGTGGCCAGGTGATGTCCTCAGCTGGGCAGGGACCTTTCCCCATGGGAGTGGGCTCTGCAAAGCTCCCCAGAACCTGGACAGACTCCTGCTTTGGGGCTGGGGCTGTTCTGAGCAGCCCCAGGGCTCCCACTGCACCCTTTAACCTCAGTGCTCAGCACGGAGTGTGTCCCTTCCCCAGACAATAAAATTTCCATGTGCTGATGATAAACCAGCAGCTCTCATGAAAAGCAAGTGGGGAACAAATCTCCAGATCCAATAATCAATCGAGTCCCACTAGTAAATCTTTAGGACATATCACAAACGTAACTGCTTTGGGAGTTTTTACTAAAACACATGAGGTGAGGGACGTGGAAGAGTCCTGTGCACAAGGATTTCATTCCTCCTGTGCATGGATGAGTGTGGGAGGAGTTCAGTCTGCCACAGATCTTTATCCTCCTGCAGACTGCTCCATGCAAACTCCTGATGCCTACCATTTTCAAGAAATTGGGTGTACATTAATCAGAAAAGATTTTTGAAGAATACAAATTTCTTGTTGCAGAAAGCTACTCAGCCCTAACCTGCCGGTCTCCCACATTTAACATTTAATTTGATTTTTTTCCTCTTTAACAAAATGTTGTTCTCTTCCTTGAGTCATTTCAAGAAAATGATGTAAAAAAGTAAATTGATAGCCTTTTCCTTTTTATTTATGGACCAAGTGAAAACAGGAATCAGTACCTTGCACATTTAACTTAATTCTCTCAGTTACTTTTTGATTTTAAACTGTTACGCATTATCAGACCAAAACAGTTTTTTAGCTTGGACTTCATGACAAACTTGTGCTAAAGAGGGCCTCTCATTTTATTTATACAGAAGAATATTATGATATCAAGAACTGCTTTGCAGCACATTTAGTTGCATGACACATATGGCAAAGCCAGTTCTTCAAATAAACCCTTTAGTCCTGAAAATGGCTGAAATTTTAAATTCTAGGTGTGCTAAATTTGGACAAGACTCAAATTTGGATTATTACATTTTTCCTCTGGAACTAGAGGCCAGGCTGAATTTACCCTTAGGCACACAGGGAAGTGCGACACTGGTGTGTTAAATTTTGCAAGGCCTCCTTTAAAAGAACAGCTGAACTGGGACATGACACAACATCAGCTTTCAGCTGTGCCCCAGCAGTTTTGGGCTTCCTGTGCATTTCCAGTCAGGAAATCATCCCAGATGATGGGATGATGATCAGAGATGGAGTTTTGCTTGCTCAAATGAACCCCTTCTCCCAGGGCATCACTGGGACATGGCACCAGCACATTTCCCTCTCCCAGTGCCATAGGTCTCACTCATCCCATGTGAAACAGGAGAATTAAAAACTGAAGGGCTCCCTCTGCATCAAAGTGACTCCATGCCTGTGAGCAAACCCAGCATCTGGTCATGCCTATCTGTGTTTAATGGGAATCAAGCACAAGGAGTGTGGAATGACAGGACAACTGATAGAGAGAAGGTTTAGAACAGATATTAGGGAGAAAAAAATGTTCCCTGGCAGGGTGGGCAGGCCCTGGCACAGGGTGCCCAGAGCAGCTGGGGCTGCCCCTGGATCCCTGGCAGTGCCCAAGGCCAGGTTGGACACTGGGGCTGGAGCAGCCTGGGACAGTGGGAGGTGTCCCTGCCATGGCAGGGGTGGGGCTGGGTGGGCTTTGAGGTCACTTCCAGCCCAAACCATCCTGGAATTTTTTAATAAAGGCCAGTGTGCACTGGTCTCATGTAAAATGTTTTGTTTAGATGACATGAGCTTGGATCTCTATACATTCCTGCTGTGTATGTAGTTGGTAAATCTCAGTTTTCCCAGTGTGTGATTCCAAAGCAGACTGGCAGCCCTGTAACAGTAACTCCCTGTGAGCCCCTCTGCAGCTCTGGGTCCCTCTGGCTGGAGCACATTCCAGTCCTCACTGGAGAGAACAGCAAACAATCCTCATCTGAATGCAAATTGGTATAAAGTTTTCTGTGCCATTCACAGAACATAATTAGTCTTATGAGACAAAAGTATTTAGTCCAGAAAGGGAAATTCTTCATATTTAAAGATACTTGGGGGAAAAAAATTCTCTTAGTTATTGCACTGAATAATGAGAACCTCACACTCCCCCAGTTCATGTTCTGTGTTTTGCATGGGAGCACTTTACACTGCAATGTAAAGGATTAGAATTTGAGGCTGCAGTTTTGCAGAGATAAGTATTTATGTAACTTATACAAAACTTTATATTTGGTTAGCAAACAGACAAGATTCTAGAGGTATCCTACCACAGAGGAATTCTAGGTCATGACAAGATTTGTATGTACTAAATACAGAAGTGAAATATTTACAGAACTGGTGATTTTCATCTTGACAATAGAAGTTGCTTCAAAAATGGTAAGCAAGTTTTGTGGAATCCTATTCTGAGTTCTGTAGAATCCCATGAAAGGAAATCTTAATCCTTTGCATTTTTAAATTATGTTTTATAGCACTGTATTGGATTACTGAGATGTTTAAAGCCAATAATCCCCAGCTGCTCCAAAGAAGAGTTTTTGAAATGTAGCCACATTTTCCTGTAGCAGCTTTGAGACTCGGCGTTACGAAACCATAGACAAAGCCAGAAAATGATGGCCCTTTGAAAACAGAAGTCATTGTGCAGGGAAGAGGAATAACCCCCTGAACAGTGTGATGTGCTATCTGTCAGCATCCACCTCTGGATTCATCATGGAACTATGGCATTTTCCCCAAGCTTTGATTTAATTTGTGCTTGTGAGGGTGAGATTGCTGCTCACTGTACCTCATATAAAGCAGGGGAAAGCAGGAAGACAACTTAGTACATTATGGAGTGAATGACATAGAAATAAGCCTGAGAGAGTGATATTAAAAGGCTTGGGAAAGGAAAAATGGCTGTAAACAGAGTTTTACATTTACTTGCTGCCCTGGGGAGATCCACTTAAGACAAATGTGACAGAGGCTGTCTGGTTTTAAGCATAAACTCTACAAGAAAACAACCAGCATAAGAAAGGTAGTCTTATTAAAGAACATGGTGATTGATAGAGTCATTTCAAGTAATGTCTAAGCTCTTGGTAGAGTTTATTTTAAATAGTAATTGTGTTCTCCTGCTTCTCACACAAACTGGAATTCTCATAATTCCCTGGATGCTCCAAGGCCAGCAAAGCTGCAGCCCAGCCCATGCTAGTCTCAGTCACTGTTATTATGTGAGTGACTCTCAGTGACACCCTGAGGAGGACACAAATGACAACTAAAGCCAACTTACTTGCAACTACTAACGCTGTAATTACATGCTAAGCCAACCCTAAATATTTTTTCCCCTAAGAACTGATATGTATGAATATCTGAATAACACTTGTGCTGTGACTGATGGTCTCTTTGGTTTGTGCCAGAAATGAGACAGACAGCCAAGATTAAAGAGTGAAAACCTATCAAAAAGCTAATGATTGCAGGCAGGTCTATTGAGCTCCCAAACCAAGGCAGACAGAATTCCAGGCAGCAATCCATTTCTGCTCGGATCCGTAACCTCCTGCTGAAGAGCTGGCAGCCCCCACACAAGCAGAAATCTAAATTCAGTCTGTGGTTCTGCACTTACAGCTTCATTTCCAGAGGCAGCTTCAGCAGTGCTGACCAAATCCAGACTGCTAAAGCATCCTGGGTGGTCTTTGTGTGGCCAGTGTGTTCCTCTACAAAACATTCTTCCACTTTGAATTTAATCCTACTGGACTCCTCAATCTCCATGTCCCCCTCAGTTTGGTCTCCCTCTAGCAGGAACGCTCCTGATGAAAGACTTCCACATCATGACTCATTTAGAGAGGTTCACACTGCAGCCCCTGGAACATTTATCTTTATAAAACTTGACAAGTTAGGGAATTACTGAGAGTCACCCTTCACAAAAGAGAGAAAGGTGAGAGCAAAATTACCAGTCAAAAGCCGCCTCCTTTCCCCAGCTTTCTTGGAACTGCAGAAGGAAGAGCTCAGATCCTTCAGCCATGCCCATGGAAGGTTCTTTCTTCGACAGCTCGCTTAACTGCTCCAGTTTAGTGCAAATTTCTTCCATAAAGAGCATAAAAGCCACTTTGAGATTTCTGAATGAAAAACTGAATCAATAATTAATTTTTGCCTAGGCAAAGATTGTCTGTGAGGAGACCAAATTTGGCTCAAAAGTGAGAGAACCCTAGAATATTCAAACATTCTTAAATCAGCTTCAGTGGCACTAATAAAGGAGACCATCACTGTTTAAATTCCTAATGGGAGGCTACACCTGAAAAGATCAAATCTTCACATTTCTATTATTATTATTTGCAACCTATTAAATCACAAGATTCTAATTAAAACAATATTTGCATGAGTCTTTTCTGAGATGCCTTGCTGCAATTAGTCACCATAGAATATTTCCATTTAACCTAAAAACACCCAAGTACACAAACACAAAGAAAACGCCACTTTCATTAAAACAACTTCCTTTATGGCTTCCTGATGTGCTTTGAGCACAAATCAGAGGATTATATGGATTTTTAGGGCTCAAAGGCTGTAAGGACTAAGGCATAATTTCCAATTTTATATTGCAAACCCCAAAAATCCAGCAACAGGTGCTATGATAATGCAAAGAGATACTAAGCATACAAATAAATGCAATGGTAGCACAAAAAAGGCACAAAAAATAGCACAAAAAGACAGACTGGTGTCAGCTTGCAATTAAAATTTGTTTTTCATTCAATTGATCCATTAAAAAAAAAGGTAAATGATTCAGCATATTTTTCATTTTGATTTGAACCCGTTCATCACATCTTTCTAAATGATCACATGAACCACAAACACATCCCAGACCTGGCTTGGAACTATTTCTGACCTGTAATTACAGATGATGGTGACAAAACACTTCATTTCTGTTCCTGTAACATGAACCAGTAACAACAACAGATTTAGGCAGTGCCTTGCTACAGCTGGGACGGTGTTTGGTGTCATTGTTATCATGCAGAAAAGGCAAACTTTAAATAACTTGAACTGATATTTCACAGAGAGTTTGTTGTGGGAAGTTGGCCAAAAATGGGCATTTTGAAAATTAGATTAGTGATATTCGTAGCTGAATCAATGAATCAACTTTATTAGATGCATTTTGGAAATGCATTAGGGGTTTTGAGGCTATAAATACCTTTTGCCACCCTTACTCTGGTGCCAAGGGCAAGTCCTGGCCTTAAGAGTGCAATAATCAGGTCTGGTGGGGTGTGTCTGCATGTCCTGGAACACAAACCTCAATTCTGCATCTTGCACCAGAAGCATCTTCTTTAATCAACAGGACAATCTAAAAGTACTGCAGTGTGAATGAACCTGTGTCCAGGCAGGTAAAGCTTCACCTTCCACATCAATAACAATTTTCTCATTAATGAAAATCTCTGAAGTGCCCTTAAAAATGAGTTTGGGGAAAAGAAAGAGGAAAATGTAACATTTGGTAGGACTGTTAGATTGAGTTTAATTTTTTCATTAAATAACCTTAATATGAGGCAAGTAGAGGGGAAAAAAATACATTTATCATAGTGAAATAAATCCAAAAATCAATAATTAAAAGACTGCCATACATGTACGAATATACACATAAAAATACTGAAAACACCATTCACCAGAAGAGGATTAGGCACTTTTTTCTCTACATTAAACATGCCCTTACATTCAGCATGTTTTCTACCAAAATGTTCTTTTCAAAATGCTGCCACGGTGATATCACTATTTCAATTCAACCAATTTCCTTTGAATTCTTCCATAACAGTAATTAAATAAATTGCTCTTGGAGTAATTATGGTTTTTTTTCTGGAAAATGAACTATTAGGTTAAAGAGAGATGAGAGAGTCTGTCACCAAACATAATCTTTCTAGAAACATTGGTACCTGCTACATTTATTGGAGGAAGGATGGAATACTTAAAAACTTTGGACCTAAAGGAAATGTCGACTTCCCAGCTGAAATAAGCACCAAGTTAAAATGACTGCTGACAGTCCTGAGAGAGCAGAGAGAAAGAAAATGGAAGTTGTGTCAGTAGAAAGCTTTTACATTCTATAATATTAAGCCCAAGAGAGCTGGTGAGAACTCGAAGGCCAAATTACAATGTTAAGGCAAGTGAATGGTGAACAAGATGAAGGGGATGGAGAGCCAAGGACTGATGATCCAGTGGAGGGCACAAAATGGAACAGTCCATAAATCCATCGTGTTGGAGCCCTTGGAGACTGGGCTGCTGCTGTTGAGGGGGTTCTGTGTGTGGCCATTCATCAGCTCCAATGAGTTTCCAAATACATAACTTTATGTTCCAGCTGTACTTTGGCTTTGGCTCCAAGTCAGACTAAAATTGTTAGGTGCAGCATGTTGAGCATCCCATGAGTTTTTGGGTTTTTTTCCCAGATTAAGTTCTTTTACCTTTGCTAAGGATTCCCCTTTATTTGTGGAGATTTGCCATTGACCTGATAAGCAGCACTGATTTAACCCTCAGAACAAGCTTAGCTAACCCTCACGTTGTTCTCTGGCTTAGTCTGGTAGCTCAGACTTCACAGAATTTAAATTCTGTGTGCTTGTTGGTATTGCTCACATTGCAAAGAACATGGGGCTTTCCATTTAAAGCTTTTCATTCCTTGGCTATGTTTTACTTTATGTGTGATGCTGAAGCTCCTATCCTCCTTTTCCTTTAAATCTCTCTGGTACATGAGATAATGTTGCATAAGAGAACTCTTGTGGATCAGAACTGAATTTCTTTATGGAGCCTTCACCATATCCCACCCAAGGACAGTATGACACAGCACTTGTCTGCAAAGCTAACCCTCTGTTTTCTCACCACTTTGAAGACCCAAAGACAGTGTTTTCAACTTAAAAACTCACAAGGCTGAGCAAAAGGACAATAAAAAATAGCTTCCTGGAAATCCAGTGGTCAGAGGGAATAAAGCACCAGACAGGCACCAGCTGGAGAAACTGGATCTGGGGATTCATCCAAGAACAGGGAACATCTTTCTGAGTAGACAGACATATTTCTTGTTCCAATGGATGGCTGACAGGGTAAACATTGCTATAAAAAACTTAACATGATTTTTTTTTTTAAAACTCTGTGCAAATCTTTTGAACCCCTTCTGGCTTAAGCTTCAGCAAGTGAGCTTAGAATCAGACCCAAGGAATGGCAAAATCCATATCATAAGAAGGATGAATAATTACGAAGGTCAAGCATGGGCACTTGTATTATGTTTGTAAACACAGCTTTAACTAAACCCAGTTATAATACGTGACATGAATGATGGTGTGAGAATGAGATTGCCAATAGGAATGTTTACTAAATGCTTATTTAATAATGGGGCTTAAATAAATAGTGTAAAAAATAATTTTCCACATGATAACGTGAACTTGTTAAAATTTCAGCACCTTGTAAACCCTTAGGATGGTGTCACCATTGCTTGTGACATGCCCAAGCTGGAGTGAGCTGCCTGCACAGGCAGCAGGACCCAGCCAGATTCTTAGGCAGCATCAGCACCACTTTTGGCCTACCCAGACCTTGGGTTTGGTTAATTTAATTGGCTGTAACAAGTTTTCTAAGGACCAAGGAGCCTGGCCTGATTCGCTTAGGCTTTTTGCTTAGCTCAGGCTGACTCTGTGTTGTAACACAAAGGGGGATTATGTTTATGTTTGAAGTGAAGGGGTAAAAATAACAATGCATTAGTCCATACACAGTGAACTACCTGTGCAGCCAGGAGACAACAGAGGAGAGAGGAGATCTGGAAATCAGGGACAGGAGGGTGGTGGGGCTGGAAACTGCTCCCAGCAGTGCTTCAGCTGTGGAACCACTGCAGCCTGGGAGCTGCACAAAGCTCAGAGATAACACAGGGAGAAGAGGGTGCTGTTCAACACCCAGAAAATCACCTTTCACAGCAACACAGGCTGGCATGTGCCCTGCAGAGCTGAGGCGAAAGTGCAGCCTCATAGCTGCAAACGTAACAGTGGCTCTGGAAAAATAACGTGTTAGAAACACAGTAATGGGTCTGGGTGCAGGGAGAAAGATCCATCCCTGCATTCCCTGGGATAAAGTCCCGCTCCCATCCTGCCTCAAGATCTCTGCCTGAGGCAGCTGATGGTTTCTTCCCACCAGGAAAAGGCAGGGACTGGGAAGCTCCTCCTTATCAATTTTAACTGTACATAGCTTGTACAAGAGCTCAGTGTGACTGAACTGATAATTCAAGTAATAATAAATCTAACTCTGGTTACACTCTTTAGAATTTAGGCCAGCAGAACACTGTTGGCTTTTAATTTCTGTTCTTTTAAGTTAGATGAGCTCAACAAGCTGCAGCAGATTGAACTGGTGGAGACTTCAAGGAACCTGGATGTAACTCCTTAACTGCTCATGGGCAAAGCACTCAGCAGGACAAAGGGAAGCGTGTCAGCCTTGTGTGACCTGTGCAGAGGAAACAGATGGAACAGCAGCACGGGGGGAGCAGAGGCAACCTGGATAACCCTGACCCAACAAAGCACCAGCCCCTGCTTAGGAGTTTTAGCAGTTATTAAAAAGTCATTACCATTCTATTCTTAGCTGGCAAGTTTTCCCACTTAAACAGTTAATTATTTCTGTGTTTGTTAAATATAAAGCAAATCAAATGACTACAGACTTACAAGGAGAAAAGTGGTCATTCCATTTGTTGAGTACACAACTTTGGTGTCATTTTGCTGATGCTGGGAGCAGTGCAGGGGTGATAAGCAGTGGGTCAGTGGCTTTACTGGGAGACAGCACAGCACAGTCTTTGTTGAGCTGTCCTTGGGGTGAGCCTGTTCCTGCGATGGAGCTGTTCTGTCCTGGGTCTCACACATGGCAGAGGGGACAGGAGACACAGGTGGCACCTTTGAGCTCATGAACAGAGCAGCAGAGCAGTGAAAGCTGCAGCTGGCTCCCAGCCTTGGGATGAGCACCTCATTAGTGAGTGCTAAATGTTTGTGTGAGCACATTCCCTGGAATAAATGTGGAATATCTTCTCCCCAGTGTCCTGTAACTCACACATGTTGCCTGCAGTAAGAAAGTATGAGAGCAGCTCAGGAGGTCAAGGCAGAGCCTTTGGGTTGGTTGGTTATTTTTGCTTCAGTGCAGCCCTGGTTCACAAAATACAGCTGATGGCATGAACCTGAGCCAGGAGGCCTCTCACAGTGGCCAGGCTGTGCAGGTTATGTAATCTGCTTTTCTATCTTGGGGGAAGAGAAGGGAGAATTGGAAGCCAAATGGCCAAGTTCTCCTGTAAAAGTAGGGATAAAGCTGCAAAAGGACAGGGGGTCAGATGCCATGACCATGAATATTCAGTGTTTTAGGCTGCTATTTCTAAAAGATTGTGTTCATGAACAGAACCAGAAAACATCCTTCAGGGTCAGTCCTGCTTTTGATTCCAAATGTTATGTTGGCTCAGACTTCCCCTTTCCTGGCCTCTCCCGTTATCCCATTGAATTCATTAGAAGGCTGTGGCTACTGGCCAAAAGAAGCGGGTAATGCATCCCAGAGCCCATATTCTTTGAAATATCTTCTGAGACAGGAATTTATAGCATCAGTATAATGAAACTCAGATTACAGCACTGAAGTCTGTGTCTGTCTGCTTGCCACACATACCAGAAATACATAGAAAATCTGAGCCACAGAACCCTGAGGAAATTGGGGAAAATATGCACTCCAGTCTGGAGGGAGGCATTAGGACTTGGTTACACCTTTAGGAACAGCCTCAAGCAAGAGATAAATCACACATGATGCTACACAGGTAGCATCTTTCAGCAGACCTGAAAGAACTGCCATGGAACTACAAACACTTTGTCTTTGGTACACTGAATTTAGCAAATTTAGCCTGGTCTAGAGCAGTTACTATCTTAGAAAAGAAAAAATAGTATGGAGTCCTGATTGCATTCTCATTTTGTCCCTCCTGCCCAGAGCAGCCCTGAGAAGATATTTCTTTTTTGCTTTAATGTATCTGTTTAGTTGTTGTGTTCTATGCCATTCTCTTTGATGTTATGTTTATTATTATGTATTCAATGATTATCAAATGGGCGCTTTCGATCCCAAAAAAATCCACATAACTCTCCTGCAGTAATTACAAGTATTGCTTTTATAGACCACAAATTGGACAGCTTTTTCCTGTAAAGGAACAGAAGGAGAGACTTCACCTAAAACCTTGGAACAAACCTTCATTTATGAGACAAGGGAATCACTTTTGTTCCACTACATGAATTCAGTGGGCTGCCACAGGCCAGTCATAATCTGTTATTGTTTCCCTACAACCTTGTACTATTAATTTTTCTTTTTAATGAACTGTCCAGTCTAGTTTAGCTGTGGGAACTATGATGGAGCTGCAATAGAAATGGTTTATGTCATGCCTTTGTCAAAAAGCTTTCCCCTACAGCAGCAGAATGTAATTGAAAAGCCATTTAAAAATAAAAGTAACTGAGTGGTTGCAAATGCAGGTTGTCAGGAATGGAGAGGGAAAAATCTTTGCATTACATTAGATTTTACCAATCACCACTTGTGTGTCTTTATTAGTATTTATACAGATGAGGAAAGCCACATAAATTGCACTTGCTGCATGATTATATCAGCGAGCGTTCCTGCAAGACACATTTTTAAGAAGTTTTTCTTCAACTGTGACTAACAATGTAGTAATTGCCTGGGTTAAACACCTCAAAAGAATTAAATACACTAGATTTTGATTTATTTTATGGCATAGAGAATACATCCATTTTTTGACACAGCAAACTAACATCTGAGTAGAATTCAAATACCTTTTATTGCATATGAAACCTTGAAAGGCTGGGTTTCAAGCCCAGCCATCTTTTCATATGTAATAAATATGTGAAAGGCACACTATTTAGTTTTCTCTTGGGCTTATTTTTCTATCCCTGGCTGTGTGTACTTTTTCTTGGAGACACTATAGTATAAATTTTAAATATGCTATTATTCTCCTCCTTGCCATCATCATCATTATTAAAACACAAAGTAAGCAAGTATATATATATATACACATATATATGTACATAGGTATATATGTGTGTGGATATATACACACTGTATATTTATATATTTACTGTTAAAGCTGACAACAGTTTTCTCCATAAATTCCCATTAAAATTGTTTCAGAAAGACTCTGATTTAGCTTTTAATTCCCACTTTTTACCTTTGAAGTAACTGTGGAACTTTTGTCAGAAGTTCATTTTATCAGAGCACAATTTCCAAGTATTGGAGCTTATTTTGACCAAGATGTGACTGGAGTTTTGGGGAGCTTTTCAGTCAATGGATCAAATTTTTAATGCCCTTTCTTCTCTGCTGGCCAATCTCTGCAGGCTGTGCAGTGCAGATTCCTTAGGGAATCTCATCCTGGGGGAGGATTTCAGGAGTATCCCATTCCTTAGCCCAGGCAGGGTGCTCCAGATCCTGCTCCAGGGCTCCACACTGCAGCCCAGACAGGGCTGGGATTCCCCAGAAATCTGGGAAAATGCAGGGATGACTCAGTTGTTTCAGGATTCCACCTGGAACAAACATTTTGCCACGAAAAGCTAAATTTCAGCTCAGGTACGAGTTCATTGTTTCCAAAAACAAATCACTCATTTCAACGTTCTTCTACATTCAAGATTCTTTCAAGGTAGCATGGAAGTAATTTTCTATCAAAAAGCAGATAATAACCAGAAATGTCCATCTTAGGAGGTACTGAGACCATCAGAGACAGGACAGTGTCAATGCATTTCCCCACTTGATGTCTCAAGCCTCTGCAATTTCTAACAAAATAATCATTCTTCTTTGGTATCTGTTTGACCAGAATTTGTCTTATAATTATCCTAACAATGTTTCCAAAGGTTTTTCAGGTCAACCAAGGTCTTGAAGAAAACCAAAAAGCAGAAGTAATAAATTCAGACTCCATCTCATTGCACAGACTATGTGAAATGACACTCTTCTTAACAGTTCACTCTCATGCCTTTCTTTAAGAGCCACCTAGGGATTCCCTGTACTTTGGAGTGTCATCCTACAAAAATCAAAGCTTTTGCCCTCCCATGTGAGCCTGTTTAATTTAGATTACTAATATCCATCCTAAAATACATGTAATGAGCTAATCCTGCAGGTACACTGAGTGTCTGTTCTGTGGGTTGACACTGAGAATTCAAAATTCAGGTTTTAAAAACCTGCAGAAGCGGATATTTGTTGAGAAGCAAAGTGAGAGGTGTGAGACAGGATAAAACAGGAGGGGGAACACTCTGCTCTGACATGTAGGCTGGGTTCAACATGCAGGACAGGAGAATTCCAAGTGAAAATTAATTTTCTTTCCTCGTGGCATCTATGTAAAAACAAAGCTATAGAGGAATTTCCTTCCAAGATCTGCTCTGTACATCAGGAACAGCCTGCTTTTACCATTATGGTCTTTCTACATAAGAATTAAATGTTATATATGAAAGAGTCAAATTATGCATTATACAGCACTAATTTCTATATTCAGGAAGTGAACTTCAGTTTCTCATCCTGTGTGATGAACTCATTACAACCTTCCAGGATCTGAGGGGCAGAGAACCTGGAAAGGGGCTCTGCATCAGGAGCTGTAGTGCCAGGACAAGGGGCAAGGGCTTCCCAGTGCCAGAGGACTATGGGGATAGATGGGATATTGGGCAGGAATTGTTCCCTGGCAGGGTGGGCAGGCCCTGGCACAGGGTGCCCAGAGCAGCTGGGGCTGCCCCTGGATCCCTGGCAGTGCCCAAGGCCAGGTTGGACATTGGGGCTGGAGCAGCCTGGGACAGTGGGAGGTGTCCCTGCCATGGCAGGGGTGGGGCTGGATGGGCTTTAAGGTCCCTACCAACCCAAATCATTCTAGGATTATATGATTTTATGATTCTATGAGAGTACTCTTTTTTTGGGTCCTATGGACCCTTTATTCATGTGGGATGCTTTACAGAATAATATAATCATAGAGAAATATATCTATTATGCTTACCCTCAGTCTCTCTTGAAATTCAGTCTAGAAAGTCCAAGTAGCACAGGAAGGAAATGTCCAGTCAGGATATTCCCAGTTCCTGAAGCTCCTGGTCACCTTCTGTAGTGAGTGAGCCAAGGCTGTGTCACAGCCCCCAGCAGCTCAGCAGGCCTTGCTGTCTGCCCCACTGCTCCTTCTTCCATCAACAATAGTTAAACATGAATATTTTACCTTCTCAGCTCCTGTCATTATCCAGATACTGTAACAGCAAATTTGCATTCCTGAATAGGCACAGCTGGAAGTAATTTAAGAAAGATTCTTCAAAAGAAGGGAAGAGAATTTAGGAAGCATATGGAATCACAGGTTTACATGATAATCAACAAAAGCAGCTCTTGTTCTTCCTCTTTTGCAGGGAGACACTTCACACTCCAAGCAGAGGGAATATCCCACAGTCTCTCTGCAGGAAGCTTTCACAAATTATCTGCTTTAACTCTGAAATGCAAAGAAGTCTATGAAAAAAGACACAACACTGTCAGATAAAACTGGGGTTTTAATTTTAATTTTAATTTAACTGGGACCCAGTTAAAATTCATTTATCTCACATACTAGTGAGAGTGATGGGATGTTTTCCTTTAAGCTTATTCCTCACAGTCCTTTAATTTCTAAAAATTAAGTCTGTTTGGAAGTGACTCTGAAATCAAGAACAAGCGGAGTAGAAAGGGGCTTGAACTAAATAATGAATTGAGGTATTAGAAAATGTCTAAAGAGGTGAATTCATGTAACTGTGCATGGAACAGAGACATACAGAACTAATTTCAGATATTTTCTTTATGTCTTCTTCATATCCAAGAATGAATTTGAAACCTAGTCAGGAAAGCTTCAAACCACACCCTCTTTAGAATCGTTCAGTTGAGAAACTGAATCTGCACAAAGGCTAAGCACTGTTCGCAAAATGTGGCTTTTGTGTTCAGGACAAGAATCCGCCATGCTGAGCTCTGCCCTTGCTCAGGAGTTAATTGAACCCAGCTCTGCTGGTGTCACCCAGCCTGGCTGCTGCAGTCCTGTCCCCAGCTCTGAGGACACCACACACACACAGCCCATAGAGCTGCTCACAAGGATGTTGAAGTGTTGGTCCATTTGGCTGCCAGAAATAAGATAATTGTAATTCAAGGGCATTTTCACAGAAATGAAGCATCTGTCAAGCAGGACCTGAGTGAATGTAGAAACTGTGAATGAGTCAGCAAGACAAAGAGCTTTAATATCCTGGCATTGTACTTTTTATCCCACACAAATTAGGTGGGCTCCTGCCTTTGATTCTGTAAAAATGATAGTGTTTATATATTTATTATCTATTACACCTAATCTGTTTCTGTGTTAAACCTAAAAACAAACAATAGACACTTATGTAAGTGAGCAATTCTCACCTCTGTGGAATCACAGCAACAGCACAACTGAGAATCTCAGAGGAGTTGAAAAATTAAAGGCATAAGAGCAGCAGATCCAACTATTTTTAGGTTTAGAGTTTCCCACACTCTCTACTCCGACACTTTCCACCTTCTCTGAAGCCTAAGGGTCACCAGGAAGATAATTTCACAACCCAAGTCTGAGTAATTATATTGAGCTCAATGGTATTGCACAAAACATCAGAAAAAGAGTCCAAACATGGAATTAATTACTCACTCATTAGATTAAGGAAAGTATAAACCTGTTTGACTGATCACTTCCAGCTGTAAACCTAAACATCAGAAAAAGTCTTACATTCCTGTTCTTCAGTGCTCCACTGCTGTGAATTTTCAAGTGATATTCTGATGTTTTAAACAAGAAATTCAACAACAGGGATTCAAAACTTGTCCCTTATCAAACTGTGCTGTACAGAGGTAGAAGGATGGTCTGTGTCCTACAGCTGAGAGCTCTCAGGAGCTCTGGTTAAACTCTCTGAGGGATCAGTGCCTGCAGAAATGTTCCCTGTATTGCACAAACACCGTGGACACTACAGAAACAAGGTCCCAGCCATGGATCCCTGACATCCCTCAGGAGATCATGGGGTTGGATGCAGGACTTACCTTCACCCACTGGAAACCTGCTGCCAGTTGATGTAGCATATTCCACACATCTGAAATGCCACTTCAGGAGCTGCCACACCTGTCAGCCTCCTACTGCCACTCAGCCACTACTTCAGCTCTGGCTGCAAAGAAGGAAAAAAGGCCATTTGAAATCCAAACCAGTGGTGGGATCATAATAAAAGGAAACCAAAGTCTGCCTATAAACTACCAGAGCAGCCCAAAGAGAGTTTAAAGACAAGTAATTAAATACTACTTATAATTAATAAATAGCCTTTACCTAGAATCACAGAAGGCCAGGTTTGGAGAGGACCTTAAAGATAACCCAGTGCCACCTCTTCCATGGACAGGGACACCTCCCACCATCCCAGCTCCATCCAACCTGGAACGTTTAACAGACTCACTTTTGCTGCAGTGTTCCCATAACTAAAATGCTTGAGGCTGTATCAAAATTCTTTCACATCTCTTTTGTGTTATCTATGGAAAAAATCTGTTCTGGCAACATTATCCAAGACAAGACACACTGTAGTGAAAAAAGGAACAGCTGCAGATGCCATTAACCAAGCAAGATGTGCTTTGAACATTTCTAAGTGCTCTAAAGGCATATTAGAAAATTAGTGGGTTTATCATGATTATGGAAAAGGGAGAACATTATTTTAGGAAGTTGAACTGCCACTACAGTAGTGAAAAAATACATAAGATAAAACATCTGAAGCAAAAAGAACAAAACCAAGTAAGAGGTGCCTCTGCCTGTAAGAAGTTCATCTACAGCTGTTTCAGTGGTTACAATTCTTTCATCTATGGGGCAGGAAGTTGAGTCAGTCTGGACAAAGGGAGCAGAAACAAAAAGAAACTTGCTGAATCATTTCTCATGACAAGTCTTGAATTTAAATTGGTAAGTTAAGGATGGTCACAATTTCACAGAGCAGTCATCCTCACAGCTCGTCATCCCAGGTGCTTCTGATAATGCCCCTACACAAGTTAAAATATAGATAAAATGTAATTAATGTGGCTGAATGCAAAGGAAATACTCAGTGTGATCTGTTGTTACCTATTGGTGCAGACATTGCATTCCTGAGGTTCATTTGGGACCCTGACAGACACTTAAAGAGCCCTAACTGAATTCTAGGACGAAGATTCATTCCACCCAAGGAAATAAGGCTAGATTCCCCAGTACCTCCAAATTTATTAACAGAAAATTTCTAGAACTAATTATTAAAAAATACGCTCTCTAATTTGGGCTGATAGATCCAAATCAGCAATTTTCTGTAGTGTTTAACTGTTAAAGACAGGATCTGTATCAATCCTTCACTTTTCACCCCCACTAAACTAATCAAGTTTTAATTGCAAAAAACCCAGTTCAGCAGCACAAAATTTCAGAGCTCCTAGCACAAGTGTTGAAAAGGAAACAGGCATTGACTGACTATTTTATATTCACATTGCACAAACATATTTCACTCTTGCTCCATCAAAGGAAGAAATAAAGTCACGTGGCTTCTGTGGCCTCTGACAACTGCAAATATGTTGAGTCTCTTTTAAAAATTTGGAATACACGTGCCATAAAAGCACATTCCTAGACAGTGGATTTTGCTAAGGTTAAGCTCTGTGGAGTGATGATTTGTGTGATGACCAAGCCACTAATATAAAATACTTTGGTTTGTTAAAGTACTCCACACATTCATGCTATAAATAAGTACCTTTGGCACTTTGAAATATATTCATTTTGTAAGTAATTTTTTTTCATAAAGGACCCTTTTGAACTAATTCACAATTCATATGAATGACTGGAACTGAATAAACTCCCTCATTTTGATAATTTGTTCAGTATCTTTACAGAAAACAACATCTTTATTGATGATTTTGCAGCTCAAGATTCCTTTATGCCCAAGACATTTGAATTTCCTTGGATAAGGACTTCTCAAAATATCCTCTTAAATATCCCTACCATCCAATTTTTAAGCTCTTGTTTTGCTTTTAGAAGCCTTTGATTTGATAACAGACACTGCTAGTCCCCACCTGACCTGCAGCTCCATTAACTTCTTCCTGTGCATCCACCTGGCCACCTGCAAAAGGACCAACCATGGAACCAGAGTGGGCTGGGCTGGAAGCATCTTAAAGAACAATGGATAATAAATTATAATAAATAATCACTGCCAATTACAGCCTCTATTCTTCAGTCACACTGCATTTCAACAAATATCAGGGGTTACAAACAGATTTTTTTTTTTTTGGTAGCATTAACCATTACTAGAAGTAAATAAATCTTCATATTATCATCAAGCAAGGAGAAGATCGTACAGATGTCATTTTTCATTAAAAACATCATTTAAGGCTATTTTCATCCTTGTGACTGTAGACAGAACAGTTTAGCTGAGTAATTGATATTTAGGTACCAGATACCTATTTACTTCCTATTACCATTTCATTTATCAGATACCTATTATTTACTGTATAACATTTTTATTTTCCTCTTTTCTCTGCAGCTGAATATGCCTTCAGTAATTCCAATAACTTTATAATGCTTACAAAAGCGTGAAAAGCCAAACCCTTCCAACAGCTGTATTTACAGAAGGCTGTTTCAAAGTCCAATTACAATAAAACTTAAAAAAAAAAAATCCATTAAACAGTTCCAATGTTCCAAACAGATTTGCCAGGGTGGCTCTTTAAGGCACACGGCCCAACAAGACTTTTTGGGGCAAAAGAAGTCGTGGCTTCAGAGCTGGTTTATGCAAAGTGACAAGTGGAGCAGTTTGGCAATGTGGCTGGGGAGAGGGGAAGGAGCCCCCTGCCCATTGTCACTATGGTAATTATTGCACAATGCCTGATGTGAAACGGGCCGAAGCAGCAGCTGAATCCGGCATTGTCCTCGCACGATAAAAAGATTTGGGAGTCTGAAAAGCAGAGGAACGGAATCTCACAGCTTCTTAGAGTCCCCTCTGAAAGGGCCATTGTAACATCATCATAAATCCTGGGCTCCCCAGGCACTTGACAACTAAAGCAGTGGACAATAGAATTCTTGTGTTGGACAAAACACTCCTTGTCTGCCAAAGGGCTTATCTGCTTCATTTACAAATGTCTTTCTTTGTAACCAAATAATTCCCTATTAGAAAAACGATTAGGAATACCACTAAATAAATATTCACGGTTTTGTGGGCCGTTTGGCAAAGTGAATAAACCAATACAATCGAGGTGCATGCAAAATATGATATTTATGCACAGGAAACCCAAAACCACCCCAAACCTCCGTTTATTTTAATTTTCCCTTTTCCTGATGCACTCTACACACATTTGTCCCTCTAGAAAACACACAGGTACATTACTCTTATCAAAAAGATGAAAAATATTAGAAATCCACGAAGATTTCAAATTGGAGAAAAATTGTATCCACTGTGCCCCTAAAATTAAATATTTCAAGAAGAGCAGTTCCAGATATAAACATGGGAGCATATCTGAGTGTAAAATGAAATAGGGACAAATTGCTCACAATCATAAAAGGATTTTAACTGTGGATTTCTAAGTACACATGCTTAGGTCCCACTTACTGAGAGATCCAAAAACACCAGGGATGAGTTTCTGAAATGAAATGGTGCCAGATTTTTGCAACTCTTTTCAAGCCCAATGGAAATTCTTGTAAATATCACAGAAATGACTGAAAGAGACTAAAATATTCCATATATATTGTCGTAAGCAACACGACAGATATGATACTTCAAAAAGCATTTCTAACCCAGTCAGAACTGCATTGCCTCAGGTTTACAAATAAATGGTTATTTGATTACAATTTACTGGAGAAGTGCCTATGGAAACACAACTGACACCACACACAATGATTAAAGAAAAACCCTAAATTATTGCTCAAGCAAAGAGTGCTGATCATATTCAAAGTGCAGGAGACAGCTGTATGGCTGAATTAAAACCTGGAGAAGGCAAAACTTCTTGACTGAATTATTGATCATAAACTACTTATTCAAATCCAAAGAACAAGGTTTTTACACAGCCCAGGCCAATGGACTGAGTGACTGAAGGGCTTTTTTTCCCCATGTGATTAATTATTACAAGCCTGCAAAAAATGCAGAAATTCATAACCTGCATATTAAACAGATCACTCATATTAAATATTCGGAATGTATGCAATAAACAACAACAATAATGGTAAAATTTTTAAAAAAGGATAAAGAAAGGAAGCTAATGTAATTTAAAATAAAAATTATGCAGGCTGGAGCTCACCATCACAAAGGTTTAGGAATACGTGAGCTTTCCCTGGTTCTATCATGAATTTGTACTCTGTCCCCACCACACATCACTTAACCTTGGAGCCACTGCTGAAAGTGAACAAAGGCACACTATAAAACATTTCACCTCTGAAAAATGCACTAATCCATATAAAACTCCAAGGAAAGAGGCTGGAATGCAGAGCTCCCACACACACCAGCTGAGGATCTCCGCTGTTTGGGTGCAGAGCTTCCCCATTTCTTCTCTCACTTCTCTCCTCAGTGAATAATTAACTGTTCTAAAGATGTAGGTATAAGTTCTGTCTTAAAATAACGTTTATAAACTCTATTTCCTCAATGCCATTTTTTGGTGTTTGCTGTTCTGTGCTATGCACTGCCCAAACTCCCCTTTCTCCCAAAGCTGGATCATCGGCACAAATATAATTTGCATTAAGTTATTCTGATTATTTCTGCAATTTGCATTTCAGGAACACAGCTTCAACAAAATCTGCTTCCTGCCGGCTCTCTGAGTTTTATTCTAGTCCCTGCTACACACCACAGCACCACACTGTATTTTTATATAGAATAATCTCTGTTTAGGTAGAAAAAACTTAATCTGCACTGGGCTTTAAATCTCAGTGTACAACAGGGATTATTTAACCCTTTTGGAGAATATGGATTTGGAGGCCTTGACCAGGATGAGCGCCCTTGGCTGTATAAAAATTGCTCCTGCTTGCCTTTATCTTAGAACTAAATAAGCTCATGCTTGGAATCACCTTGCAGGAGAATCTGTCTTTTACCTCTTATTCCAGGCAGCTGAGCCAAGCAATGGGAATTCCACAGTCAGCAACAGCAGCCCAGGGTAATTCAGGTGGGAAGGGGCTCTGGAGGTCACCTGGTCCAACTGCACTCCATAAAAGCAGCTCCAAATTCAAAGTTCATTTAGGTAATTGAGGCTGTCACCTTATTAATGTCCACAGCTGACAGCAGCAGCAGCAGGGCCTCTGTGTGGGCACGGACAGGTAAGGATTCCCTGTCTTGTGCTGAAAGATGCATCATGTGCATTGATGGATTGAACAATGCAAAGGACAAGAACTGCATCAGAAAGGATAAAGCAGAGTTTGGATAATCTGCCTTCCCCCCACACCCAGTGACAGGGTAAATAACTCTGATTTCAGAGCTGGGGGTGCCTTCCCTGCTCTGTTTGCTCCTGAGCACCCTGCAGCAGGCAGGAGCATGCTTGTGCTGAGCACACAGTGTCCCTTCACTGCCCTGCACCAGATCAGCACTGCAGCACCTGAGATCAACTCTGCTGCCTTCTGCTTCCGAGGTAGGGAAGGGTTAATGCCTGTGTCCACACACAGGCTTCAGTCCTGCAGGAGCTGTTCTCAACCCAAGAAGCCTGACATAAAATGAGGCTCAAAACCAGAATTTGACTCAAGAAGTTGTAGAGCCCTGTATCTTTATCAAGAAGGAAAGGACCTCTCCATTCAAGCGGGATGCCTTGTACAGGACACACATGAGAAGGACAAAACACAAGAGCTGCAGAGAAGGTTTCACACAAACAAGGTTCTGTTCTAAGCAGGTTAACAGACCGTTTCGCTTTCTTGTGAGCTATTCTGACTTTATACTCTGCCCAAATATTTTCCCTGGTGTTCCCATCCCTTGCCCATCCACACTGCTGAGTGCAGTGGCACAGGCAAGGAGCCAGGGAGAGCAGAGCAGCTCTGCCAAATCCTCTTCCAAACCCCATCCACCAGCCCAACACCCAGCTGGGAGAGCACAAACCAGGGCAGAAAGGAAACTCAGGAGCAGAATAGCTGTGTGCTCTCATGAGAGACAAAACCACATCTCAGTGCTTTGCAGAATGTTAACAGTCTGCAGACTAAAGCCCAAATCTCACCCATCTAAAGCCAAATTACCCAGCAGGACAGAAAAGGTTCATGAGGGCCCACAAGGAACAAATTAACCTCCCTCCAAAAGCCCTCTGCAAATCACGAGTGCCCAGTCCTCTGCTCACCCAGTACAATATGACTTTATCAGCTTTTTCTTGCTTTTGGGTCACAAGGGCCCGGAGGCAAACAATGGGCCCTGGAGGATGAAGTCTGTATTAATTATCCTCATGCTGCTGCAGCCCCATCCTATCCAGGTACCAGGAAGACAAGTGGATTGGGAGGCCTGCAGGCAGGTGTGTTCTGTCATTTTAAATATCATAAATCAAGCCCTCTGCTTCAATGTTTCCAAGTTCCCTGAGCTTCCTCTAAAATCTAAATTTGGAAGCATTTTGGATCCACTGCAAGCAGCTACAGGCTTTTTGTGCCTGCACCATTATATAGATATATATGAATGTAAATAAATATGAATTAAAGATTATACAACTTTTTCATGCTTAAATAAATATTTCTATGTACCACACTGTATATAATTCAAATTACCTACATGTGGGAAAAGCACTTCATTTGTACTCTAAAACTTGACTTTTTATTTTCGTTGTCTAGCAGATTATCTCAAGCCCTTGTTCTTGAGCTGCTACCAGTAAAAGGCTTCTATATATTCTCTCTTGGAAAAGCAAATTCTACATGCAGAGCATACCAAATCAGTTCCTGCCAGTGCAGGAGGCACACAGAGCTGCTCTGAAGCCTTCTGAGTCACAGTGGAGCTCAGCTTCCACTGGCAGCAGATGTCAGACACCACGGACTGGGAGCTTGTCAGCTCTGAAAGATTTTTATGGCAAATTTGCCCTACAGTTTTGGGATTTCTTCTGGTTTGCTTCTTCCCCTTACCATTTTCCTATTCTTTGGTGCTTTTCTTCCACTAAACATGAATGGCCAGATCCTTCCTCTAGAGCAAATTCATAGCAGAGGCTGTCTTGACAGTAGCATTCGGCGCTCTATTTATATTATCTTTCAGGAGGCTGTTCTCTATTTCTTTCCTCTGGCTTTCTTCTGCTCTCTTTTATCAATCTTTTCTAGTGACCTGAAAAGAAAGCCTAAAAACTGAGAGCCACTGAAGTATATGCTGAATGCCCCCATTAGTCAAGCTGTAGGGGACACTCAGCACAGAAAATAAAGTCAACTAACCTTTGGAAAAATCTTTATATAAATGTTCTACAAAATCATCCTGCTGGTTCCAGGTCCACTGGAGACACCCAAGGAAGAATAATTCTGGGACATCAGAGATACCATAAAAGAGAATAGCTCAGAATACGTCCAAGAGACTCAAGAGAGACAAAACTCTTTGGTCTCAGGGACATTTTTTCCTACCTTCTTCCTCTTATTAATAAATAAAGAGGAGTTGTTCAAAGCCACCACAGAGATCTGATGTTTCTGAATTTCTGTGAGCCTCATTCAACTCACTGAATATCTCTGTCAGCCCAGGAAGATTCATGATTCATTCTGGGGAGCCTATTGCAAACCCAGCAATGACTCTTCAAACATTTGTAAGGCTTTTAAAAAAGTTTCATTCAGTCTTATTTCTGGACCAAATATATCCCTTTGCCTATTCCTATTCCATTCTACTCCCAGAGGTCATGGCTTGTCTAGATCTAGGGAGGGTGGCAGGAAGAGAAAATGGATTGTAAATTCATTTTAGGTCACCCAGAAGCCATTCTGTCTCTGTCCTTCCTCGCTGGCTTTTCCTCATTTCCTTTTGTGTTTCCTCAAAGGACATTACACACTTGGCTTCTCAATCAAGGACAAAGCAATGTCAAGCACATTAATTTGTCCATGAAGCAGTCTTTAAATGTTGACAAAAGAAAGCCTAAGGAAAATGCAGACAGACAAGATAAATATTACTGATTAAAATAAACAACATACCCAAATCCTCTTTAAGTGGTAATTTCAGTTTTCAGGAGTGAACAATACTGAGTAACTGATATTTTGATACTGTCATAATATAATATATTTGTGTATATATAACATATATACACATTTATTTTTATGTATATTTTTCATATATATATATATATATATACAATTTAAAAGAAAATATCATTAAAAGCAGATCTAAATATCAGTGAGTAAGAACTTGGGAGATGAGGAACGACTAGGAGCACTTCTTGATGCCTGCTGTGCAGTTCCTACTCACAACTAATAGACTCTTGCAGAAATTCAGCAATATTTATAGCAAAGATGACATGATTTTCCACCTGCTATAATTTCAGGATATCACTCCAGAAATTACAACACACTTATATTTTTTCATTAAGTTACTTTGTTATTTGCTAACCTGCCTTCCTTGGAGCTGTAACTTGACCACATATCTGTATTTCAGCTGCAGGCAGGTAATGAAGTGTTCATAATATTGAAGTAAGTTCACAGCCAAAATGAACCAGAATAGTTGAAAATATTAATATTTAACATTTGTGTGCTCTTTATTATGCCGCCCAAATAACACCAAGGCTTTAATTTTCTGTGGTGTAATTATTACAAGCTACAAGCAAATGCATTAGGCAGTTTCTTCCAAACAATGGTTGTGTAGTAGAAATAACACAACCAAACAATAACAGAGCAAGTGCTCTGCATATTCCAGAGAAACTGCACAATTAGGGTAGAATTCCTGCTGGTATCTGTCAGTGATATTGCTTGGTGGAGATAGTCCTAGGTGCTGTAGGCAGTTCTTTAAATAACAATAAATGAGCTCCACGGTACCACTGGCAATCAAGTGGTAAACTCATATTCAGTGAACAAGAGCATGCATTTAGGAAAAATCAAAGGATCCTAATAAAAACAAGCAAACAAACAAACAAAAAACCCACAAAACAACCCCCACCCCAAAAAAACCCCAAAACCAAAAACCGACAAACAACAACAACCAAACAAAATACCCCAAAACAACACTAAGAAAGCAACAAGCTCTCGCTGGCTGAAAGCTGAGAACCTGTCTTCACTATTTCACCAGATTTCAGAAGCACAACTACTGTCTTAAGTTTCAGTGGCTTTTTTTGGGACTGAGCAAGGAGTGCCCAGTGTCAACATCCCTAGAGAAAATGGAAGACTGCATGAAAATAACCTCACTGGGAGCTGGAAAGCGGCTCAGCCTGGAGCAAAGGAGGCTCAGGGGGCCCTTGTGGCTCTGCACAAGTCCCTGGCAGGAGGGGACAGCCGGGGGGGTCGGGCTCTGCTGCCAGGGAACAGGGACAGGAGGAGAGGGAACGGCCTCAGGCTGGGCCAGGAGAGGCTCAGGGGGGACAGAGCAGGAATTTCCCCATGGAAAGGGAGCTCAGGGATTGGAACTGCCCAGGGAGCTTTGGATCCCCATCCCTGGAGGTGTCCCAGGAAGGGCTGGAGGTGGCACTCAGAGCTCTGGGCTGGGGACAGGGTGGGGATTTGGCACAGCTGGGACTCCTTGCGCTGGGAGGGATTTTCCAGCCTAAATGATTTTATGATTCCATGATTTTAATTCCTAATAAAAATCAAAGATAACTTTATAATAATAATAGAGTCACTTTACCAGCTCTGCAGAAATGTGATTCTCCCCAAAAGTACAGAAAAGTCTGTTTGTCAAAAGCTTATCTAAAATAGATAAATGCAGTAATTTTTATACAGCAGTAACATTTTCCCTTTTCAGCTGAAATGGACAGGGGTGGAAGAACGTTCCACGCCATAACCAAAGCCTCCTGGGTGGCCTTGGGCAGCTTTGCTGGGAGTATCTCCACGGTGCATTGTGGCAGATGTGAGCTCTTCCTGCCCGAGCTGCAGGCCGAGCTGAAGCTGAATAAATGTGCTTAGCACAGCACAGCGTGCCCGGCCTGCCGGGCCCCAGCGAGCCAAGGCCCAGGGCTGGTGCTGAGAGCTGCCCATTGAGCCTGGCACGGCAGGACGCGGTGTGGGGCTGGCCTGAGGCGCCGTGTGCCAGCCGCAGGCTCTGGCCTGCGCTCCTCAGCTCCAGCAGCTGGACACCGCGCCCAACGCCTGCGCCTGCGAACGGCCGCAAAGGTGACAGAGTTTACTCTCACAACCAGTGCTGAGATGCTCTAAGCCCAGAACGAGATGGCCATATAATTATTTCTTCAGGGAGCCAACCTTTTTCCATATGTGTGCTGTGGAACTGAGCCAAAGCGAGGCTGTCTGCACACTTAATGTTCAGTTTGGTGAGCTCTCTGCTCGGAGAACATAAACACACACTCACGTCTCTGCTATCAGCTTCGAGTTTGTGAGACTATGAGTACTTGACAGCTCAACATGGCTAAACAAACCTGTTATTTAGTTTTCAGATAGTGTCAGCCTGAGTTACAGGGAAACAAGCCCCCTAAGGAGTTTACCTGAGAGTGTGGACAGCTTAGCTTCAACACCTCGCTGGTTCTCCAGTCACAGAATTGATAATTACACTGCAGCCTTTTCTAACAGCCAGCATTCTGCATGCTAAATTATGGCTGAACACTTCACAAAATTCATTTGAGAGGTTTCAAACGGCAATAATAAGCTTCCCCACACCCTTTCAGAGAAGGAAATCTAATTATTCATTCTGTCAATCTCATGCAAGATGTTCATTGTTTTTATATTATTGTTTTCTTATTACTGTAACTGCAGTGCCAAGAGAAAAAAAGAGCACGAGGAATAAACCACAGAAACTCCACTAAATGTTGGATTTTTCCTTTTATAGTTTGCATTTTATTCAAATGCTGGGTTTATGCCCTTATTTTTCAGGGCACAGAAACTGCCCAAGCCACACTGGAGAAAACAAACCTCACCAGTCCCCCACATCAAGACAGTGTAATTTTATGAGCAGTTACAAAAACTACCTTCCAAAACACTTTGTGAAGAAATATCTTGTGGTATTGAGAAACACCCACTGCTGTAACTCAAAAGGTCAAGATTTCAGGGTTTAAAGCACTGCATATCCACAAACACAGTACAATGGACTGAGACAAAAATTATAAAAAGTTGCAACTTGCAGAGCAAGACCTGGTGTTTCATCAGAAAAAGAAATCTGGATGAGCACCCAAGGCACAGTCACACGCTGCTTTCCTTCTCTGTGTGACAATGCACAATTTCACCCAGCTGGCCTGGGGCAGCCTCTGAGACACATAAACCTGCAGAGCTGGACTTATGGACACAGATATTCCCAAGTGCCTTAGGAACAGGGAGGAAAAATGCACATTCTCAGGAAGATGAAGCAGGGGCAGTTGGAAGTTGAGCTGTGGAGCTGCTTTTACCCTTTACACAAAGCTGATTGTTTTGTGTCCTGGAGATTTCTAGGACTGGAGTTACCTCAGTACAGCACAGAAATATTTTAATTAATTAAAAATAATAGTTGGAGAACAGGACATTTACAGGGAAGAAGAAAAGTGATCCAAGGCATCAAAGATTTTTTTCAGTACAACTTCTATTGGAAGTCTAATGGTTTTAACAAACACAAATCACTCTGACTTGCAAAAAACTTGAGATACCGTACGTTCCAAGATTTTCCCCCATATCAGTAAACTCAAACCCTTTAATTAAGTAGTAATAAACCCACACCTGCAATGAAAGTTAAGTGCAACTATTCAGCACCATCGAGCAAATGTAATTTATTTTGATTGTCAGAACTAGAGGCAGCACTGGGTTTATGCTCTACGGAGTAAACCTTGCCAGCTGCCCAAACTCCTGTGTGTACAGAGCTGCCTGAAGATCCTTTGGGACATCCCCAGCTTGGAGTCACCACATCTCACCCTCCCTGGATTTCCCCATCTGCCACTTTCAGGAACAACCTGTAGGCTCTCCCATGGTGCAGCAGGGGCTGTACAGGACCCCGGGCATCCCAAAATCAGCTCTGAGCAGAACAGAGAAACTCAGCAAGCAGAAAGACAAGTTTAGCTGTCTTGAGGAATAATAATTAAAAAAAAGATCCTTAAGAATGAAGCCAGCAATCTTGGAAGAGCCAGCAGGCTCCCATGTCAGCCATATGCCTTCGTATGTCTGTTCTGGGGGAGTGTTACAGCTCCTGCTGTTCCATTCTTCACTTTTTAAAGGAAATGTTACAAGGCCACAAGGACTCACAAACATTTGTTGACATTTCTTCTGGGTCAGCCTTAGGAGGCCTGCAAGAATTTAAACATATGGCAGTATTTAGCTGCGTGAGGGAATGGGTTGCTTTGGAGAAAAGCGGTATTTAGTTGCAAAACAGTATAATCCACCATAAAGGTTTTAAATTTTTTGGCATAAATCCAAACTTTTTCTCATTATAGTTTTCACATTATATATTTAAAGCATCAGCAGCTTACCCACTGAGCTGGTATTGAGAAATAGTGAGATACTTCACAATGTTTTCTACTGCCCTCCACACAAATAATATCTTGATCTGGGGTTGCAGATCAAACAGATTTGATATGTGTTTAGACTTAAAGAGGGGGAGAAGAGATAATATGAGCACTGGAATGAAGGTTATTGCCCACACTTAAAGAACACAGGACCTTTGCATTTCGAATCACATGACAAAATTAACTGGGTTTTCAGCATTTTTCAGTGGCAGTACATATGCATTTGCAAGGCAGAAAAATGGGATTTGCAAGGCTTTGTCTTGTTCTTCAGCTCCTATTGCTCTCTTTGTGCTAGCAAAGGCACAGTGGCTCCCTGGCTGGCACTCGTTAGATCTTGGTGGAAAAAGAAATACATTGCACTAAAGGAGCTGAGCTGAAGTTTGTCTCAAATAAAGTAAAAAGGGCACTACAATATTAAACTTCCTCAAAACCACACTGGGAACACACCTGACTCAGCTGCAGTGGCAGGGAAGGACCAAGTCAAGGTGCAGCCTCTTTTTCCTTCCCTGCTGATTTCCTCCAACACAAAGCTCAAGGAGGGCAGGTTTAGAGAGATATGAAAGAGAAATTCTTCCCTTCCTCCCTGGCAGGGTGGGCAGGCTCTGGCACAGGGTGCCCAGAGCAGCTGGGGCTGCCCCTGGATCCCTGGCAGTGCCCAAGGCCAGGTTGGACATTGGGGCTGGAGCAGCCTGGGACAGTGGGAGGTGTCCCTGCCATGGCAGGGGTGGGGCTGGATGGATTTTATGGTCCCTCCCAACCCAAATTATTTTGGGATTCTAGGATTGCAGCTCACAACCAAAGGAGTTCCTGCCACTCTTTTTCCTTCCACAGTCTTGTGTGTTAACTGTATAGCACAATATTTAAAATGAGCCAGCTGAAATGGAAGATCTTACATGGAAAAGAAGGATGCAGGAGCCACTCTGTTAATTTTTTTTTTCCCCAAACTATAGAGCAGGCATGGTTTCTAAAATGAAGAGTGGATCCAGAAATTATACTCTTCCTAAAATGTCCTGTTAATTAATATATACTCTAACACATGAACTAACATGAACCAGGAGAGTGTCGCTGTTGGACACAAAATGAGTCACACAGACGCAGCTCAAGGTGTGGTGAAAGAAAGAGTCTTTTATTTTATTTTCTTAGTATTTATAAGTTTCTGACTATGGCCAGGGATTGGACGGTTAGGTTAACACTTTTCCAACCGCAGTGGCCACGAGAGATGTCTATCAAAAGACGTGTGTCAGAAAGAATGTACACATATCTGTGTTTACAGACACTGTCTTGGGAAAGTTTTTAGAAACTGTGTCAACAAGATCAGAAAACTGAATTTTCAGGGTGACAGGAGAGGACAAACCCCTCTGGTTTTGAATATTTTGGGGCCTCAGAAGGAACCCAAGATTACTTTGCAGAAAACATTCATAAGAAATTAATATATAAATTACTTAGATGGATACAGAAATTTTATAGGAATTATGAGAGAAAAGAAAAATGCCTGATTTTAAAAGTAAATTGTACAAATATGTAAAATCTCTAGATGACAATGTTCAAAAGAGAGGCAACACTTCCCTGGGGGTTCATCATCTGGCAGCAGGCAGGGTTTCAGGTGCATCACCTGTGCTGTCAGTCAGATGAAGGAAAGTTCCTTATAGGCCTTATTTTAACTCAATTATAGGCTGGAAAATCATCAAATATTCTGAAATTTAAAATTAGTCAGAGGACACAGTTCTGTCATAACAAGTTTGTGGGAACATAAAAATGATGTGAATAAAACTTCAAGGTCAAGTTACTTTTATCCAACTTTCAGTCTCAACCAAACTATCACCCAAATTTGGTTAGAGGGGTCACTGTCTAAAATGCTGCAGATTGTGCAGCCCTTAAGAAACAGAGCATGCCCCATCTTCTAAAGCTTTGGGAAAAAAAAAAAAAGTTTTTATAATCCTGCTAAAATTAAGTTGACATTTCCAGAAAGTTACCTGCTTACATTTAACCTTTATTCAAAATTGCCATTTATTCTAAGCTCTTCAGTAATAAAATGTATGAGGCATTAATGGAAGGTAAAAGCTGAATTTCAGAATCCAGTTATCAGCAATGATCACAACCAGGAAAATGAAGGTTATTCTGAGAAAGTTCCAGTAACTCCAGAGGAAACAAAACCAAAATCCCACTGACTTTTAGTCACCACATAACAAATACTAAAACATAGGAGAGATTTAAAAGCTGAATTGGACAATGATGAAAGGTCCTGAATACAGAAGATATTGAAGGGTATGAAGAATCTGGTGATGTCAATGGAAATAACTGGAAAGTATTAATTAAATGCACATGTGATTAATTAAATAAAAATTAGAGCATGAAAACAAGACTAAGGCTGCAGTGCTTAACCTTGCAGCTGAATTCCAAGCTTAAGAATTTGTGAGCCAGGTAGATCAAAAGATGTATCTGCAGCAGAGGAAAAATAACAAAACAATGAATAAAAGCACCATATGACTCATTCAGATGTCAGGGAGAAAATGGCATCAGAGGCCTGAAAGCATCAGCTTACAACAATAAATAAAAGGTTAAAAGTAAGTTTTATGTATTTAAAAACTATCAGAAAGACTTAGCTACAAGCTTTCAGGTGCCTTCAATGGCAAGGGTGGACAGCTTTTAACAAAAGCTGGGAATTCTGAAGAAATTTTTATAATTATTTTTTTCTATAAGTACTTGGTCTTAAATCCATATTTTCTCAACTTCATGATAAAAGGCAAGACCCACAAGTCCATTTTCATCTTTGGGTAAGGGAAGCGATGGAAGTATTTTAAGTGGCCCAGTGCAATGGAAAAAAGGCTTGTTAGATTCTTGAGTCCACTGACATTTTTTAAGTGGGAAAAAAAGGAGATGGATTCAGTTCTGGATCTGGAGACAACATAAACAAATATAAAAATAATTGTGAGCACGGAACAGCAAGGCTGAGTGGGGGATCCAACAGGAATTTCTGTAGGGCTGCTGAGGATTTTCTCAGAGTGGTGAACATGGCGGTGGTGCTGGTTGAGCTCGATGATGTTAAAGGATTTTTCCAAACTTAATGATTCTGTGATTTTATGACTAAAAGCAGAACCGTGGATTTCACTGCTCTGCCCTACAGAGATGAGCAGCTGTGCCTTGGGCTCCTGGATAGAACTTCAGCCATCAGTTGTGATGAGAA
Source organism: Pseudopodoces humilis (assembly GCF_049639895.1). Classification (NCBI taxonomy): domain Eukaryota; kingdom Metazoa; phylum Chordata; class Aves; order Passeriformes; family Paridae; genus Pseudopodoces; species Pseudopodoces humilis. Next base: position 19,894,540 of record NC_142213.1, on the reverse strand, counting down.
CCTCACTCCAACCCCCTGAAAGCAGAGGGGTTTGTCTGTGTTTAGCTACTTAGCCCGACTAATTCATTCTTCTTCCACTATAAGAAAATGAAAGTAATCTGATATACCCATGAGCCATTATAAAGGCTATGCAAATATTTCCAAAACACTATAAATATTCATTTCAGATTAAAACATTCTGATCAAATTCACGCACTTTCAGACCCTTTATCTGCAAATGCTTCCCTGAATCCAGATTTTCAAGTGCATTTGCTGAAACAGCATATTTTGTGTAACTATTCACAGCTACCTTTTAAGTTGTCATTTCTTGTATCTCTGTGAGGATCCAAACTTCAAGAACTACAGATCCATTTAGCAAACTGAAGGTAATCACACATCACTTGTACATCACATCAACCCAGTTCAAAATGCACCAAACAGCCCACAAAAAACCCCACAAATAAACACAATTCCACCAACAGTGCATGCCAGTGCAAATGGTTAAGTCAGGTGAGGAAAGCTGATGACATACACAAGTCTTTGCTGAGTATTTTGCTGAGATTAACTAATTTTCAATTACAATGTTAGTATGTAATTATTGCATGAACATACTGCAAATGGAAAAGCAAGATGACCTTCATTAAATGAATTCTTGTAACAAAATTAAGTAATATTATTAAAATAATCTAAAAACAATTACTTTAAGTTCTTAACTACACCAAGTGAGCATATTTTTCTTAGAGTCATAGAATCACAGAATGGTTTGGGTTGGGAGGGACCTCAAAGCCCATCCAGCCCCACCCCTGCCATGGCAGGGACACCTCCCACTGTCCCAGCTGCTCCAGCCCCAATGTCCAGCCTGGCCTTGGGCACTGCCAGGGATCCAGGGGCAGCCCCAGCTGCTCTGGGCACCCTGTGCCAGGGCCTGCCCACCCTGCCAGGGAACAATTCCTGCCCAATATCCCATCTATCCCTGCCCTCTGGCACTGGGAGCCATTCCCTGTGTCCTGTCACATCCACCTGTTTAATTTTAACTCATAAATTCTAAGGAATAGAGAACCCATGACCATGATTTTATGGCAAGATAGGAGCATCTGTTTGGATAAACTGTAATAATCACAGTTAGAATTTCTCATTAGCTCCATCCAGTTGAACACCCAACATTTCTGCTGTCAAATCCAAACTAATTGTATCCCAATTTACCATAACCATTAGCTCCAATTAGCAAACATGATGGCTGCCTTGATCACAAACAGCACAGTTAGGGTTTGTAATTCTCCCCACCTGGGCTGAAATGCAGGTCTGGTCACAATTACTTCCATTGATATGAAGCCTTATATCAGCTCATGCATTATTTTTATTATCCAACAAAATAAATGGCTTTGCTGCACAGAAACAACAAACATCATCATGAGAGGCAATCAGGTGACTTCTGATTTATACTCCGATTTTAGGCCCACAAAATTAGGGAAAAAGAGACAAGCTGAGCACAAGTTCAACTCATTAGAAGAATTATTAAGAGCTGAAGCCATGCTGGTGTATTATTCTGCACTCCTGGTAAGATGTGAGCAGAAGCTCAGGTTGCTGTTGGAGATCTCTACAGTATTTAGCAAGCACTCCAACCTCTTTCATCACCATTTAGTACCTCTCCAAATAAACAGTACACAGCTAAAGAGTAAATTCTTCCTGTTCTTGGGAAGGAAGAACTCCAATTCAATAAATTGATGTTAACATTTTTCCTGCCATGCATTAAATATGTTTTCAGTACCAGTTTCAGGTCAGATTTTTACCAGAAGGTAAAAAATCCTGTGACTTCTCCCTGTTTAAGCAGGGCTCTGGATGAACCAGCTCCAGCTGGAGAAAAGGCAGGATGGGGTTCACAGTGTCTTTAGGAAGAGCACAGCTTTTTCTGGATGGTCAAAATGCCATTGCCAGGATCACGTCAGTACAGCTGATGTGCCAAGGCATCACCTGCCTTCAATCCCAATCTCAGAAAGTTTTAAATGCCTTAAAATTTTCATGTTATTTTAATTTTCATAGCCTAAAGTATCTTCTGTACATCTGCACTGCTAACTCTTGTTTTGATCTAACTCACTTTCAAAGTCCTAAATCCCAAAAGCATAGAGCATGTTTTCTTAATTCTTGTGACTTGTATGTTGAGAAGTTAATAAACTAATAAACTAACAAAATCCAAAGCAATCTATAAAATACAGAGCAGTAAAAAAAAATATGGAACATAAAACATTGAGTCAGATCTCTCTCCTATATACATAAAGTAGAAACCAAAACTGCAGCCCATTTTCATTAAATGTAACTTTTGGACAAAGCAGGACAAACAAAAAGAACAGCACAGAAAATCGTGGTAAAGACAATACTGCCAAAAGAGTATATATTACTATATATACTATACAGTAATATATACAATATCTTATGATATAAATCATGTGTTTATCAAACACTTTTCTCAACCTATCAACAAAGAAATTATCTGGTGCCAGCGGATCCTCATCCTGTATTTGTACTCCACCCCACAGTATGAACTTCCAGTTTCATTGCTTACAAACCAAAAATGCTGAAAGGGAAATAACCCCACAAAGGCTCTCATGGAAATGAATGCTCTTGACATTTTTATCTCCTAGCCCTTGCATCTCTTCTCCCCTTGAACATCTCCTTTGGTGTCTCAGCAGCAGCTCGAGCCCATCCTATCCCACAGCACCAGCCAAGTCACAGCTCTGACCTAAGGACAAGCCAGGCAACTGAGTCTGAAGGAAGCAGGAGCTGGCCCAGGCAGTTCCCTCAGTTACCAGCAATAATGAAGGGCTTTCTGCATAGCTGAGGGAGGCTTGAGAGCCACGTGTGCTGCTGGAAAACTTCTTGGTGGGCAAGAAGCAAGAGGGTGCAGCAGTACCCTCGTGTAACTGCTGTGGGCAGACCCAGACACATGTCTGGGACAGGTTTTATTTTTTTGTCCTACCTCTCCATAAACAGTCCTGCCTTCAGAAAAACACCTCTGGCCTGGAATGAATACATTCTGCATTTATAAGCTTATACAGAGGAAAATGGAAATGGAGCTTTGTGCCAGGGATTGTGTCGCACTGTGCATGAATTACACGCTGTTCACCAGCAATGGATTAGCTGCATTTCCAAACTAAGTGCTTAATTTTGCTAATTTAATAATGATGTAGGTAGTGAGCTACAGCTCCTGCAGGTTCTGAACTAAAGGGCACTGCTGGTCACTGTTAACATCCACAGGTTTTTGGGTTAGCAAACTTCTATGTAAAAGAAGTCTTAATCTGTTTTAGATTACTTAGACTGGAAACTTCCTGGTTTGACAGAAGGACCTATCTCCCTAAAGCCTCTAGATTTCTAAAACCATGTGCAAACATATTCCAAGAGATGGGCACAGCCACCTGGGATGGCCCTGTATAAAGGCCATAAAACAAGTCACTAAAAGAATCCACAGTGGTAGGAAAAAACCCCACATTTTTTACTCAGATGTCTCTAGATTAGCAAATGTGACATTAACCATACTATCTATCAATCCTTTCTGTCAGTTTTTTACAAGACCTTAAATCCATTTGCACTGACACCTCTATGTGTTGCTGATAACAGTGTTTCTTTAAAACTGCTACTCTAGAAATAATGTCTAAAAAAAAAGCAGAAACTTCTGAGATGTCTAAATTAGCAATGTCTCACTTTCTCTGGCTGCCTGAAAATTTGGGTCCAGCCTACGTCAGAGATGCCTCAGCCCCTCCTGACAGTGTAAGACAAAAACCTGAAAAGTTTTTCAGCTAGCAGAACCTGAGCCATTTCTGCCATATGAATTTTATCCACGAACAGATAAAAGCATTTCTTTGCCAGCACACACTGTGCTGAAAATAAGGAGCATTGTTGATACAGCTATCCTGGCAGAACTCTATCATCAAACACTTTCTGCTGCAGAACAGGACCCAAAACACATCTTCTTCACAAGAACTTTTTTTTTCTTTTTAAAGTTTGAAGCACAAAAGACCCTCCAAACCTGGAGCAGACGGTTTGGTGAGAGTAAATTTCTTTAAGAGATAATACCTGCATTTGAAAAGAATTTCGTTTCCTTCCACTGTCCTAAAACTAATTACAAATCATAATATTATAAAAGGAATAGTTTCAGACCTCTGACTTGCTCCATGAGTCTGTGCTAGTGGATTTTCCCTGTTCCCATCCCTCTGAACAGAGCTACTACTGCTGCTCCACCAGGCAAAGGCTCTCCCATCAATGCATGCACATTCCATGCTCCATACGCCTTCCAAGATACCCACATATTCTCCTACAGAGAAACAAGAGGCAGACAAAGAAAGAAATTTGGCAAGTGGTGTCAGCTGAGTCCAACTGACACCATGTGGGTGCCAGCAGTTCCTCTGAAGTTCAATCTTCTGTCTTACCCAAAGACAGATTTGCTACTGCCTGAAAACTGTTACATGAGTCATTTACTAAGAATACTAAGGGATGGAATTAATTTTCCTCTGAATTAAAAATTCAAGGTTTTCTTCTTTCAGGAAATAAGTAGCTAAAATTACAGCAAGTCTGTCGCTTTATGAGTTTTGCCTGTTTTGGCATCTGAGAAACCATCGCTTCAAGGTAGTAAATGTCCTTTCTTTTCTGCATAAAGGATTGCAACTATTAAATTTATGAGTGAAATAGATAACTGAAAACATTATCCTAAAAGAAACTGGAGAAAATAATAACAGTTCAAGAATAAGAAAATTAAATATTGAAATTCTACGCCATAGTATCTGAAGAAAATACTTGAGATAAATTACTACCCTGTATTAATTTAATGTTCTTTCTTTTGAAGACCTTAATGATTCCTTGAGATATTATTACAGAGTTTTATCTTAATTTTGTCTCATTCTGTGGTACTCTCATACTTTCTCAAGGAACATTATACTACAGGATTAAAATCTTTACATTTCCTCTATTTAAAATGAAGAAACACGTAATCAGAACTGAAATAGTCATACTGAAGTAGTCGGAAAAGAACAAATGAAAGACAGGGAACATCTTGTGAACAGATACACTTTGAAGAATTTTTACAAAATGTATTTTCAAATGCTAAGGACAAAACTATGGATTTCACTAGAGGTCCATTAATCCAACATACACCCCTTGGTTTTCCCAGGCTCTTTGAGAATTTAACAAACATTAAATATTTCATTTGAAAGAGCACAACAGATATTTTATACAGAAAAAACACTGCAAATAGAATTTGCCTTCTCTGATCCAAAGGATCGCAAATAAATCTGAAAAGGGTAATTATAAAAAATTAATTCCATTCTTCATCTGATTCTTTTATCGGAATCTTTTAAGACAAGTTTTGGTATTCCTTCACTCAAAGGTCTCCATTCCAGTGGTGTTTCCTCCAAGTGACTTTAGACAGAACAACTCACCCAGGATGTTATTTCGGGTGGGGCTCAGGACAGCCTGCTTTGGATGGGACAGTGCTGGTTCAGGTAATTAAAGCTTGTGCACCTGAGCTGGGGTGACTTCACTTTGATCATTCCTCAGAAGAAACTGGAGAAATTCCTCTGATGAGCACTTTGGCTGGTGCCACCCGAGGGTTGTGGCAGCAGAAATCCAACACTCCTCACTCCTTGCCTTGGGCAATCCATAGCCTCTTCAAAAGCCTGCTGACACCGTTTGGTTCTGAGGATTTAAACTGGCTGTTCTAGTGTTTTGTACAACATTTATAACTCTCAAAATGTTGAAGTATGTAATTATGCTTGAAATAATTAGAATCACAGTTAAAAAAAAATAGAAAGAAAAGAATGCAAACCCAACAATGGAAGGAGAGCAAAAGGGGGATCCCTGGAGTAAGTGTGCTGGAAAACCTGAAGTGAGGCTGGGAATCCACTGCATGTGGCACTGTGAACCCTCAGACCTGAGCCAGCTCAGCAGGAAGAATCTCACAGAGCTGAAGGAAATCAAGAATGTGAAAAGGGAATCCATGGTATGAGGATATTGAAAAATAGGCAGTAGAGACATAAGTTAAAAGATCCAGGCACTGAAAAGGTGAAAGATGAAGCAACATTGGGATGAAAATTTATAAGAATTAATTTATATCTGTCTTTTATCTGACAGAGTGCATGTGGAGCAAAGAGGATCCATGTTCTTCTTGCCTCTGGCACCGCTCAGTTTATTTTATATTTCAGCTCTTACGATGAAGAGCTTAGTGCAGGGACAAACTTTACATGAAATAAAGATTTTAGGTACACCTCCATGACCATACCTTTCCCTGCATTTAACCCTATTAACCACCCTCAAAAGTTCTGATGTCTTCCACACAAATATGTGCCAGGACTCCTTTGATATCCAAGAATATACAAAGCTGCTTATCATCCCCTATCCCAATGCCATAACCTGCCCAAAATTCACTGAAAGCATTTCAGAAAAGAGGAACAAGGAACAGCTATTGGTAATACCCCTGCATGAATCATATTTGGAGTGAAGGGTCCTTTTCCAAACAAATCATAAGAAATTCTTGGGAAATTTCTGGAAGGAGCTGTGATGCACACGCTGTGCTCAGTGTAACAGAGCAGAGCCGAGAGATAATTACCCTGTGAGCACGGAGTCAGTGCAGTGTAAAAAAGGTGCCAAAAATCCCAGTGCTGTCATTAACAGCTGCTGGCTGCTTGTCAACTGCGAGGGGAGCGCAGCCCTGCACTGCTGATGGGCAGATGAGAGCACACCTGAACACGGCAGGATATTTATAAAATCTAATCATGCAGGGGAAAAAATACAGCCATTGCCTCACAAAGACTTGTAGCACTTATTTCAGGTACAAGACATCTCATTTTTTCTCTCAAGCCAGCAGTGTCATGTTGCTGATCTTTCCCCGATTTAAAACTAAGTTTCCAAAAACCTATTAAATAGGTTTTAATAGGTCAAAACCTACCGGATTTTTTGTACAGTCCCTGGATTGAAACAGGATCAAGGAGAGAAAGAACCATTAGTGGAATGTTTTGTCTATTTGCAGCAGATCTATTTTTTTGAAAGCTATCAACACCAATGTTTTTAAGAGTTTCAAAGCACTCTATAAATAACGGCACTTAAAACAAGGAATTTCTACTTTCACTTCTGTCTTACCATGTAAATTATCAAAGAAATTGCCTCTATGCTCTGCTGAATAAAAAAGGAACACCTGGAATTTCTAGACTTTGACTCAGGCAGGCAAAGAAGGACATTGAAAAGGTGAAGCTCCTAAAACACTATCATATGTAAGCAGCATACAGGTTTGAGTGTAGGAAATTCCCGATGTGCACTAGAAGATGAAAAACCTAAAGTGCCATAAGAACAGAGCTTGAGAAATCAAGCACAGGCTCTGAAAGAGGAACACGTTTGCAATGGATGCCCTGGATGATACTAATTTAAAAATATATAATAATTCCATGTTCCAAGAGAAGAAGAGTAGAAACTGAAAAACAACCCCAGAGAGTGACCCAAGCCTGTCTAAGTCCTGTCCAAACCACGTCTGACTTACAGATGAACCATCCCCCTGCTCTCCTGTCTGGGTGCCAGACTCTCCCCACTCCCCCACCCCTGGGTTAGAAAGGAGGTCCTTTCAGGTACTTTTAAGTACCCTAATCTAGGCACTTCTCTAATTGGATTAGCTATTGCCTTTTGCAAAAATAAAAGTGGTCCCGTTTAATAATACTTAACAGCACTTACAACAAATTCCTGTTGTTTCAACTGATGCATGTATATTCTATTTTAGCGGCTGCCCAAGTTCTGCAGCCATTTCAAGAGACAACTCGCTAAACTTGTAAAGCATTTTAACTTTATCTGATTTCGCTTTCATCTCTCACACTGAGTTGTAAAACACATTTTTCTTATTCACAAAGAGTACCACAGACAGAGATTTGGGCTGGAGCCTGATCTACATGACAGCTGCTGAAGTCACAGACAAGAAAAACTGTATCTGAAATTGCAGGGAGCAGGCTGGGAGCGATAGCACCTGCAGCAGCCAGGAGCTGCTGAGCTGGGTTGAGATATATTGCCTGACTATTGCATTTTATTCTCATGGCAGTAGCAGGCTAAGTGCAGTGTTCAGATTTCAGCAGCTCTGATTCCCCTAGAAAGAGCAGGACAAAGCCAGTTCAGAGGTGCTGCTGCAGACTGACATTACCCAAACGGACCTGGCTGCCTTCATTCCCGGTGTTAATACAAATACAGGAGTGCTCCTGGTTCCCCCAGATTCAATTCCCTGTGTTACTACTACAAATACAGAGCTGCTCCTGGTTCCCCCAGCCTCCAGCTGCAGCTCCCAGAGAGGGCACATCCTTGGATGGGATGAACTGGTATTGCCCCTAATATATCTTCACATGTTTCAACTTTTCCCTGTTTTTTCTTGGTATCTTGGAAACAGCCATGGTCATCTGGACAGGCTGGCTTCTTGCAGGAGGGACTCTGGGGACACTTCAATTTGTGGGTGTTTTTCAGCTGGTGCTTAATCACCAGCAAGATGTTCTGATGCTTGAGCAGATTCCAGAACCTGATGTAGTTCAAGAGAGATTTCAATTTGACAAGAATATTCTGCAAAGCTCCCAGGATCAGTTTGGGGTGCCTGCAGCTGTCCATAATGGGTATAGAGGGGAAACAATTAAAAAACCTGTACACATTCTCTCACCCCCACCTTTGCAGCTCATCCAAGAGCACTCTAAGGACGTGAACCCTGAGCACACACATTGTTTAAGCCTCAGAATATGGCTGGGCAAGGAGACAACCAAGACTGACTTGCCCTTTCTATGTGTCTCTCTCTGTGAATCTTGGGAGAACCTTTCAGATTTTTAAACAGCATTTAATGGTCACGGAGAAATGGTAGGAAAACGAGTAAGAAAGTAAAAAGATGCAAAGTAGGCAAGAGAGATCTTGCCAGAGGAGGTGGAGAGCAGAGGGAGATGGCCTTTCCAAAGACCATGCAGCACATGCAGCAACTTCTGTAAAAAGCTGAGGAAAAAAAAGTGACCACTGTTAGGGCTTGAGGGTGTCACAGCTTCATCACCTTAACAGGACCTTGTAGTGTTGAGCCCCATGCAAAATGAGACTCCCCTTTCCTGGGATTTTCTTTCTCACTCAAAGGCTAAGTGGCTTCACATTTGTCTCCTGCACCTCTCTAAACCAACTGAGCAACCTTCTCTGTAGTCATTAATCTTAAAACCTTGGTAATGTGAGCTCAGAGTGCTCACTTGCCTTTTCCTATGTGCAGTTTTTGCATCCACAGCGACTGAACTCTGTTCAAACGCCTTTTGGCAGACTTTGGGTGCCAACAGCCTTGTTGTTTCAAGCAGAGATTGAAAGATTCACAAATGTCAGATTTGTGTCTGCTCCTCTCCTTGCATAACTTGCAAACACAAGTCATCATGCATGTACTACACCCACAGCCCCTTTTCTTAGCTAAAATAATACAATGCACTTTGGGAGTTTTAAACTCTTCACCTCAGATGAGGGATTTAAGGATGTGTTAATAAAATTATCTATATGAATGTTTTCTAAAGAGACTGAAACACCTGCCCATGTACTCTCTTACAAAGAGCATGGCTGTCAACATCTAAAGATGTTCTTTATTTCTGTCAGGAGTTTTGCTTTGATCAAGGTAGATGAATCCTGTACTACCTGAATTTCTGTTCATGTTAGTACATGGAAGATATTGTTTCTACTGTTGGATTGTAAGATAGCTGGATAAAATAAAAATAAGTGTAAATTTTTACATTTTAGTTTGACTATCCTTGGGCAGCAAAAGAGAGAATGAAACTGTGCCACATCCAAAACTCACCGACTGAAGATCGAGATCATAAATCTTGTGCTCTGAGATGTTCCATGGAGGGCCTGGATAGCCAAACCAAAGGATGCATTACATCCCCAATTTAGATAATATTTTTAGCCCCCACATTTTTTTCTCTATGCACTAAAATATAATAATTTTCTATTAAAAAAATTAAATTGTGCTAAATACTTCATTTTCATAAAGCAAATGTTGGCATTGGCAGACAACAGTCTATGACGGAGGTTTTCATTTACAGCACCTTAATTAAGTTAATCCCTAACTTAGTCCTGAAAATTTCCATAGGAGAGAGTCTATGTGGGAATTTCCACTAAACAAACATAAAAGGCACCTTTCCATTCATCCTCTCAATGTTCACCTTCACTCTACAGCAAGAGCAACAATGGGTTTATCCCAGCTTTCCCCCTAAATCAAGGAACACAGCCCAGGTTTCAAGGCTTTCCCTTAGCCCTTCTCATCCTTCAGTATGATATTTTATCCAGTTTTTAATTTTTATAGGGGTACTTCTCCCCACTAAATATTCCAAGGGACTCGAAGTCTTGCGTAATTGAATTACCAGGTTTATAGAAAATCAGTTATAGACGAAATTGCCAAGGTGGGTGTGGGGAAAGAAAGAACATTTCAGCAAGATGTGGCCCATTATGCAAATTTGTCACCACATGCCATACATAATGAATAAACCTTGTGCTCTTAACACTTTGATTATAGTCTATACAGACAATGCAAATTAAAATTCCTGCTGCTCCATAAACGAAATGAGAGGAAATTATGTAAATTCTAAAACATTAGATTGATTTGGTTGAAACAAAACCTGCTCCACTTGATATTTTGGGGGAAGTGCCACAATTACAATGATTGAGAAAGTGCAGCATTAATGAAGTGTGTTATTGCTAATCAATTCCTCCTCCTCTGGTAATGGCTGCATCACCCACTGCCCACGGAGCTGCTGAGCTCTGGGGCACACACTGAGGCTGCCAGGAACTCCTGTTTGCACCAGGAACTCACAGAACTCTGTGACTGACACCCAGGAGGGGTTCATGTTCTCATGCAGGACCATGGAAGGGTTTGGGTGGAAAGGATCCTAAAAATGACCCCCTGCCATGGGAAGGGACACCTTCCACAAGATCAGGTTTCTCCAAACCCCATCCAAACTGGACTGGAAAACTTTTTGGCAATCCTGCCTGGCTATCTTGGATGCTACTGGAAATCCTAACCAAGCAACTTCCCCTTAAGCAAAAGGTGAGAAATCACCTTTCTGTGAATGACTTCTCCGAAAATAAGGAATTAGATTTTCACCTGGTAATAAATTGACCATGTTTAGTTAATGGAAATTAAAAGCAAGGTCTTTTGGGCTTAAAAGTTCCCTGTCCAAATTAAAGAAACTGAAAAATGGGACTCAACAGTTTTAAAAGTTTCAAATGAAACATTCTTCCAATAACAGTTGCTTGGGTTTGTTGTAGGAATTTGGAATGTCTCTAAAATGGAGTTCACTTGATTAAATTCCGTCATCTGTAGGGACCTGATATGAACAGATCTGATAGAGCTGTTCTACAATTAATCAACAGGTGAAGGCTATGCCTTCTTTACACCAAGCAGAGGAACATCTTTCCAAACATCCTCTCACCATTTTAAACAAAATACTCCTCAGAGCTCCTCACCAAGGTGCTGCAGAATACTGCATTGATATCTTAATTATTCACTATGCTGTATGAAATAATTAAGTAGTTTATTTATCATATTTTGCAGCCCTTCCTCTAAAATATTTCCATTGCATTTTTAAAGAAAAAAATTTCATTTGCAAAAGGACCTGCATCATTAGAAATTTGTGGCTCTTATCTCACAGGTAAATACGAGCAGGTGGAATGAGCCACTGTTTTCTATTTAGGTAACTTTTATCTCATTCTCAGAAACATTTGTCACTGCATGTAGTGACTGCATTTGTTTCCTCTCTCTGCTTATTTGTCTCCGACTAATTTATTTTGGCTCCTGCTGAGACATGAGGAAGCACAGAGACATCTCACTGCCTTCAGCAGCAGCTTCACGCACAGGACTGGTGCAGGTTGTGAATTAAATGCATCCAAAACCACATCCAAAACCACATCCAAAACCAGGGCAGCACAGGCAAGGAGAGAGCTTTTATGCAGAAATGACGTAGCACGTAAACACACAAGACACACACCAAGGCTGGCACTTACCAGAAGAAATTCTAGTATTTTATATTTGCTCCATGAACAAGGAAACAACAGGGGTCAGGCCCCGGCTGCGAAAGAAAATTTGGCAGACCGAGAAAAGAGAATGTAAAAATGAAAAGAGAAGGGAAAGAGACAAAAGAATTCATCTCTCCTAGAAATAAAGCGACATTTAGTTTTGCGGGCAGAGGATCCATTCTGGTGGCAGCACACGCTTCTCTGCTACGGCTGGGGTTTAAAAATGCCAATCCATTTCGCCTCATTAATTGTGAATATCGCTGCCGCTGTGAGAGGCACCGGGAGCGCTCGGACTGAGCCCGAGCTTCCCTCCCCTCCCGGAATTTATCCCGGCTTTTGGCCGGGATGCTGCGGGAGCCGCCGCCCCCGCACAAGGATGCCCAGTCTAATTACACCGTGCTAATTAAAATCTCAAAGCGTGACGTGTCCAGAGAGCTACTCAGAACTTGGCACAGACACGTTTGCGACCCAAAATGCGAAACATCGCCCAAAACTGAGGATCAGGGAAAACAACGACAACTAAGTGGCTGTCCGGCAGTGGGAGCATTTAGCGTGGGACAGATGTTTTCTTACATAAAACAGACACAAAGGATCACAGCGGTAAATATCTCACCCCCCAAGAATCATCTTAATTTCCAGCTCAAAAAGACCTTAGAAAACGGAGTCTCTCCACATTAGCTTCTACTTAAATTCTTTGACTTCCCTCTGCTTTGTTTATAGGAACAGGCTCTCTTTGATGTTGGAACATTAGAAGGAGTGAAACAATAAATTTCCCATATTCTAATATCCAGGCATCCCGAGCTTGTTCAAGGACCCCTTGATTCATGAAGGCAAATAATTCAATTACCTGAGCTTTAATCAAGGAGTCGCTGCAGTCCCTTTTTGATGTGGATTGAGGCTGTTTGAAGCTGCACACAGATAACTTGCCCACACGGGCTTTAACCCTTTTGGCACCAGCAGCAGACTGCAGGCAGCGCTCCGGCCAGGGGAGCCCCACTGCATCATTTGGGAATGCTGCTCCAGGAGGAGGCAGGGCAGCTCCAGGAGGAGCCCTCTACCACACTTGATGGGATGTTCATTGAAAGGCTGAACCTCTTCTAAACAAGCTAAAATTATTTCCTAGTCAAGTCAACCTGTCTTTAAAGCATTTTTGGGAGCTGCTCTTTAGATGGCATGACACTGAGACATAACAATACTGCTGAGAAACAAAGGGGTTTGCCTTGGCAGTACAAGAGATTTCATCACGTCCCTGCTTCTCAACTATTTCCCTCAAAAGAAATGGAAGTGGGCACACTCTAGTGGGACTCCTCTAGTCGGGTGAAAGAACTCAAATAGCAAAATCAAGTAGATTTAAGCATTCCCTCTTCTCACAGACAAGCACCTGGATGAATTAATCTGTGTCATGACCAAGTCAAAGCCCTGGTCGCGGTGCCTGCAGAAAACCAGAAACTGAAGTCAATGCAGACATTGTGCTCTCAGCTGATTTGCCTTTCTGAATATGATTACTGAGAGAATTCCTCCGCATAAATGAGGAATTAGGCTCCTCTTCATTCATTCTAAGATTCTTTTGGGACATGAGGAGGGTTCTAAAAAGACATAATTAGAAGGCATAATTAATATATAGCGATCTCTCAGTTCTCTGCACAGCTCCAACAACACAGTCATGGATACACCCCTAATTTTAGCAGCAGTTCCATGGATTATGAAAATGACCTCACCAGACTACTGAGATGTGGCAAAAACAGTTCTGCAACAGGACTTTTTCTGGTCTCATTCACAGCAGAAAGGCATCTGTCCTTCACAGCACAGCTGGGGAAAGGATCCCTGTCATGCAGAGTGACATCTCAATTCACAGGGATACAGGCTGCAAAAAGCATAATGAGCATGCCTGCCTTCCCCTAGATAACAAGCAAATTATTTTGGGGCATGAGGATGTAGATGGAAATTCATGTATTTACATTAAAATGCTTGATAATTTATTAATAAGTTGGGATGTTTCTGATTTGTTGGAAAATAAAACTTGGGGCCTTCTGTAAAGCCCAGAGAGGAAATGTGTATAATGAATTGGTAAGAATGAGAAAAGAAGTCAATGTACACATAATTTTATGCATTTTCCATAAAGCCAAAGGATCTGCATATATAACTAACATGAGAAATGGGAAACCTTCCTCTTTGAGCAAACACTCCTGCTAACACCAGTGAAAAGTGTTAAAGGAGGAGCTGCTAATCTCAAATTCAACAAGCAATTAGCATTCATTAAAGTAATAAAATGCCCAAAGCACTTATGGATTAAATACAGTATACTTTAAAGAACATGGAAACAGTTAAAACATAAGCTTTACTCCAGTTTATTTTTAATTATTTAATGTCTAGTAAAAAGGATGTAGTTTCCAGATGGGAGATACCTTTGGGCAAAAACATTCTCCTTCTCCAGTAGGCAAAATGACTAAATACCAATGGAGAAGCCTCTTGTATTCATTAATTTAATTTACATTATTTTCTTAATAAAGTATCAATGACCTTGTGTGAATTTTGGGGGAACAAAAAGTAAATAGAAGTAAAAAGCCCTGAGTTTTGGTAGTTTGCCTAAAACACATGACTTCCAAGAAATGACTTGCTGGTTAGTAATTTTTGAAGGGAAATACCATAAAAGCTGAGCTGTTTCCCAGACTGTTTGTGGGGATAGTCACAAGCAGTATTTCACAGCTCTTTGAGCAAAATTCAGAATTGCATCCAGTGCATCAGGGATGGGAGATGTGCACAGTCTGGTCAGTGCCCTTAGGATGCCAGGAAAGCAGAATTCCAGAAGCACTCTCCCTGACCTCCAGCTCATCCCAAAAAAGCCAAGGTCATGACAAGGAGCAACTGCAAATCTTGGTAAATCTGAGAGCTGGCTTCCTCTGCAGACTTGGTTATTTCAACCCAACTCATTTGGTGTTCAACTTGATTGGATAATTAAACGCATATTAGTACAATTTCATCCACTTGATGGAGCATTGACAGCATTCCTAACAGCTGGTAGGATCAAAACCTGGCTGAGCCGTGTGATGCACGACTCTGTCTAAACTCAAACACACATTCAGTGTAACTACCAAAACTCCCAGAAATGTCACATCAAAGGTGCTGCTCAATAATCCCAAGGAATAACCCCATGAACTCCAGCACTTGTCTGCTTTAGATCAGGTTCACCAGTCTGAATTTAACCAGGAAAGTGCAAACATCAGATAAACAGCTGAAACTTGACTGCTAGTAAAAATCATTTAAGAAGGCTGCTAACCACAGTAACAAAGTTCTGAGCATGTATTAACCAAGGCACATTCCCTGTGCCTTCCAAAAGTACAAATCCACACTGAAGGGCACAATAAGGTGGAATTCAATGTCAAGTCCATGCCATGAGGAAAAAAAAAATCAGCAATTAGATTTTGATTTTCCTCACGTGTTTTATCTGCTCCTTTAAAGCCCAAGCCAGCAGCCCCTAGGTAATTTGTGATGCTCCAGAATGACAGCACATCACTGCAGCCCGGAGTGAATCCTCATGCTACCTTTTCCATGGATTTCATCATGTCCAGGTACCATGTTATAGCTGCACATTGCACTTCTCTGTTGATGCAGCAGGGCTGGTTCCCACTTCCTCTTTCAGAAGAGTGCTCAGGTATTTCTCAGATTTCTCTTGCCTCATTTAAATGTGGGGTTTTCTTTGTTATGAAGTAAATAATAATTGAAGCAATTGAATGTAACAAGAATTAATTTTATCTCCTCCCAGCACTTTGATATCTACTGAGAAAAATACACAGACAAATGAGTTTTTGCTGTTGGATCAAAAAAGTGAAATAATGTCAGCAGAAAGTCACTGGACATCAGCTCCAAGCTTGTAGTGAGGAGTGTGATTGCCCTGCAGGCTGGACATGGAAGCCTTGCTTAATTCAGGAAGTAGCAAGAGTCAGAGGAGAGGAGAAGGCAAATGTTGGATAAGCCTGACCCAAGGAAGCTAAGAAGAATGTTTCCACTTTTGAACAGAAGTGGAGCTGGCTGAGTAAAGGAGAAATATGAAAATAAAAAAAAGAATGGTCAGAAGAGGTTGCTTTACCTGCTAAATATAAGGGTATGGGAGAGCAGAGCGAAGTTTGCACTGCAAAGTGAGCAAGTCTGCAGGTGAAATGTTCACTGGATTTGGAGATTTGGAGCTGCACAGGGAGAGAAGGATCTGACAAACTGAGGGGCAAGGAATCTCATCCACACCTCAGCAAGGTGAGTGAACTGCAGCTGAAGTGTAGGAACCTGAGACCCTGAGGCAAGCCCAGGAGCACAGGCAGGATTCCAAGGGCACAGAGACATCAGTCTCAGCTGTTGTACATGGTTTGTTGTCAGCCAGGTCATGCAGATGCCCCAATTAGCTCGGAATGCTCCAAATCAGTTTTGTTTGTCCAGGGCAGTGGACTGTGACCTGCAGCACTGAGGAAGGGATCAGCTAAAACCAGTTTCACTTACAGGGCTGTAGCCAAAGCACCACAGAAAACCAGAGATCGCTAAGAGGATTTATAACTCAACACTTGAAACATAATGAATTTATGACTATTATTTTTTTTCATATAAATATTACAAGATTCATAATTTTAAGGACAGAAAGAACAATTATGGCCATCCTGTCTGACCCACAGCCACATGTATTGCTACCTAATCAGCCCTTTTTTATGTAAATGACAAATTGTTTGCATGCAAATGCCACTGCCTGTGCTGTTTTCTTCTTGCTTTAGAAAAAGAAATGCTATGGAAATTGCCCCTGTGCTAAAAAGAATTGAAATGCATACTAATCAGCCATATTCTCCCAGATATACCAGCTATAATTGGAACAGTAACAAATAAAAAGGCAACAATCAGCACTGGACCAAATTTTCTATTTGAATCAGACCCCAAGTAAAATTATTATTCAGCTGCTTTTCAAAATTTTGGAACCTCTTACATTTGGAGAAATTGAGTTTGAAACTGAGTGAACAGAGACTTTTCACTAATGTGAAATATTGAAGATCTCTGGAATTTCAATTGCAAGAAAAATATCATGAAAGAGAATGGGAAGCAGCCATTATCATAAAAAATACCTGTTGTCTGTGTGCACTGGATAAATGGTGGAGTAATTCTTAGTTCCACCAGGCTGCTGATCCCTGTGGCTCGTGCAGGATGCAATGGGAAGGTCTGATCAGTGATCTGGACGTGCTGAATTCACCTGGCAGCATTCAGTTGCTCTAAGATTGTTCCTTCCTGGAAAACAGCTCACAGCCATTCCTGCCTGATCAGGAAGTGCTATGAAAGCAAGACATGCACTAAACCTTGTCTTCAATGGTGATCTACCATGAGCTGAGTGATGCTGAGAAATCCTCAACTGCACCAGTGTGTGGTCAGGTCTCTGAAGGGAGCACTGCTCTGAGGAGGGTGAGGTTGAATCCTAGACTTGAATCCCAACATTTCAACTGTGTTTTCTATTCTAATGAGACTTTTCTTAATTTCTAAATGCCATTCAAAGTCCTGTATTTGCATCAGGATCTCTATCAAATTAAACTATGTCCAAAAATTAGGGATAAACTTTTTGAATTATATTTTCCTTGAGGTTGCAATTTTTACTTGTTGCTTCCATCAAAGTTTTCCAGTCACTTCTATAAATGAGTGTACAAAATGCACATAAGGTGCAGGCAGGTCTGTGACTAAAAAGGTCTGGAAACCCTTGTTTGGGGGCTGGCATAATTAAAGGTATTTTGCTTGGGCAATGAAAATACATTTATTTTTGGTTTAAATGCCAGCCAACTTTGCATAAACTCTATTTCTTTTGTTTGCCTTGCAATGTCTATACACATAAAAAAATTAAAAGCTTAGTTGATGAAAGATGAAAAGAGTAAGAGAGTTATTCACTCAGCAGCCAAGATCTGTGAGATAATTACTTTAAATCAAGAAGGGGCAGACCATTTAAATTTATGGCTTAATGCCGACACATGCATGTATTAATAAAACAGTTAGCATTAATGAAAATAGGGTTTAGTCTCCTGATTCCAACAGAGCCATCATTTCTGCTTTCCACTGAACTAATGACTTAGCCTTGGCAGAATGATATGTATGCATGTATTTAACTATTTAACTTAACCACTGAGACCAATTAATGTGTTTCTGAAGTTTGATTTTATTTAAAAGTATATATCAGCAGCCTCACTGGGATCAAAATTATGTTGAACCAGAGTTTATATGGCAGCAGTTTAACCTTAGGTGTGACTCCCTGCCTTGGAATATCTGATGTAAAAGAAAGAGCACTAAAACGTGTGCAGAAGCAGCAGCCCTTCAGTGGGATTGGCAGGGAGCTAAGGAAGTTTTTGGTTTCCCAGGCTAGCACAGACTGAGCAATGAGGGGCTCACTGGGAGGGAGTGGGGGTTGTGAGAGGGCACAGCACTGATTCACCGCCGGTCCTGGTTTGGAGGACAGGATGAAGGGACAAACCTGACCCAGCCAGGCTGAGATCCAGCTGGCCTTGCTCATAGGACAAGAAAACCTGCACCAGGTACATCATACAAAGACAGAGGAGTTCAATGCTCGGTGCTGTGCAGCTCACAACCACAAAAACTCTGTTTTCAAGGGTTTTTGAATAAAATTCCTCCTGCTCATCTCTCCAGTGTTTCGCTGCACAGGCAGGTGTCCTCGCAGTATCACTGGGGGCTCATGGCAACAGTGTCAGTCTGCACCAACACCATTTAATGAAACCTTAAAATAAAAAACCATAATTAATGTCTAGACAGGCATTTCCTACAGCTGACATTCACATATCAAAGTCCTGTCCAATTTTGTCTGCATTATCATGCTCCATGATCCACAATTTCTGTCAGTGTATCTATAATGTGGCTACAGTCTACCTGTTGATGAACAATTAAACATCGTTATAGTAATGAATTGTATTTGGAAACCTCTTGCTGCACTGTTCACCAATCACTCTGGAAAATCCTGGCTCCTTTTTTACATTTGGTTACTTGGTCCTTTTATTTTAATTCATTTACATTGATTTCTACTATTCCAACTCTGCCTGCCATTGCATTCCAATTAAGAATTCTGATGAACTCTTCCTGATTCAGAAGGGAGAGGTCTCTCACTCACTGCCAAATTTTGGAGTGAAAGAAAACCAACCACACGTACAAAACCCACTTAGAATTCTCTTAAACCAGCACTTCCAAACCGGGGAGCTAAATGATGGCTGGTGGAGCCAGCAGAGCTCGGTGGGACAGGGATGCCTGCGAGCCACGGCACCACCCAAGCAGTGAAGGAAGGAGCCCCGATGCCTTTGTCAGGCAAAAAGAGCCTTAATGTCGCCTTCCCCCGGCCACCGCTCAGCGCTGAGCTGCATTCACTCGTCTCTGAATTCCCCGCTGATGTCCCCACTGATGTCCCAGCCCTGCGGGACCTTCTCGGGACGGCCTGAGCAGCACTGGCAGCTCGAGGTTCCCTCCCAGCCTGAGCACAGGGAGCAGCAGAAGGCTGTTCCCTGCCCTGCAGCACAGAGGATGGGCACTGACAGGGTTCCCGTGCCCTTTTGCCTGTGCAGGAACCACTGATGCTCTCCCCAGGGGTGGTTCCTCCGACATAATTCTTAATTAATAGCCTCTCTCAGGCCGTAGATAGAAAACTGTACAGGTAGCATGGCACAGTGCTGCCTGGGTTTGGCATCAGTTGTAGGCAACTGGATGAGGTGTGTGAATGAACTTCTCTGGCTGCAGCAGCAATATCGTAGAGTTCTGCACTGTTATGGTATATCCTTCTTATACACAGCAATGTGGTTGGTCTGAGTCAAATCAAAGACCAAGTCTGCAGGAACAGCCCAAAGGGGATGTCTAGAAGAACATCAGAAGAAGGCAGCTGGAGTAAGCCTCTTTCCATGCCTGCAACCATTTCAAATCTAAATGATCACGTACATCCTTGCTGGTCAGCATCCAGCATGGATGGGCTTTGGAGCAGCCTGGGATAGTGGAAGGGGGCGGAAGGAAATGAGCTTTACGGTCCATTCCAACCCAAACAACTCACTGATTTTGTGGGTAGTAACAACAACATCTTTTGTGTTCCAGTGTGCTCCAGGATATATGGAAGTAATTTGGACCAATCTGCTTTTCTCATTCGTTCAGCTGTAAGCTTCACTGACCTGGATGTGAAAGATAAAATTAGTCCAATTTGGCCTAATGTGATTTTTTTATTCTCCTATCAAGGATGTCCAAGATCTCTCAAGCCCGATAACATCACTGAAAGAAATACATTTTGTTTCACTGTATCATTTTTTCCCCGCTTTTAAACTCTTGGCATGGCATGAACCGACACTGCCTTTGAAAACAGAGGAAGGAGCGAGCAAAAACCCCTCCTAGAGGGGCCCGCGCTGTTATTCCACACCCAGCCTCCAGCTGTGGAGTCAGCTTGTCTGCAGACAAGCCGCACTTCCAGCATGCCAAAAATCCTCCGCCATAGCCAAGACGGTGCCGCACGGCCGCAGGTGAGGAGGTGCAAGGCCTGGAGGGCTGCTAAACCCCGGGCTCCGGGGTTTTTTTACACAGAACCGGCTCCGGGGTTTTTTTACACAGAACCGGCTCCGGGGTTTTTTTACACAGAACCGGCTCCGGGGTTTTTTTACACAGAACCGGCTCCGGGGTTTTTTTACACAGAACCGGCTCCGGGAACACTCCGGACCCGCATCCCGCGGGCAGCGCTGCCCCCTGCCGGCCGCCCGCCGCAGCGCAGCCCCGCCGAGCGGCCCCTTCCCCCGATAACAGCGCACTCCGAGCACCGCTTATCCCACAGCCTAAACCTCAGCCCTAAACACCACGCAGGCCTGCTACATTTCCTCCTAAAATACCATAAAAGGTTTTACTCCGTGTCCGGTATGTAACTAAGCAGATGGGTACAGTGCTCCTTGACCTGTAAGAGCGTATCTGACGTACAAAGACACAGATGGCCTAAAATGTCCATAAAGTTCTCTTAGTTCACCCAAAGTGCCCGACCCAATCTCCATTTAAATCAATGGCCACCTCGCCATTTCTGTCCACAAACCTTGGCTTGGCCCCAGCAAAGAAACAACGAAAGCTGAAGGGCCATTAAAAACATAAAAATGGGCATGGCATAGGAAATTATACACAGGTTTTAGCTTAAAATGCTTGTAGAAGAACTCTCACACACACACATACAAAGTCCAGGAAGTATGTTGCTGAACTGTTTTAAATTAATTGATTCCAGATGAGACCTCTGCTTCACACATACTGAAAATATTTCGCTAAACATCCAGCTCACAAAATGAATTCAAAATTCAGTTAGGTACTTCACCAAAAAGAAGAGATGCCAGTTGTGCGAGATGACTTGAAATTTCTATGATGGCTGAGCTAGAAATAGCTTCTATTGTAGAATTCTCATCACTCAATGGTTTGTTTGTCAAGTTATGCTGTTATGTTACAATAATTGCAGAAAATAAGAATGTTAGTCTCCGTCTACTGTAACTCTGAACTTCACATATGTTCCTTACACTAAATTAAATATGTCAGATGTTGTCAGAATAGCATATTAATTGAAGCTGAAATCACATGATATACTTTAAAGCATTTTATCTCATAAATCAAAGAAATCACTCCAATCTTTTCAGTTTCCTGATATTTTTATGCAGAAGAAAGTTTAATTTAGCTGCCCTATCTCTCAATCAACCATTTCTATACATATTTTCCTCTGAAACTGCTGCTGATAAATTGCTATGACTTGTCCCCTGGCATGTCCTATTGTAGCAGCATTTCTGCTAATGAAGTAATCTAGTTCCTACTGATTTCTTTGGACAGGCAACACTTACAATTGTAGCAAAGTTAAAGCTGATGTGGTGAAGCCTATAAATAGCATTCTCTGTCCATGCTCATTCTCTGATGTACAAGGCTGAGGTGAAAAAAAAATCCTATTTCTGGGCCTAAGAACAAGAGCCTGTCAAAGAAAGATGTCCGTCCTTCAGGTAAAATTTTCCTACAGGGTTTCCAATTCTTTTACTAAATATCTTGTTCTTAGTTCTGTAAGTTTATTTTGTTCTTCTGCAAGAAGCAGGAGAACTGCTTTTGAACTGCAGCCAGGAACTTCGGTGTTCTAGAGCACAGCCTCTTCTGGACACAGAAACATGCTCCAAGAATGCCTTGTGTGTGAAGGCATGAAGCTCAGAGCAGACCTCCTGCTCCCAATCTCCCCCTGCTCTCACTGCCCCTCTCCCAGCCACAGGAACTGTGCAGCTCTGCCAGGGATCTGCTGCTCCCGAGACAACATCTGCAGCTCCCTGCCATGGACTCGCACATATCTGCTTATAAAACCAGCCAAAGGACTGAACACAAGCATCGATTTGTGCTCCAAACCTCGATGGACAGACCTGGCTGAGGCAGATGTCAGGTTAATTATTGCAAGACTTCTACACTGAAAGGCAATTTATTCATTGGAATCCGTTAGCCAGCATGGAAAAAGAGAACAAAGTATTTACCTGGAGAACCTTTGGAAACAGACTTTGGAAACACTGAGGCAGACGAAGAGCAAGGGAGGGGGAAAAGAGATGGACATTCAGCAGCGCCTGAGTGCTGCTTCCCTGCTCTTGAGCCCGGTGGTGCCTCTCTTATCCAACAGTTCCATTATTAAATAATTCAAAACATTTAATTTCTTAATAGAGAGGCACAGAGTCTGTGAAAACCTTATCGTATCACCATCACAAATCAACAGGAAGAAAGTCTTTTCCAGGGAGTTGCTAGTAATTGGAACGTGGAAAAGAAATGAGCATTCTCCTCATAAAGGGCCAATTTCTGAATTAGTGACCTCATTTGCTAAAGAGGTTCCTTTGTCACAGATATCTGGGTAGGTAAATACTGTGTTACACAGCCACTCTGTCCTCTGTAGCAGCGGTACAAAGAAGCTCTCCCAGCACATACTGGTTCTCTCCTCACCAAATGAATATTTAAAAGAGTAGACAATAAAGGGGGACTTCTATAGAAGGTGAAGGCATTTGTATCATGATGTCAGACTGCTATATGTGCTCCCGAAGGGCTGAACAGGAAGCACTTTTATTCTAAACTTAATGGTATTTATGGGGACCCGCAGCCTGATCTATTTTATCATCCTAGGGGATGTGCTTATGCATGCATCACCCAGGAGTCTAACGCTTTTTCGACCAGCCCGTGTTAGAGACAGATACCATTTTGGTACCTTGTGAACAGTAATGCGTTTGAAAGCCAGCAAAATAATTAAATAAATAAATAAGGGCTGGGGGGGGAGGATATAAATCAAAGTCTTTGCCTTTTTCATTCTGGCTAGAGTATTCTTCATTTCATGCACTCCTAATTCCTGCATATCCATTTCGTGCCTGGGAGCTACGGCGTAAGTAAAAGATTTTCAGTTCGGGGCTTTCAGCATCGCTTCTCCGGAGGAACCTTTTTAAACGGCCAAACGCTCGCCCTCCCCCTCCCCGCCCCCGAGCAAGAACTGAAGTGAGGAAAAAAAAATTAAAATAATAAAAATAATAATAATAGTAATAGTAATAATGACAAGCAGCGCGTACCAGAGCGTTTTCCTTCTCCCTCCGGAGAGCCGAGCGCGCCCCGGGGCCCCCGCGTCCGCCGCAGCGCTTGCACAGCGCCCGGCCCCGCTCGGCTCCCCTCCGCACACTGCCCGGCCCCGCCAACTTCGGGGGGCCCACGAGCACCCCCCGCTCCCCCCGTCCTTCCCGAGCTGACACACGCTCAGCCCCGCCGCTTCCCTTCCCGGTGCCGGTCCCTTCCCCGGCGGGGCTCGCAGCGCTGCCCGCACCGCGCTGCCCCCGCCGCTCCCCGGGCTCCCCCCGCTCACCTGCGGCTCCGGCGGGGCTGGCAGCGTCCCTCGGCCGCCTGCGGAGCGGGGACACCGGGCAAGTCCCATTCACAAGTGGCCGCGGAGCGGGCTCGGCAGCATCTTCAGCCTATTACACTCCAGCGGCAGCGGCTGCTGAATGAGGCTCCGAGCTAGTGGCAGGAATTAGAAAGAGGGAGGGAGGGGAAAGGGGAGAGGGAGGGAGAGGGAGCAAGGGGAGTGAAGCAAGATTAGAGGAAGGGAAAAGCTGGAGGCTGTTGCTTCGTCTCGATTTTCCTGTCCCTTCCCCCCAGCCCAGGGGGAGCGCAGCCCCCGGCCCTGCCCTCCCGCCGGGCCCCGCTCCCGGCGCCGCTGCCCGCGGGGACCGCCTGGGCCCGAGGGGCGAAACGGGCGGGGGAAGGAGCCCAGGGCAGCCCTGGCCCCGTGCCCAGCCAGGGGCGGGTGTCCCCTCCCCGCGGCTCGTTCCGCACCCTCTCGGTCACGGCTGCGAGGGGGCCGGGGACCCTCATGGTGCGGCGAGCTGCCCCGAGGGGCTGTGGGTCCCCTCCTGTGGCCTCTCCGCAGGCTGCCCGGGGCCGCCGGGCTGAGGCACGCCAGAGCTCCGTGCGTGGGGACACAGACACGGGGCTCGGCTGGGCGGCACGGACAGCGCCAGCGTTTTATACTCAATCCAGTCATGTTTCCTGTCAGGAGCAGACATTTGTCCAGGAATAAAAAAAATAAAAAAAAAAAAAAAAAAAAAAAAAAAAAAAAGGAAAGAAGAAAAAAAAAGAAGAAAGAGAAAGTTCCTCAGGCATTTCTGAATGTGGAAAAATCTTGGTCTCTTGGCTCACAGCCAGAGGCTGAGGCCAGGCCTGGAGGTGGAGGGGGATCTCTGGGTCTCTTCCCTTCTCGGCTGCCCCTCTCCCACTCCTCACCTGCAGTGATTCCCAGCCGTGGCTGAGCTCCGTGACCGCAGGGAGCAGCACCCCCAGCCCCTGCACCCCTCCACACCCATCGGCAGCTCGCAGCCCCCTCACTCCCACACAGGCACAGGGGAGCCTGCGAACCCCCTCGGATCCAGCAGCACCATCGTGCCCCACCCGTGTGAGCCTGCGAGCGCGGCCGGTGCCACCCGGGTGGCTGTGGAGCAGGGCAGGGAAGGATGCAACACGTGGGGCCTCCAGAATAAGGATTGCATTCAGTGCTGGAATAAACCTGGTACCTCTTTGTGAAGATATTCTGCCCTCCCTCAGGCAGCCCATCCCTCTGCTCGTTCCCCAGGCCCCAAGGCAGCACTGGCGCTGCTCTGGGACCTCACCACCCGGCCCTGGAGAACAAGGCTTTTATATTCTGTGGTTAATTAGCTCTGCCAATAACTCCAGGCAAAGGTAAAAAAAAAAAATTGGCGCAAAAGCTGCCACTGTACAAACAAAGAATTTGGAGGGAGGAAAGCTGATAAACAATGCATCCTTAGGAGCCCAAGGGACACTAAACGTAGCACAGCGGAGCACTAAGTCATAGAATTGTTTAGTGGAAAAGCCCTGTAAGACCATCAAGTCCAACTGCTCTCCCAGCACTGCCAAATCCACCACTACGTGCTGTCCCCAAATGCCACATCCACATATCTTTGAGTGCTTGAATCACCACTTCCCTGGACAGGTCCTTGACAACCTTTTCAGTGAAGAAATTTTCTCTAATAGCCAATCTAAACCTCCCTTGATGCAGCCTGAGACCATTTTCCCTTGTCCTGTTTAACAGAGCCCGACCCTCACCTGGCTACAACCTCCTGTCAGGGAATTGTAGAGAGCTCTGAGGAGTGGAAGCCTCCTTTTCTCCAGGCTAAATAACCCCAACCCTGCCTGATGGGAGCCCTGGGAAAATAACAGGAGCCTTCTAGCTGCAGAGCTGGGGCTTGGAATTAAGGACAAAATCTGCTTCAGAGCATGGTTGAGAGTTGACATTTCAGTTCAGAAAGGCCCAGGGACAGACCTGGGTGTGCCACAAGGGGGGAGGATGGGACTGGAGCACAGACACAGCCCCAGGACCACTCCTGGGGAGCCGGGTAGCTGAACAGGGTGAGAAACAAGGGCAGTGGCCGTGGTTGGGATAGCCAGGAATAAACCCAGAAACACCCCAGGGACTGAGCTGAAAGCATGAGGTAACAGCAAAGCAGAGTAATTAGTACTAAAGTTCTAAGGGCTTAATTTTGTTAGGAATACGGCTGTGGGACTAAGACAACATATTTCAAGAGTGGGGTTTGAGAGACATTTCAAGGAGCAATAAAGGCCATCACGAAATGAAACATGGAAAGGGTTCTTTGGGAATGTCTTTAGGGAGATGTGAATGAGGAAGGAGGGTGGTGCAGATTAATTTGTATCAGTTTTATAATGAAATTGGTTTTGGACAGAAAATAGGAAAGTCAAGTATGTATCAAAATTGATTATATAGACCCAGTCCAAACCTGTTGCCTTCAATGGACACATGTCAATCTTCTGGTGATGGTGAAAGAATTACCATTTGGCTTTGTCATGGGTACAGTACAAGTGGGCTCTGCCATAAATGCCACCAAACTGAGACCTGAGAGCTGCCTTAGGAGTTTTTCCCCTTTTTTCATTCCCTTGCTGACTCTAGGCACCATGGTGGAGGGGATGACTTTTGTAATTCCCTTTTTAAATGGCTGAGATCAGATTTTTTTTGACTATAAAGGAAATGTGAAAGCAATTTTAATCTAATTAAGCATATACAATAGGTACCCATAATATTCTCTAGTCAAAGAGCGTATTGATCTATAATGAAAGGTTTCATTAATTCCATTCAAGGATGCACGTTAACAAATGAGTGCAGAAACATCTGATCTGGAGAGAGCCTTGTATGGTCCCTTCCTTCTGCACTGAAATCTCAGCATAAAGTAAGATCAGATTCTGCTATTATTTTTGTCATTTGTTCGTCTTCCCATAGGATCTATGGATAGATGAGCCTTATCTGCAAACAAAATTGAAGCAAAACTCCTGCTGGAATCTGTGTTTGCACCTCTGGCAAAGTCCCAAGACTGATTACCTGAATAACCACTGTAGAATTAATTTCACCTACCTTAAGACATTTTAAAATTGAGTCTCTGACGCGCTGTCTGTAGAAAAAGTTCAGTTAATGTCAATAAACAGTCCCTCTAACTGGGACAGGCTGAAGATGTCTCTTTGTATCTCAAAGACAACTTCCTCACTAAAATCCTATCTCTAGCCATCTGCCAGCCAGAGGACATGAGGCAGGACCTGCTTTTTCTGTTGGACACAGAAAAGAAGAAGTGCTCAGACCAAAATCAGCCCATGATGCTGATAAATGGCGACATTTGGAATATTCCCTTCAGCCAGTGCAGTTCCCGTTCTGGCAGCACTGAACTGCCCTGCCATCCTTCCAGGAGAGCATTGCACAGGGAATGACAGCAGTCACACGGAGGAGGAATGGGCAGAGAGGAAGGGCAGCCTGGCAGAGCTACCCCACTGATTTCTGACAGTGCTTGTGAGTTCACAGCCTGCCCAGGGACACCCTCATATTCCCAACACATGCAAAGCCAGGGAAGAGAGGATTTGCCTCTCCCCATTTCTGCCTTTGGTGACTCCTCACCTCCACAGCCCTGAGCTGGTGGTCACTCCATGAATGGCACGTTGAACCAAGCTAAACTCAGTGTCACGCTCACTGCTGGGAAATCTTTCTAAATACAATGGTCAGCTCTCTTCACAAAATGTCAGATTCACCCCCAAAAACCAGGCTGGTCTCTCCTGCTCTCAAGGAAGGTATGGGAAGCAGCAGGAGAGCACACTGAGCCCTGCAGTTAGCATTTCCAGCTGCTTGAAACCTGGAGTCAGAATGAAATCAGTGTCAGACATAAATAAAGGAAGTTTATACATATTTTAAACAGTATTTGTTTTTGCATATCCATATATTTAGGTTAAGAACATCTGTGAAAACAGATCTGTGAAACAAACAAAAAAAGAGGTTTCTTTTTTACTGAGTTTACAGAATCTGAAGTTTTTAAAAATTATGCTTATTACTGGGTAAGTTAACCCATTTCTTATTTGAAAAGAAGCTGGCTGCTTTGTTTTCCAAGCATCTGGAGGGATACATGCACTTCTTCTAATTGAATCATTGTTCTAGGAAATGGTGAGTTTAGAAAATAAGGGTAAGAAAGTCGCAAGCTTAAGCTGGACATTTGCATTGGGTTGCACGAAAAAGCTTGAACTGTGAACTTCAGGAACTGAACTTCAAAAAGCCTTTAGCAATGCAAAAGAATTTACCAGTACCCCATTTCCTCACCAACTTGAGCACATTTACACAAGGAGTAGGAAAGGAGAAACTCCTTTCCATCTCTTAACCCTGTTTCATGCAGCCTCCCTTGCCCTGTTTGGCTTCTCCAACACACGCTCTTCCCTCTCAGCTCCCTTTAACAGACCTGCAATTTCCTTCACTTTTCTTCTCACCTGGAAAATATTAGAGATTTAAGAGGGACATGAGTAGCATATTGCTATCTGCAGGAGCTGGAAGCTCAGGAAGGAGCAGGAGAAGCAGAGGATAGGAAAGGATATTCCACAAAGTCAGAACAAAATTCAAAATGTCCTTCAATTTCTATGTTATTTTGCTAATGAATAAAACAAAACTTGAATCTTATGTAAAATGCAAGGTGGCCAGGATTGAAGGAGAGAAAAAACCTTATTCTTAATAATGCCAAAAAAAGGAAAACTAATTAAAGCCACAGTGCCAGCCCAGTGAGAAGACAAGTGTGTAAAAAGAGTATAACTAACAAAAGTGTTTTTCTTGTGGCAAGGCAGCAAGGCTTTTAAACCATAAATAATGAACAGCTCAAAGCAACTGCTACCTAAAGCCATTTCTTCCAATAACAAATGTCTTCTTTGTAGAAATATAAGAATACAACAACATATGTTTACTTGAAGAAGGTTAAAAAAAGGCAAAACCACTGAGGTTAAAACAAATATACACAAAACAGCTGATACAGAATCTCCACAAAGTTAGCATTGCAAACATTTTCTGGGGGTTAGATGTAGATTTCATTTGATTATCTAGATTTGAAGCATTGAAACCTGGATGGAAAAGGAAATTCTGAAGTGGGAAGAAGTGGGAAAAGGATCGCATTAAAAACAAACTGAACTATGGAAATAGTACAATCGTAAACAGAATATTTCAGGGTGGTTTTAAATTCCAGATGTGCACATGGAGCTTCTTGTAAGGGTACAGGCTATACTGAAAAACCATCGGCTGGAAACACCTATCCCAAGAGGAAGCTATCCCATGGAGATGAAAATCCCTCTTGTCAGCCAAACCCAGGCATCCAGACTCAGGCCACAGAACCAGCACCTTCCTGTCCACAAAGGACAACAGAATGGAGTCCACTTTCATATAGGCTGCAGCAGAAAAAAGCTTATTTTTCTCCAGTGTTCAGGGACCTTTTTAAGCTATGTCAGTTTGCATTAAGGCTTTGGTGGGAGAGCTTCCCTCATGACTTCGTTTTATAAAATCTGATGATGTTTGGCAATGTATGGACACTGAAACATTGCTGTCACTGAGCTTTGAGATCATCTTACCCTCAGACAATCCTCTGAATCTTTTGAGCCTATTTTATTCAGTTTTATGACGTGGTAAGTGACTGGTGTGAGTGCAGCAGCATTCTGGCCATCATCCCATTTCCTCAGCTCTGCTGGGAGGCAGTGAAGGCCAGGCAAGACTGAGCTGGTCAGCTTTTTTGTCCTGAGGAGCTCTCTCAAGCCTGGGAGGTCTTCAGAAGCACTGGGACACTTTTGGCTGCCTTGAGTTACACACTTGGCTCATGCAGGGATCAAGCCCCAGCTGGGTGATTTTGACCACACTGAAGTAGATTATCACAGAGAATATAATTTGTAAGGACGGTAATTCCAAATGCTCTATACAAAGGGTCTGCTGCCCAGTGTAGATTCACAACTATGAACTATTCATAGCTTCAACCCAGTATCCAAAAATTACAACACAAAGAATCCAGGAGGAAAAAAGGCCTGCATGGGTGAGTCAGACTGACCTCATAAGCTTTTTAATGTATCAGTGTCTTCTGCTAATAAGTTCTTTAGAAATGCAGACACTAAAATTAAATTTGTCATTTAGACAAGGTATTATTTAGTTAGAAACTTGAGGCTCATTTGTTTCTGATGCTGTGCATTAAAAGAAAGAAATGCATTTTTTTTAATGTGTACGAACACACAATAAAGGACAGGCTGGAAATGAGAGGCTGGGGAGAAGCCATGAGAAGGGACCTGGGAGTCCTGGTGGATGGCCAGGTGGATCTGAGTCAGCAGTGGAGGGACAAATCATCCTTGTGGGTCTCTTCCAACCCAGGATATTCCATAATTCCATGGCTCTGTGATTCCAACCATGTGTAAGGCACTGTCTGCACAGGCTGCCAAACAGGATAACACCTCTGAATATATTCCTCTAATGTAGTCAACTGATAGCTTATTAATTTATCTTGTTAGAAAACAAGTTTAAAAAAATCACTGCATCTTCCTAGAGAGCATGCACAGCTTGTACACACATCATCTGACAGTAAGTAAGATACAGCACAGCTAAATAGCTGCTAATAATCATGTCATTTCATTCCAGATCTGAATGTCAGTTATTTTGTGCAGGATGTGCTGTACAATTAATGATTGACTATTTCTCCCAAAATCTAAGAAAAAAATATATCATCTTCACTATGTTCCATTTTTGTCCATTTTCCTGTTTTGTCTGGAGAAATCATGTTTGATTTGTTAACATGTACTGCTGCTGGGAATATTCTTTCCGTGTGTATGGGGCACACCAGCCATCAGTTTGTGAACAGCCCTGGCTGTGCCCAGGAAGATTTAAAGGAGAGTGCTGTCCCTGGAATCTCCCTGCCCACCCTCCTGTGCCGATGAACACCAGGCAGTCATGCTTATCTACCACAAAGATCTTTCTTCATTTAATGCCTGCAGCTTAAGATAGTCAATCTTGCCCAGCATGTGCCTCAAGCATTTCAGATTGTTCCTGGTGATTTCTGTCCATGTCCCCTCGCTATTCCAGGCACCAGGAGCTGGGAGCTAATCTCTCCACAAGGCCATAATCAAAGGTATTTTCACACCTGTACATGAATAGCCGTGATCCAAGAGACCAACCACTCTCAAGTTCAGTAAACAGCTATAAACTGTGCATAGACTAGCAAATTAATGGCAAAATTATAAAGTTTTATCCATAAATTACATGCTGTCACTGCTTGCACATCTATCTGCTACAGGAAAATACCACAGTGGCTTTAATGGAGTAAAAAAGTTATAAAAGAAATATGTTCGCTTCACTATTTAAAGTCCACAAGATTATAATTCTTTATTATTGATTTTATCAGGAGATAAAAATATAACAGACTTTGGAATTTGTCAGATTAGTCACAACTCAAAACAGATGATTCACACAATAATCAATCACAAAACAAGAAAACAATCTCAGTTATTAAACTTGTTAAAAAAAAAAGAAATGGCACCTCTTTACTATAAATCTGCCGTGGGGTTTAAAATCTCATTGATCACACAGTGCAATCTTTTAAAAATCCTGTGTATAATATGGTATCATTTTGCTTGAGCTCAGATAATTATTTGAAGAGTCTTCTGATTTTTTTCCCTTATTTTCCAATAATATAAATGAAATATTGAATAGCATTTTTAGTTCCATGTACAAGCAAGTCAGGGGTCATAAATCCCACTCAGAGAAGGGATGCCTGAAAATGACAGGCAGGAAGCTCAGCCTTTAATTCCCACCTAGATAGATCATCTAACATGTTTCCGTGGAAAAATGTGGTGTCCTTTAGGCATCTATAAGAAATCATGAGAATGCCTTTCTGTTGCTTGGTCATTTGCTAATTTTGTTTATTTGTTCCGTATATGTGCTGATGTTTTTTAGTTTTTTTTTAAAAAAAAACAAAACTAAAAATCTTCTGTCAATTCCACAGAGGAGATATGTTGCTATTTGCTTTCCATTTTTCAAAATCAGGAGGTAGATTAACACAGATGCTTAATGCATCAAACAATGTCAGGGTTTTTTCCAAGTGAAATATTGCAGGTTCTAAGAAATCATGAAAAACATGCCCAAACAGTGCTGCCACACTGTCAAATGCAACCAGGAGACAAACACATTCCATCTGAGAATCCAATGCACCCTTCCTGCTAATTTAATCAACAAAGGAAGCAAAACTACATATTTAGAAAAGAAACAAATGGGAATTTCCACATGGACTAGGCCTCTTCGGCCTCTGTTCAGGTTATACAACACGAAGCAACGCTTCACAGAAGCATTTCATACAATTTAACAGAGCGGAATGGCTCTTTCCTAGGAGCATTGGAGAAAATTACATATGTTCTGGATCTGCAGAGTCCTTAATCCATGGAAAATGCTTTCATTTCCATAAGACTTACTCAGAGAAAGCCTCATCTTTCTCCATTTTCCACCACTGCCGTGCAGGAATGTGCAAGGAGCCCTCACTAAACTGTTTAGCATCTAGATGAACTCATTTCCATGGAAAGCAGCACCTGCAATGCTCTCCCATGTAGAAACCTCTAAGAGATTCTCTGTAGTTGCTTCTGCTTTTAGGGATGTATTGATTACTTTGACTCTCTGTAGCTTTCCTAAGCATCTTCTTGGAGAGGGGTGGCGTCCTGCATCTTTTCAGAATCGAGTGGATGCTCTCTGCCACTGCTGCCTGCTCAGTGTTTCACACCAGGCACTGAGACCTGTCTTGAAGGGACCCAGATAATGGCCCGATTTCAAGAACATACCCACAAGATGTTAAAATGAGCCAGCACCTACTTTCCTAAGCTTTTAAAAGTCCATTATTTCAATGTAGTCCCATCTGGACTTCTGCAATAGAGTCATGGACCTGGCAGCATGTCCTGGGCTGAGCCAGTGTGGGCAGCAGGGGAGGGGATTGTGCCCCTCTGGCCCTCAGGTGAGACCCCACCTGCAGAGCTGCCCCAGCCTGGGCCCAGCACAGCAAGGAGCTGGAGCTGCTGCAGAGAGCCCAGAGGAGGCTCCAGGATGAGCAGAGGGATGGAGCAGCTCTGCTGGGAGGAAAGGCTGCCACAGCTGGGATGGTTCAGCCTGGACAGGAGAAGCTTTGGGCTGAGCTCAGG
This sequence comes from Pseudopodoces humilis, assembly GCF_049639895.1. Lineage (NCBI taxonomy): Eukaryota > Metazoa > Chordata > Aves > Passeriformes > Paridae > Pseudopodoces > Pseudopodoces humilis. Next base: position 19,861,525 of record NC_142213.1, on the reverse strand, counting down.
GTGGCCTTGCAGGGCCCGAAGGAGCTGCAGGAAAGATGGGGAGAGACAATTGCCAAGGGCTAGAGGGACAGGACACAGGGAATGGCTGCCAGTGGCAGAGTGCAGGGCTGGATGGGATATTGGGCAGGAATTGTTCCCTGGCAGGGTGGGCAGGCCCTGGCACAGGGTGCCCAGAGCAGCTGGGGCTGCCCCTGGATCCCTGGCAGTGCCCAAGGCCAGGTTGGACACTGGGGCTGGAGCAGCCTGGGACAGTGGGAGGTGTCCCTGCCATGGCTGGGGTGGGGCTGGATGGGCTTTGAGGTCCCTCCCAACCCAAACCATTCTACCAGTCCATGATTTTTATGGTTTCATAATAAAGTTCACAGAACTATATTATAGGCCTACATGTTTCCTTTTTTGGTTTGATAATGTAGCTTGACATTGTTTTGAAGATCTAATTGGACTGCACTGCTTGTGGTAGAACATAGTATTTGAAAGTTTGACTCAAGGATACCAGAAACAGAGAATTTAAATAAAATATTGATAAATAACACCCCTGTGTCCCCAGGAGTTACACATGTTTTTGCATTTAAAGCCTGGATCTAGGGACATTTTAGACTTTTAATTGTAATATTAAAATTAGTTATAATGATGGTTACAACTGTCCAACAAAACCAAGGTTAGAAAAATATGCCTGAATGTTTGAAACTCCTGATCATGCAGTGAAAAGAGAGATTAATTTTCTTTCAATTTAGTGATTCATGCAATTAAATTAATACTGTCCCTGTGCCATTTCAGCATCTGTTCTGTTAAAAAGGTAACTGAAAAAGACTCTCTAGCAGAATTGCAAAATAAAGAGTCAAAAAAAAAGGAGGCAAAGAAGTTAGAGAACATGGTTTATTAATTATTCATGTCACAAGTCTTCAGGTCAAGCTCAAAAAAAAGAAAACAAACCTTTTGGCTGGTAAAGATGAAGAAACAAGAGCACAGGATTCAGAAACTTTCCCACTTGCTTCCTCAACAGGCTAAAATATAAGGAAGCCATGCCAGATTCTGTTCTAGTGTCATAAATCCAAAATAACACCATTGGCTTACTTAGATTTTACATTGACTTCGGGAGAGTTACTTTGAATTTACATCACTGTAGGATCAGGATCAAACTGCTGAGAGGATATTAAAAGGAGATTAAACATGATCTTAAACAGCGATTTCCCAGGAGATCCAAGGATTTTCAATTTGCAAGATTTTACAACTGTCTGAGAGTTGGATAAATTTCAAATGCAGTTGCTGATAAGAGCATTTGCAGCTGCCAAAAGAACCTGTTTTAAGGACCTGGAAGTTGGCAGAGGAGCTGAACATCCTGGGAGAGTGTAACACAACAAGTGAGGCTGTGAGGGAAGGGAGGTCTGAGAGCATTTCTGGGAGCACATGGGTGTTTCTGAATTTACTCAGATATTGGATAGGTTCATGCACTGGTCACTTATTCAGTAACACTTTGAGTCTAGGTTTAAAGCACAGGTTTAAATCAGATTTTGATATCATTCAGCTGCCTGACTCCTGTTCAAGACAGACTCATGCTGAAAGAACTCAGGAAACTTTTAAATACTTTGGTCTGAGTTGTTTTGCTTTTTCCCAGGCACAAGACTAATATTCAGCATTTACATGTCTGATTTCAATCTTGATGCCTCATCTAGCTTTTTCTTCATTCATTAAAGAGGATTTCTACAGAATTTAGTGGAAAAGCCAATTTTGAAGCCATTCTGTGTGCTTGGGTCTCTGGAGCTGCAACTTGCAGGGAGCTCTCAGAGCATCAGCAAAAGGAGTGCAACAATCCAATCTGTAATTCTTGAAACAGAGGATGAGTTTCATTTCACTCAAATTAATTTCTCATCTGCCATAAGAGGACACCATATTCATCTTCTGATACTTTGAAAGTCACAGGCTCGGTTGATAAATTTTCCTGAATAAATGAGAACCCCAAAGAACTGATAAACAAAGAGTGAAGCCTGGTTTGGTGATGGTCTATGGGGTAAGAGATATAAGAAAAAACTAATGCTCCACTCTCAAACTATGTGTGCAGTTCTGAGCATCACGTGTCCTTTAAATTTCCTTATGCAGCCATGTACAAACTGACCAGAAATCAAGTTGAGCAGATCTACAGATGCTTTTTGAGCCCAACTGTAATGGTTCTGTACACCAAAGAACTGAACAAACCACACACAATGCAGACATACAAATTTTTTTGTACCTTTAACCCTGAAAATCAAGCAC